>NC_135418.1:30116902-30448341 GCF_051991245.1 Festucalex cinctus | reverse complement strand
ACTAATGTACGAAACATTAAAAGCACCAAAATACATTGTTTTTTTTCTGCTGCCTGGGGGGGAAATCAATAATCGTTTTATAATCGAATCGTAGCCTCTGAATCGTAATCGCAATCGAATCGTGAGGTGCCCCAAGATTCCCACCTCTACTAGTGACCGACTGAGCAACCAACCAACCAACCAAGTACTGAATGACTAACTAACCACCCAACCAAGTCATTGACTGTCCAACTTACTGACTGACAAACCAACTTAAATGTCCCCCTAACTGGCTGGCTGACTGACCCATCGACTCATCAACCATGTACCTAACTAATTGACAGGAGGCTGACTGCCCGACTAACCGCTAGACGAATCAACCAACCAACCAAATGACTCAACAAGTGACTGTCTGACGAAGCTGTCTGTGTACCTACTAATGAGTGGACAGACGGACTAACTGACTGACTGACGGACCCTTCTCCCTTTCGACTGAGCAAGAGTTGGTAAGAGAGACAAAGAGTGGGAGCGCTTGTGTGCGATGACATAAGTTGTGTCAGCCGGACGGGACTTAGCGTGCAATGTAATCATGGAAGTACAGACAAGAGCGCAGCGCTTCTAATCTGACCGTGATTACAGGACGTATGAAGCGCAAAGAGAAAATGTCCTTTTGTCATATCTACGCACACGTCCGCCAGCCGTAGAACAACTGGAGGGCAAAACGGTACATCATGTCCACGCCAAAGTGTTATTATTCGCTTGATATTTATTCGACAAGCAAATGGGCATCATTCACATGTCATGGAACAAAGTCGCCACCTGATGTGCATGTAGTGGAGAGAGAGAGAAAACCGTGTTAGGTGGGCTTTCTGCTGCCTCGTGACGCCAAGCTCGGCCTGCCGCTTTCAATTAGCAAATCGAGCTGTAATCGCTTGTTTTGCCCCACAAAGACGTGAAGACGAAGAACGGGAGTGAAATGACATCACTGAGCAGCATCAAATGAATGGCTTAGGATTTTAGTTCCATGATGGCATTTGTTTCCTGTTTCGGTAAATGATGGTTCCGGCTGGAGACTAGTTTTCGGGTTCGACTTGAAGGTCATGTTGTGTGTTAGCTTGTTAGTTTTGTGGTTTGTATGTTTTCCATGTTAATTGTTTCGGATTTGGGTAGTTTGTTGTAAGGGCTGGTGTCGGTGTTCAGATTTGGGTTACGGTCAGTGGTTTGCTTTTGTGGGACCATGTGGTGGTACTCGTAGTTTGGAGTCAGGCTGGACTTTCCATTTGGCATACAGGGCAGATGCCCGGTGGGCTGGCGTCTTTTGGGCCCATGCGGTGCTTTTGATTATTATTAGTTATTATTTTCTTCCATTTTGAGTCCAAATGTGTGATGACGTTATTTGGGGTAAATGAGAAGCATGCACGATCACACTTTGCAGAATTGTTTCAACTCTGCCATTTTGGAGGGTATTCTTGCATGGACTGCCCATTTAAGGTCACTCAATTGGATTTAAATCCGGACTTTGACTTGGCCACTCCAAAATCAGAATTTTTACTTTTTGATCCATTCTGAGGTGGACTCGGCTGGTGTGTTTTCGGATCGTTGTCCTACTGCATGATCCAAGAGCGCTTGAGTTTGAGCACAAACTGATGGTGGCTGGATGTTCTCCTTCAGGATCTTCTGGTCAACAGCACAATTCATTTTTCCATCAATCACAGCAAAAGCAAATGTAGCTTTTTGCATCAAAATGATGCAGTATTGTATGTCACGTTTTTGTTGCTGCGCAGGTATAGCCTCATCTGGAGTTTTTCCAGTATGAATGAACTTGTTTCATGTTCTGGACTACAAAGATAATGAATGCAAGACCTCCGAAATTTGGTTAAGCATCATTTCAAGTCTTTGATAGCGACTTATGTATTTACACATATTCCATAATACGTTGAAAAATATGTGTGTTAAATCCAAAAAAGAATTTAGGCTGCCATATTTCACCACCATCTTCCTGCTACAGATCCGCTAAAGGACACCTTAGCGAACGTAGTTGTTTCTCAAAATTCAACATGAATTTTTGACTCTGTATAATTTCACGACGTGTCATCCATTTCAAATGATGCGTTCATTAGGAAACAGATTATTAATATTATTTTTTTAATCATGTGTTTGTGACCCATTTCATGACATTATCTACTCATTGGAACAACTCCAACGTCAACATTCATTCTTGACCACGATCGATTTTATTTGACAGTCAGAACACACATCGGTGCTCAACATGAAGTTGGAGGACATCATCTCGACATGGACAACATCTAACAAAATGATTGGAATGTAAGCGTTAATGAAGGATGTGCAAAATGTAGCATTGGTACAGGATAGACTGGAAAAAGAAAGTTTGCTTATTAGCGGAACTGTTTTAACTAAGCAATAATGAGCCTGAGGGTGAACAAATATTTGAACAAAAAAACTAATTTGAACGCAAAATGGAGAAGGAAAATATGAGGTGTGAACCCAGATTTAAAAAAAAAGAAAAAAAAAAAGGAAATGGCCTTTGAGAAGCCAAGCATGTACTGTCAGCAAGTTGACAACAAAATCACCTCAGAAATGCAGGGTTGGATGGTCCGAATTACGGGAGAGGATTAGGACCAGTGAAGAGGGGGGAAAAAAGGCTTGGCAGGATTTTCACTTTAATCACATACATTTTCACTTTCAAGTCTGAATTCTCACTTAGAATTCTGACTTGAAAGTGAGAATACTGACTTTGTGACGAAGAGCTCTGAATTGTGGGGCGGGGGGGGGGGGGGGGGGGGGGGGGGGAATTCTGAATTGAAAGTCAGAATGCTGCCAATAGGTTGTAGTTTTTGAAGTCAAAAGGATTCCGTTTCGGGTCACAAGAAGAAGCGAGCGTAAATTCAAATGTTTGCCCGCGGCCTCGCTAATGGCGATTTCCGCATTGTACCGCTGCAGACGTCGGCATTTCCGTACGCAACACCTAGTCTGAGAAAGGTTTCCTGGGAGGAGCAAGATTCTTGGCCCATCTAGCATCCAGTCCTTTATTTAGGTCAGTGGTTAGGTTTAGGTGCTAGCTGTAGGGCTTTAGGGAGAGGCCAGTGTAAATGGGCAGGATCTGGATTAGGAACTCATTTAGGGTCTAGGTTGAGTAGTGGATTAGAGCCAGAGGGTCAAAAATTTGCCTTAGTGACAAGTTGAAGGGTTGATTGAGTTTCAGGTTCCGTGAGTCTGCTTTGTTTGTTGAGTTAGGGTTAGAGTTAGTGTATTCGGGTTGTTGAGTAGGGTAACTTTTGGTTGGGGTTAGGGATCAAGAGTCAGCTTTTACAGATGACCATATAAGGTAAATACCTTTTTTTGAGAATGTGAAAGGACCTAAGACTGAAGGCAAGAAGATTGTTCTGATTGGTTGTCCCAATACTTTTGTCTCAGGGTGTGCTTGCTTCTATCAAATATTGCATTCCTTCTTGGAGAATGTGTTGATCCTTTGAGCAGCTTAGACGTAAAAAACAAAGCAGAGAGCGAGAGGTGACTTATTTATTGGAGGTTTTGCCGTCCGGATAGTGGAAGCGGCGGCTCATTGCAGCTTGCTTGAAGGAGACGCTGATTGGCCCGACGGCTCAATCCGCAAGACCCCCTGACCGACCCCCCACCCCGTCTCACAGACCACAATGGAAGCTTTTGTTGGCCCACGCTGCTCCTCCTCCTCCTCCAGCATGGCTCCGTTCTTATGTTGCCACTCCTGGAAAGCAGCACTTGCTCAAAGTCACTTCAAATAGATTTCACCCACTTTTTTTTTTTTTTAAACTACATTTTTAAAAAGTTTACCGTGATTCCCCGTGGTTTCTCGGTCCATAGTTCGCGCTCCTCCAATGACGGCGACATTTAACTCTGTCACTGCCGTGGATGTTTACATTGGTCAAACGTTGACTGCCACCGACGAATATACTCGTCACGTGCGTCGCTCAGTGAATTTCAGCTTTGTAAACCACTGTAATGACTAACAGATGCCTGTAGTTGGCGATGTTGCATCGCTTTGTATTTGAGATCAGCTTTTGAGTAGAAGCAAAGATTGGGCGCTGACTCTCGAGTCGCTACGTCCATTACGAGGAAGATGGACGACTTTTAGGCACCAGGCACTCCAACATAGTATTGTGTAAACTGTTTATGCCGCGGTGGGTAGTAAAAAAGTGTGTGCTGTGATTGTAAGAAAAGATGTGGCAGCTCATAGAGTGAATGGTGAACATGCAAAAACCAAAAAAAAAAAAAAAAAAAGGTTGAATTCAGGCTCTGTGGTATGTCTCTTAGTTGGATTTCTGTGAATGGATTACTTTTTACCATCACAAGGCCTTTCGCAGCCTTGCTTTGTTGTTTTATAGTTTAAAGTGTCGGAACAGCAAAACATATTTGCGCCAAAGTCACTGTTCTGCTTGACATGTTTGTTTTCAAAAAAAGATCATTTTTCACATTTTTGGGTGAGAAACCAGTGCTTTGGGTAAAAACAATGAAAAAAGCGAGAAAAACAACCCCCCCCCCCCCCCCCCCCCCCACACACACACACGTGGAAAAAAAAAAGGGTCTGTTCTTTATTGGTCACTGGTTTATATTGACAGTTATTCTTTTTAAATTAGTATTAAGGTTGTATTTTGTTTATATATTTAATTAATATCTTGTTTTTTTTCATTGACATTTTTCTGCATTTATTTTTCATTTTATTTTGAAATTTTTCGAATTTAGAAATATTAGTATTTTTTGTTCTTTTTTTCAATTCATTTAATTGTGTTCTTTTTATGTGAGATTTTTGACCTTCATTAATGCAGGTTACTGTGCAAATGAACTGAATACTTTTGTATCTATTACTAGCTATTTTTTTTTATTTTTCTATTTTAATTTGAAAGTGAGTTAAAATATTTAATAGTAAGCTCATTATTATTATCATTCTTGTCAAAGTGAACATTTTCCTTTTTATGGAAAAGAAGTAGAAGTGTTTGCCGGAATGATCCACCGAGACAAACGGCGATCCCTCCCTCCCACAATGCACTGCATGGCGACACAGCCAGACACTGTTTCCACGACAACCAACATGATGATGATGATGATGATGATGATGTAAACGTGTGCCGTGTTGCCACTCAGCATCTGCTGCTGAGCAGGAAGAAGGACATAATCTGGCCGCTAATCTAATCCCGGTCGGGCAGGCAGATGACGGGCGCTAATCTCGGGCAGGACTCGCGCAATGCATGCTGGGATTTCAAATGGTGGCACACCTACTCTGCGTAAAGTTTCTCATAAAAGAAACAAATGTTCATGTATGTATATTTATTATTAATGATGAATTTTTTGAATGTATTTTTCAGGTGTAGGCAAAGTTCGCCATCTAGCTAATTTCTGAACTGCGTTCGTACTGTTCTAAATATATGACTGGAAAAGCCGTTGAAGCCACAGGGCGGCCATCTTGCTCCTCCCACCGTGTGAGCAGACAGCAGTAGAAACTTTACTGATAGGAAACTTTTGCCGTTTGTCTTCTTCCAGAAAGGAACAATAAACAAAACCAAAAAAATGACAGTCATGCTCTGAAAACAGCGTTGTACAAAAGCTTTGCTAATGTTGTCCACTAACAAAACAAAACAAAACAAAAAAGGCTCCGTTAGCCAACGATGATAACTGGAAAAAATCCACCTTGCGTGTCCTGTTTGTGTTTTCAGATGACAAAGTATGACGAAGCTTGTTTGTTTCAATATTTCCGTGATATTCGTTTGCTTTTGATACTTCTCTTGATTTGTTTAATATTGAATGAACCTATTAGTGAAATGAAGGCCCTTTGGCTTATTGCACCTTCTCTTGCCTACAATACGCTCGCAGATTCAGCACCTCGAAAATTTTGCAGTATGTATGTAGATCCATTTTTACTGTGTGTGCTTTTTTAACAAGATAGAAACTCATAGCTAATATATTTATGTAAAAACCATAGAGTTGAAAAGTTATACCTAGACAACAACAATACAGTACCCCCCGATTTGATTGAGAATGGTTTGAGCCACCTGGACCCCTCCCAGCCGTGCTTTTGCTTACAAGCGCAGCGCGTTGTCCGCCACAGTCCAGTCAGTCGAGTTGAGTCAAGTCTTATCTTACTTTTGCCGGGATATGTGAAAACTTTCTTACCTTCTACCACTCAAAGCGCCCGCGTGCGTGCGTGCGTGCGTGCGTACAGACAAAAGTTGCCTCATGGAATAGGCCGTGGATATAAGATTGCTTTTCAGCAAACAAAAGCTCCATTTTGAGGTATCTGTCTTGAAAGTAGTGCCGTCAAACGATTACGCAACATTTTTAGTCTGATTAATCACACTTTGTAATGAATTTTCATTAGGGATGTTTTGGCCCTTCTATGTTTCAAATCGACGATCCATTTGCGGAGGAACTCAATGTGTGTCTGCATTAACAACATAACCTCATAAAAAACATAATAACAACATAACAGTGATGTTATGTACAAAAGCACAATATTGTGCTTTTTAGTATGAGCTCTTTTTTTTTTTTGTCACAATAATGTGACTTTTTTTAAATATCACCAACCTCCCCAAAATATCGTGATAATTATATCATGAGCTTCATTCATATCTTGATATTGTATCGTGACATTTGGATATCGTTACATCCCTAATGTGGCTGCACATCACCCATACACAGACTTGTACCTGCATTATTATTATTATTATTATTGATCAAAAGAGTAGCGGTACCATTCCCAAGGTAGGGTTGGAATATGTTTCTATTTGAAGTCCTTTTCTCCTATTAGATTGCGTTTACCCACTGACTTGCTATGCAATTTTTGGAGCAGAAAGTACCACCAAACCACAACAAACTACCAAAAAAAAAAAAAAAAAAAAAAAGCAGCCCTATATGTCTTGATCGCACCCCAAAATTGTCGAATGGTCGCGATCAAATTAGTTTGTAAGATGACGCGTTTCTCCAGCTTGTTTGTTGTGTGTTTTGTTGAAATCCTCCAAAATTCATGCAAAACCATCGATTACTGTTTCCCCTCGGATAATATTTGTAGAGTACATATTAGCCAATTGAATAACGTCCGGCTACTTTTGTACATATTTGAGGTGTTAACAGGGTCAGGAGTGTTGCTTTATTCAAAATCTTCAAATGTCATTAGTAGAGGTGGGAATCTTGGGGCACCTCACGATTCGATTGCGATTACGATTCAGAGGCTACGATTCGATTATAAAACGATTATTGATTTCCCCCCCAAGCAGCAGAAAAAAAACAATGTATTTTGGTGCTTTTAATGTTTCGTACATTAGTTACAAAAATAGTACAAAAGTCCTCTCAAGCCTACATAAACTACTATTTCAGTATCAAGTTAACAGTTCAAAACAGTAAATAAAATACTCAAGTCCTCATTCTGTAACAACAGCTTTTAAGTATATTCAGTCTTCAACAGAATAAAACATAGCATTGAGCAAAAATATATTATTTTTATCCACTCAAAAGTGCATTGAGGTATAAATGAAAGACAATGTGAACTACTACTTCAATACAAATGCCTAAAAAAAAAAAAGTGCGCTCCTGCTTTTTAAGTTGTGTAAAGATGAACATGTAAACATTAAAGTTTCTCAGAGGTACAAAGAAAAAAAAAAACCTCAAGTGCTTTTCTGCTTTTTAACTTGTGTAAACATGAACGTGTAAACATTAATGGGATCGTTCGGCTTTTTTAACATGAATCTCAATTTGATCCTCACCTCCCGTGTGTGCGATCAGCACTGACTTCTTTCTGACAGCGTTCGGTGACACGCGTTCTGGTTCGACGTTGGACGAGAAGAAAATAAAAAAGAAAATAGTCCAGCAAGCTGGCTGGGGTCTCGGAAATAAAGCGTTTTTCTTCTAAAAACTATTTGTTTTCAAAAGCGTGATACATTTCCATCGCAATACTCTTTTCTGAATAAAGTCAGACGCCATTACCGCCAGCCACTACTTTTCTGTTCGTTCGTTTGTATCACTGCGCGGCGCCCTGTAGAACGCTAACCGACGCACTGCAGCCAGCTAGCTGATACTTCCGCCTCAAGTTGTTTGCCTTTTCGGAGCAGGTCTGATGTCACGAAGAGGTGGGTTGGTCAGCTCAGCCATGCTTGTTGTTGTTTTGAATCTCGAGGCGTGAGTTGTGGATGTGTACTCTCGGTCCGTCCCAAAAGCGTCCCGAAGACCGCGCGCGCTACTGCGTTTCAGTTCCGCGTACTTTTCGCTCGTTTCGCTTCCCTTGGCATATTTATATAATCGGAATTTGGACGTTTGTGAATCGTTCTCGATTGTTCCACGGCCGAATCGTGAATAATCTAAGAATCGGAAATTTTGCACACCTCTAAAAACCATCGATTACTGTTCCCCTCGGATAATATTTGTAGAGTACATATTAGCCAATCGAATAACGTCCGGCTACTTTTGTACATATTTGAGGTGTTAACAGGGTCAGGAGTGTTGCTTTATTCAAAATCTTCAAATGTCATTAGCGTAATATTATAAAGTCATGCGTATTGATTACTTGTACTTTTGGATTACTCCAATAGCAAATATGCAAATGAAGACAAAATTCATGGGATATTATGGATGGATATCTACAACATACATTTAGACTTTTCTAAAAACAGTGAACCACATAGTACAAGAGTCATTTTGCACTTTTTTTTTGTTTTTTTGTTTTCCCAAGAAAGTTAACATTTTTGGCTGGTGAGTATGTTCGAACATACTCACAAATATGTGCAGTGATACGAACGAACGAACAGAAAAGTAGTGGCTGGCGGTAATGGCGTCTGACTTTATTCAGGAAAGAGTATTGCGATGGAAATGTATCACGCTTTTGAAAACAAATAGTTTTTAGAAGAAAAACGCTTGATTTCCGAGACCCCAGCCAGCTTGCTGGACTATTTTCCTCTCGTGCAACGCCGGACCAGAACTGGTGTCACCGAACGTCAGTGCTGATCGCACCCACGGGAGGTGAGGATCAAATTGAGATTCATGTTAAAAAAATCCCAACGATCCCTTTAAAAATGGATTTGAATCCAGTTGCTCTTGTAAAGATCATCTTGACGCACATCCATTTTATATCGATGAAAATCAAATGGAGTCATGTCAACATACACATTTTCTTCACTTTTGTACATTTGTTTTCCCCATTTTGTGTCGTCTTTCGAGCATATTTTGTCCTTCAATTGCCTCCGTGCACCTGCCACGGCGACTTGCGATGCGAGCCGGCAGCATCGCGCGTCTCAATGGGGCGTTCAGGTGCACCTCGGAAATCACAAGCTCTCCCCACCATCCAAACCACGACGGCGTGCGGCGCGCACGGCCGGGATTCCGCGAAGCCGCGAACGCGTCGCCGCTCTCCTGTTGCTCGGTGAGGAGGAGGATGGAGGGAGGAAGGTGCATGGAGGAGGGGGGCGGGGGCATGAGGAGGGGGAGGGAGGCCCGGTGATTTTCCACTCACTCGCGATGGTGTCACTCCGGCCCCCCCAAACCGGAGGAGACAAAGTTCACGGAGACGAGCTTATAAGGAGGACGCGGTTTTTTTTTGGTTTTTTTGGGGGGAGAGACGTTCATTCAGTCTCGCCATCAGAGGACAAAAGAGAGACTTTTTTTTTTTTTCCTTTGGCTTTTGTTCAATTTGAAAAATCCAGAAAAGAAGAGCAAAACGCAAAACATTTGGAAATCGCACAGAGGCAGCAGGTAAGCGCTCCCACCTTCCTCATTTCTCCTTTTATTGACCAAATATCCTTTTTTGGGGGGCACACGCCGCTTCTTTTTATCGGTGTTGTTTTTGCGAGGTGACATTGAATGTAGCACGCGCCGGTTTTCGCTTGATGATGTTCTTGTGTCGGTAGTTTTTGCTGGCGTGACATTGAACGCAACGCAGTTTTTGTTGCTCCATTCATTTGACATTGGCGGTTCTTTCTTCTTCTTTTTTTTTTTTGGCGGTGGGTGACATTGAACGCAACGCGCGCGCCGGTTGTCTTCGTTTGAGTGTCTTGTGTCTTTTTGTGGAGGGCGGCTTTGAATGCAACACGACGCGCTTCTTTCCTTCGTTCAATCGAGAGATGTCATTTCATATTTCACACGCAAATGTCTCTTTTGATGCTTCGATGCTGATTCTTATATTGTCTGTTTTCTTTGTCATCACTTTTTTTCTTTTTTTTTTTTCCCCATTTTGGCCCCCACCCCCACTCCATGGCAGACGTCTTTCACGTGCAGGTTGGGGGGACAAAAGCACCTCATTCATGGCTCCTTTACTGTTTTGACAAATGGACATGTTTATGATGTTTATGACGCCGATGATGATTATTGTTGACTGCGTGCGTTGTTAAATGGAGACACACGCGCAGTCACAAAGCCGACATGTTGTGAGCATGCGCGGTGGGGCGCTTTCTCTCTCTCTCTCTCTTTTATTTGACTTAGTTTGACATCGTCTCTATACCTCTTTTTTTATTTTACTTCAATTTCATATAGTCCGTTTGCCGTTTTCATTCAATCTCGCTTTCTCTCTCTCTTGCTCGCTCTGTTTTTCTTATATTTGACTTAGTTTGACGTTGTCTCTCTATACCTCTTTTTCTCTTCCTTCCTTCTCATTTGCCATTTTCATTCAATCTGTCTCTCTTTTCCGGAAATGAAGCCTAAAAGCAAGAGAATATTTCCTCACTGCGGATGTATGCTAGGTGTTAGCTTAACGCTAATGATGACGCACGCCGCGAACGAATAGCGTCAGCACACGCTTAAGCGATGTGGAACAAAACTGAAGTCGTATTATTTTGGAATCGTCTGCCCAAAATAGTGGCGAAATGTCCTGAAAGTTGCTGTGAAAGTCGTTTGTTTGTTTGTTTCTCATTTATGAATCTTCTCAGTCATGGAGGGGCTTGACTCGCTCGTGCACGAGTCACAAGGAGTCACGATGGCAGTTGAACCGATTCATCAACTTTATGAGTCCACATCGACGTTTCAAGCTTGACGTCGACTTATCGCCGCTAAAGACTTTTTGACTCCGCCCCCCCATCTGTTGCCGTTGACAACAAAGCGACAAGAAACGAAAAGAAATGGATGAGCATTACATATTGCGATTTTTAAAAAAAAAATTTAAGTACAAAGTTGTTCATGTGCGTAAAAGTTCAGCAAAGACTTGGAGAAAGTATGATTCTAATCTTATAACATAATGAATATTGTTTTTTAAAAACGTACACATATTACCTTATAATTTTACACATTTAAGAAAATGTAACAAATGTCATTTATAATATCAGGATTTATCTTTTCCAAAATAAATTCAACTTTACTCTCGTACAAAAAAAAACACACTTTGGTTTAATATTGTAATTTTCCAACTTTTTTTGTCTTGGAAAAATACGTTTGTATCTCAAAATAAAAAAAAAAAAAAGAAACATTTATTTACTGTAATCATGGAATGCAAAAAAAAAAAAAAAAGATTTCTTTCTGTATCTCTCTCTCTCCATCATCCTTTCCTTTCTTTTCTTTTCTTTTCTTTTCTTTTCTTTTCTTTTCTTTTCTTTTCTTTTCTTTTCTTTTCTTTTCTTCCATCTTTGCTGGATTGCTTTTGACGTCTGCCGACTTGCATTATGAAATGCGGACATGCTTGCATAACCGTGTCGTGCGTGCGTGTGCGCTCGCGCGTGCGCGTGTGGCAGCTGCGATACCTGAGCAAGCAAAACACGCAACAAAGCACACGGAACTAACGTGATTTCCACCGGCCGCTCGTCGCACGTAACAAACAAAAGTTCATCGTTGTCGTCACGTCGCGATATTAAAAGCAGCACATCTGTTTCAAAAGAAATAAAATTGGATTGATTTGCATTTGTGCAGTTGTAGCACCCTCTGGTGGCTAGTTTTAAATGCAGTTTAATTTTCATAAGGGATGTTTTGACCCTTCTATGTTTCAAATCCACTCTAACGGTCAGATGAAGGAATATTTTTTATTTGTTTCCCTGATTTCAAACTTGCAGAAGTTGTTGAATATTAATTAACGTGATGAACAGAAATAACAGATGCTTCCAAGTCATGAAGGGAACACGATATTGTCCATCCTAATTGCTGGTGGTCGTTAGGACTTCTTAATTCACATCAACGATCTGCTCACTCACTTTTAACGCCTCATGCGTGTCGGAATCAAAAAACAAAACAAAGTGGAAGCAAGCAGAAGGAGGAGGAAAATGATGATGATGATGATGATGATGATGATGACGATGATGATGATGATGATGATGATGATGATGGTGGTCATGTAGTCGTTCAGCCCAGTGGAACTAAAGATGCTTAAAATAGTGGAGGAGGTTACGTAAGAGCTTAGTGTGTGTGCGTGTGGCACATGCACGCACACACATCCTGCGGTTCTCACAGATGTGTGGGGGTCGTTTATTGCAACAATTAGAAATGAATATTAACATCAACATAAAAGAATAATCATGCAATTGCACATGTTACAAGATTTTTTGTCTTTAAAAAAATAGGATCTTATTATGTAATAAAAACACACATTTAATCTCAATGTTGTCTTAATATTACAATTCGTCATTTTAGGATTTTCTTTCTTGAAAAAAACCAAAATCATTTTAATCTTATTTAATCGCAGAATTAAAAAAAAAAAACATGACTTAATCTTGTGATCGTATGATGTTTTTTTTTTTAAAACAAAAAATGATGCTGGGACTGCCTTAAAAAACTAACATATTTATTGCCAGAAAAAATAACTTAATCTAAAAAAAAAATAATAACTAAAAATAACTTTAATCTCATTTTTTCACAACACACAATATATATATATATATATATATATATATATATATATATATATATATATGACAATTTTTTTTTAACCTCATCAATAAAACCTCACATTGAATGTCATCATATTCCCATTTCTTTTGAAAAAAAAGACAAATTTTATTATTTTAAAATTTTTGTTTGTCCTTCATTTAAATACTATTTTTGAATTATAATTTTGATATTTTTTTTATAATTGAAAAGTGACTCTGCAGCATTTCATTAATCTTGGAATATTGTGTTTGAATTCCTTGAAGAAAAAAAAAAAAATACACCTCACAATATTACAATTTTTTTGCAAAATTGCTGAAATTGTTGCAATATGTATTTCCTTGAAGGTGAAAGCCCTTTTGAAATTGCTCTTGACGTGCACGTGTCCCGGTCACGGCTTGTCACGGTTCCCACCGCCATCGCCACCGGCAGCGGACAATAATGGCCGCCTCCATTGTTGACGCACGCTTTTGGTTGGAAATGAAGAAGCGGGTTATGCTTCTCGTGTTTCATTCACTTGCCTTGTTCAACGCTTGCGACGCGTCAGCCGCATCCCAACACGCCAGGAAAAGCCTACCAGATCAGCTGAACTTCACTCAGTTCAGTCCGGGTTGTAGATGACGTTTGCAAAAAGGTGTGTCGACATTTGAGAGTAACGTGCAGCAGCAGCAGCTTTCTGTCAACAGCAAGTGACGTCGTAAAGACATCCGACTGCTTTCAAAAAAAAAAGCTGAGAGCAAAAAGCAAAATGCTTTGAAATATTTTGATTCATTTCATTTGTTTTCATCTATTTCAGGAGCCCAAAGTCAAAAGAAAAGTCAACTAAAAATAGTTGTTGGTTTTTTTTGATATTCACAAGAAAGACGTCGGACGAGCGGATCGGTAAACATTTTGCATCATGTCCCATTTTGCTGTCACAATATAAAAAAAAAAGGATTTAATATGATTTTGCAGACTCCACTCTCGTCAAGTAGGAGCTGCAGGTGATCAGTTTTTATGCCAATCACGTACTTTTCGACAGAAATCGGTTAAACACGATTGGTGGCCGATTGATCGGAGTAGTGCGAGTCATGGCTGATTTTTTTTTTTTCTGTTCTTTGTTCTGTTTTTTGGTTTTACTCCCGTCGTTTCCTTTTGTGTATTCGGTTTTTCGTAGATGTCACATTTGGTGTCCAGTTTTACGGTGTACGATTATTGGCGTTGATTTCTGAATTTGAACGATTTGCCTTCCATATTTCGGGTAACGACTCACAACATGTTTTGATGTTGCGTTCCTTGCAAATCTTCAGAATGGCTCAGAAGGAAAAGCTCCAGTGCCTGAAGGACTTCCACAAGGACACGCTGAAGCCGTCCCCCGGCAAGAGTCCCGGAACCCGACCCGAAGACGAGGCTGAGGGCAAACACCCCCAGCGGGAGAAGTGGGCCAGCAAACTGGACTTTGTTTTGTCGGTGGCCGGAGGATTTGTCGGTTTAGGGAACGTCTGGCGCTTCCCTTACCTCTGCTACAAGAACGGCGGAGGTACAGTAAGGCGACGCGATAAATCGCTCGGCAAGTCCTGCATCTGAATATCGGCTGTGGAATCGAGCAGAAGTGGATGCCAGCCGTCGGCCCAAAACGTCTTGGCACGCTTCTCTCAAGCTCCTCCCCTTCCTTTTGCTGCCTTTCTTTCAGGTGCTTTCCTCATCCCCTACTTCATCTTCCTGTTCGGCGGAGGCCTGCCGGTCTTCTTCCTGGAGGTGGCGCTAGGCCAGTTCACGTCCGAAGGTGGCATCACCTGCTGGGGGAAGCTGTGTCCCATCTTCACCGGTAAGTCTCCAGCCACGTTGCTTCCAAGGCCAAGGAAAAAAAACTGTTGACTGACTGCAATTCGGATTCTTTGGACAAAATACATCTTATGCAAGTGCAAGAAAAAAAAACATATTAGGTGGACTGAAAGGTGACTTGCATCATGTTTGAGTTCTGGGGTGAAGATATTGTGGAGTAACGTTTCAGTAAGGGTTACGGTTTAAAGGTTGCGCTTGGACGTGGGATTGAAGATTGAAGATTTAGTCAGGTCAAGCTTTCGGTCCCGAAAGACCGAAATCCCGAATACAAGCGGCCCAAATGAGTTTCCTCCGCAGGGTGTCCGGCCGGGGTCGTCCCTTCGAGATCGGCCGGGAATCGGTCATCCGGGAGGGACTACGATTGTTGACGTCAAAGGTCAAGCAGTCAAGCGCTGCGACCAATCGCTTTGTTATCGTTGCGAGTTACTGTTTGACTTGCGGCGTCCTCCCGCGACCCCGCTAATGCTAACGTTGCGCTTCCTGCATCTTCCACCTTTACGGTCCTCTCGTCCAATCAGACGGCCGCCGCTGCTGTTGCCAGGCAACGCCGTGGCCTGGATTTCTCACAACGGCCGTTTGATCCTCGCCTGGTCGCGTCTGTCTCCTCGTCTTCCTCCCACCTTCCAAAACGGGGTTAATATATTCGTCGCCCACGTCTGCTCGGCTCTCCCTCGTTAATATTCATGAAGCCCGTAATTGCTCTTTACAATATTCACGCGGGACGATGTTCCGTCGCTTGATTTCAGGCCGCACGCACGCGTTACACGCCAACGCCCGACACGATGCACAGATTGTCCTGGATCACAGGTTGCCAAGGCAACAGCACGGCAACGCATCGCTGCGACGGAGCGGCTGGAATTATGGAACGGGAGAGAGAGGAGCAAAAAGATTCGCATTTGTCTTGATTTCTCTCCTCATCCATGTTCGGCTTTTGGTTCGATTGAGTCGGCGTCGAGGTTGGTGGGTTGAAGGTTTGGTTTTGGGTTTCCATTGGTGTGCTTTGAGTTGAAATCAGGCTTCCCGAATCCTGGTCCTCGAGATCAAGTCTTGTAGGGCTTGTTTTGGGTTACAATCTGGGACTGGGGCAGGATTTGGTTGTGTTTTGTTTGGATTAGCGTTTAGGACACAGCTCTCAAACTCGAGTCCTCGAGGGCCGCAGTCCTGCATGTTTTAGAGGTTTCTCTCCTCAAACACAGCTGTATCATATCATGAGGATCGTTATCAGGTTCCTGCAGAGCAGACCGTTCTCACAACATGTCAAATTTGTTGAGGGTCGCGCTTGTTAACCCCGTTAAACCCCTTTGACAGATTGAATAGATCAATCTGGCCCACTTGCAGTCTGTTGTGTTTCCTGACTTCAAAGACGTTTGGTTAGAACATTTAAAGTTGATACGAGTCAAAGTATTGATTGAGTTCCTGTGATTTAAAAAGTGTTTTGTCTGTGGCTCTTTGGATCACCATTGATGACGTCTGCCAGTTTCTTCACATGTTCTTCTGCACGTAAATGAGGAGGAGACCGATGGACACGTGTTCACACTTGTACACAAAATGTAGTTTTGCAAGGGACAAGTCAGGAGACTTTCTGCTGCTCGTAACGAAGGTCTCCAATTTGATTCCTTTTGGTGCGGCGTTCAAAACGGCAAGGATAGATGAAAAGGCCGTTTGAAATTTCAGGCTGCAATAATCCCAGCGGCCGGGCGGGATCGTTGATATCTGCGTATGATGTCGGCAAGCTGGAGCCGTCAGCAGAAAAACAGCTGATAGGTAAAAGGGTGACATTTAATAACACGCCGTTCAAGGTTGGTGGGAAACAAAAATAGCGCCTGCGCACCGACGACGTTTAGTCTCCATCCGAGCACGGTCGAGTCTTGTGGCCGACAGAGCAAACGCGTGCCACCTGCCGTCCGGGTCTTGAAAACGGCTGAGCAAGTTGCCCGCTTTTTGCTTGGCACAGACGACATGTCGGCCAGGTAAATTGGCGACGGCGGGACCGTCAAACGGAGTCCGGCTGGCAGCAGTCGTTGCGCGACTTGTCACGGTGGCGTTGGGGGCCATCTTGGCCTCTCCGAGTTTGCCGAGTCTCATCGCTCGCCAAACAGGTACGCCGTTTCTCATCTCAGGCCTGGAGCAACGGGAACCAGAAACTGCCTTGTGTCATCCGTCGCCGTGATTCTACATTTAAGACCATCAACAATAACAAAGCTCTTGCAACGACGCCATGCGGCGGAGGGACCGTCGAGGTCTTGGATGCGGGTCAAGGTGACGCAATGACTAATATAAGGCCGCCACACACCGAACTCCGTGGCTGAAACAGACGGAACGGTCGCACTGTGAGGGCTTTGGCAACTCCATTTCAGGAATAGATGAATGTACGCACTCAAAAACTGTTTTGAGGTTCCAAGCGTCTAATTTCATCCAACGACGTAGGCTAGAAAGCAAAGCAAAGAATCCGTGTTGCCAAAATTCACAGGTGCAGTCAGTGAATGAGATCCTCGATCATTGGCAAGCTCTCAAAAGAAACGATTTTTGCCCGTTTCTTCTCCTTCTGGTTCTTCCTCGACAGTCGCACCATGCAGATGTGGTCCAATTCAAACAAACAGCCAAACAGTGTATTGGATGTGGGGTCTGCAAAACCTGATACAGCGTTGCGGTTTTTCTGTTGCGGCGTGTCGATGGATTCGTAATCGTTTTGAGCGCGGCGAAATGTGATGTGGCAACTTGCACGGATGCCGTTTCCAAACGCTGCTTTCCTTGTGCGATTGCAGGAATCGGATACGCCTCCATCGTCATCGTGTCCCTGCTCAACATCTACTACATCGTCATCTTGGCCTGGGGGCTCTACTACCTGTTCCAGGTAACGCAGAGACACGACTAGAGAAAGGAACATTTTACTGGCGTCAGGCGGCATGAAAACTACCTTTCGTTTCGTTTTGTTTTTATGATCCACTTCAATTCCTTCGTCACAAGACTTCAGCTTGACCAATAACTTGTCAAAATAACAAAGGAATGTTTAGATTTGTGGGAAAATGAAACTGACCAAATTTGGAGTTTGGACATTTGGGTTGATTTGGCCGTCCATAAACGGTGATGGCGACCCAGCAGTTTTTCAAATCTCCAGGATTATGGAAATCCTTCCACAGCGACTTGACAGCTTAATTGTGTGTAATTTGACAAAGTCATCCACTTCTTAAGCACATTTGAAAGCTTCTGCCTCTGTTTTTGCCCTTCAAGTGTTTCCAGCCCGAACTGCCGTGGGCCAAATGTAACCAGCCCTGGAACACGGACCGCTGCATCGAGGACACGTACCGCAAGAACAAAAGCCTCTGGCTGCCTTCCAACTTCTCCAACTTCACCTCCCCTGTCACCGAGTTCTGGGAGTACGTACGCAACCAAACACGATGGCGCCGAAGGGAGTGACGGGGTCGCTTTTCGGGATTTGGGGGTGAAGGTTTGAATTCGGGCTCGGATGTGTGAGCTCGGATTCAAAGGGTTTAGGTTTGTGGATTTCTGTTGAGAGTTTGGTGTTACAGTTCGGGCTTTGGCAACCGGGTTCAGTTATTAAGGTCGGGTTTCGGTCATTTGGTTCAACATAGTCTTTGCGTTGGGGTTTGGGTTTCTTGGTTTGTGGATCCAATTTCAGTCAAGGTTTGAGGATCGTGTTTCGAGGCGAAGGTCAGAAGGCAAACTCCACATTTGGGTTTGAGGATATATTGTTGGCTTTGGTGGGTTTGGGTTAGAGTTTTGGCTGGGGATTGCGGCTTACCATTCAGGTTTGCGTTTGAGTTCGAGATAGATATTCGATTCAGACTTGTGTATGTATTCGATTTCGTGTCTTAGGAGTTGGGATTCAAGTTTGGGTTTCTGGTTGCGCTTCGGTTCAACCAATTAACGCTGTTGTGTTCCACCTGTTAATCACTTTGCTCCTTGACGGTGCAGACACAAAGTTTTGGGCATCAGCGGTGGCATTGAGGACTTGGGCCCCATCAAGTGGGACTTGGCTCTGTGTCTCCTGCTGGTCTGGGTCATCTGCTTCTTCTGCATCTGGAAGGGCGTCAAGTCCACTGGCAAGGTCGCCATTTGCCCTCCGACAGCATCAGGCGGCAACATCAGGTGGAGTTGACGTGATTGTGGGCGTGGCCTTGCCTTCAGGTGGTGTACATCACGGCCACCTTCCCCTTCGTCATGCTCATCGTCCTGTTGATTCGTGGCGTCACCTTGCCCGGTGCCACCGAGGGCATCAAGTTCTACCTGTACCCCGACCTCACCCGCCTCAAGGACCCCGAGGTACGTGCTAGCATGTTAGCATGCCACTATTCTACCATCTTACTGGGACGCTACGAGTTACCATGTTACTAGTTACTCAAGCGTGGTCTTATGTTACCAGTTCTAATGAATGAACATCAGTCAAGTCGATGTCTCGCTTGTCTGTCCGTCTGTCCGTCCGTCCGTCCGTCTGTCTGTCCACGTGCTCTGCGGTCAGGTGTGGATCGACGCCGGCACGCAGATCTTCTTCTCCTACGCGATCTGTTTGGGCGCCATGACGTCCCTCGGCAGTTACAACAAGTACAAATACAACTGCTACAGGTCAGTAGGGGGCACTAGAGGTTTTTTTGCGTGTATTGATGAGATGAATTGAGCAATTGATTGATTGATTGATGCCACGTGTGCCACAGGGACTGTTTGCTGCTGGGAGCGCTCAACAGTGGTACCAGTTTTGTGTCTGGCTTCGCAATATTTTCCGTCCTGGGCTTTATGGCGCAAGAGCAAGGGGTGGACATTGCGGATGTGGCAGAGTCAGGTACGATGCTTCCCAAAAAAAAAGGAGCTCTTGGATACTGTACATCTGTTACGACCTGTTAAAATTAAAATGGAAGCTACTTTTAAAAGATCCAGTCGAAATGATTTCTTTGCTTGATGTGCATGCATTCAAGGAAGACGTCTTTTCGGGTTGTACTCTTAGCTTGCTAGCTAACTGCGCAGGGTGGACGTACACGCTGTGTTTTGGTCGGACGGCTTGTTAAATCACATTTGGGGCTGCTTTGCTCTTCTTGACTGCGTCCTCATTTGCCTCGACTCGACTCAAAACGT
The DNA here is from genome assembly GCF_051991245.1 of Festucalex cinctus. Classification (NCBI taxonomy): domain Eukaryota; kingdom Metazoa; phylum Chordata; class Actinopteri; order Syngnathiformes; family Syngnathidae; genus Festucalex; species Festucalex cinctus. The sequence goes on along the minus strand of NC_135418.1, from coordinate 30,428,634 downwards.
TGTTCCAAATGTGTATCTGCTGCTCCAAATGTTTTGGTCACTGAAGATCGTCATGAAGATCAGTCGTAGACTGGACTGCAATGAGAACGACTTTTGACCGGTTCTATCCTGTGTGCCGGAATCCGTTCAGGTCCCGGCTTGGCCTTCATCGCCTACCCCAAAGCCGTAACCATGATGCCTTTCCCCACACTCTGGGCCATCCTCTTCTTCATCATGCTCCTGCTGCTTGGCCTCGACAGTCAGGTGAGCCGTTTGGAACCGACACGATCGCGTCACACATCCCAACATCAGAATTCCGTCAAGTCGCCGCTCGTACCAAAGCTCTCCGAGAAGACTTTTGGGATGCGCTGTTCATTATTTGTGCGGTCAGTCTCAAATGTATTTTTGCGTGTGTGCAGTTTGTGGAGGTGGAAGGGCAGATCACATCACTGGTGGATCTGTATCCGTCCTTCCTACGGAAGGGTTACCGCAGAGAGGTCTTCATCGCGATCATATGCTGCATCAGCTACCTGCTGGGACTCACCATGGTTACCAAGGTAACACACGCACATGCAGCTGCACTCCATATTGAATCATATTTAACGGCTTCAATCGAGAGTCATGAACTCAAATCAATAGCTCGTCTTATGTTGATTACTCGTTCCGATGCAAACATGGCGCTACGGCGAAGGTCCAACGGCATTTTGCAACTAGTTACTATGAAACTGTTACTGTGGGACTGTTCGAGTTAAGACGCACTCGACCGAAGGCGTTTCCACTTTACAATGGTTACTACGCCTGGTCCACCATTTTGCCCACCGTGTTTTCCCCTCGTCCGCGATTTAGCCATTAGCTGGCGCTAGCGCTTGTGCACTCGTGGGAGTGTCTTTGGCTTTTTCCGCCCTCTTTTTTCCCACATCATGGCCGCAAAGAAGAAGAAAGCGGCGTCTTCTCTGGATGCCGCTCCGGCCAAAAGAAAAGCAGTTACCATGGAAACGAAGCTAGCCATCATATAAAAAGATGGCAGAAAGGAGAGACACCGACGAACTTGGGACATTTCGTAAGGTCACCGCCTCACTCGGCTTTCCGCCTGCGCAGCCAAATGAATTTCTTGGGCCAGTACAAAGTCACGGGAGACGTTTTTGCATTCCGCAGCCCCGCCCACTTCATCCAAACATCATTTCCTTGAAGGAGTCCGTCCATCCGACTGCTGATGTCACCTTGAACGTTATCCGCGTTATCGGTTTTAATGGCCGCAGTGACGTGCGAGCGCATTTGGAATGTATTTTTTTTTTTTGTTTTGCTATAAGATTAGGACCTTCAAATAGACAGAAATGTTCATGTAGCTCTTAACAGATCGCAAATCCTCCACACGCTCATGTCAACATTTGAAAAATGTTCATGTGCCCTAGTGGAAATTTTTGTCTGCCTTTAACATTTGAAATTTCAAAATGTTCCTCTCCTGGAAAATAGTGTTCATTTTGTCGGCCATTTTTAAATTCAGTCTCAGTTTTAGTCCAACTTCAGTCACGCTTGTTAGTTTTTATCACAGTTAATCAACCTCAACCCGTTTTGATTTAGTCCATTTTTTGTCTAGTTTTAGTCGGGTGAAAAATGTGCGTTGACCAAATTATTTTTGTTGACTGGAGATTACAACATTTTACAAGCAAGAGACTCTGACTGCAGCCCGCAATTCTATTGAATACTTTCAAAAGAAAATGAGATGACGTATTTTGAAGATGTGCATTTTCCTGCTTTGTTGTTGGAGTGCTAAAAGTGCCGGCGTGTTTGCGTTTTGTGTGTCCGTAGGGTGGCATGTACGTGTTCCAGCTGTTTGACTACTATGCAGCGAGCGGCGTTTGCCTTCTGTGGGTGGCATTCTTTGAATGTGTCGCTGTTGCCTGGGTTTATGGTGAGAACTTCTCAAATCAGGAAAAAGGGTTGCTAACGTTTAAAAAAAAGAAAAAAGAAAAAAACATTTTGGAACATTTCAAAAACATTCTTTGAAAATTGGAACATTTATCGTTTGAAAATACTAACTTTTGAAATTTGCTTTAAATTTAATGATGAAAACATCTCAAACACTTTTAATGAAACAGATATTTTGGAGTGCTAACATAACAAGAAGCAAACATTTTGAAAGGTCATTATTTGCAAATGCTAACATTGTAAAAAAAAGAAAAGCAAACGACATATTTAGAAAATGCTAAAAATAACAACAAAATAAATAAAAAAAACAACAACAATATTTCGAAATGCTTAGTTTCCCAAAGGTAGCTTTTAAAAATACTAAAAATTGAAAATATTAACATTTATATAAACATATTTTGGGTTGCTGCCTTTTCAAAAACGCAAACTTTTTAAAATGCCAAGATTTGAAAATGATAACAGTTTCCCAATGCAAACATTTTAAAAGGTCATTATTTGCAAATGCTAACATTGTAAAAAATAAAATAAAATAAAATAAAAAACAATGAAGATATATTTTTAATGAAAAACATTTTTGGAATGCTAATGTTTAGAAATATGCTAAAAATTCCAATATTTAGAAAGGCAAACTTTTTAAAATGCCAATTTTTGAAAATGTTATGCAAGCATTTCAAAATGCTAACATGCAAACACTTTCAAATATCAACATTAGAAAAAAAAAAACTATAGTGCGAACATGTTCAAATGCTAATATTTGAAAAGGTTCTGATTAGAGAATGCTCACGATTCGAATGTGAAAATGCGCCTTTTGGAAAAGTTTCTTGAAAGCTGATTGGCGTTTTTTTTTAATTTTTTTTTTATTGCAGGCGTTGATAACTTCTACGATGCTGTGGAGGACATGATCGGCTACAGACCGAACGCTTGGATGAAGTGGAGCTGGTCTGTCATCACTCCCTGCTTGTGCGTGGTAAGACACATTTTGAACTCGACTCCATCGGCTGCAGCACGTGCCCGTTAAAACCCGTTAAAACGCGTTTAATAAAACCCGTTTAATAAAACCCGTTAAAACGTTTACCGCTGACTGTTGCGTAAACATTCTTCATTTTGACAAGACATTTTCATCTACTTTTAGTTATCGTCTTTTGACTAAAATTAAAGTTTGAGTCACCTGATTGTATTTTAGTTTTAGTCAACGAAAATAAAGAGCAATTTTAGTTGACGAAATTGACAGTTTAGTCGATATTTTCCTAAAGTTAGGACTTTTTGACAGAAAATGATGACACACCTATTTGTAACTGTACATTTAATGCAACGATGTCTTTATTACATGTTTCAGTGAAACATGTTGAACCGATAATAATAAAACTTAGTTTTCATCTCAAGAATAAAAAAGTGCATAATTGCTTGAGATGAATTTGACAGCTTGACACAAGGATGACGTTTCGCTTTGTGTTGTCTTGCAGAGCTGCTTCATTTTCTCTCTGGTCAAATACAAGCCGCTGACGTACAACAAAGTGTACGAGTATCCCGACGGGGCCATCGGAGTGGGCTGGACTTTGGCCTTGGCCTCCATGATCTGCATCCCAATGGTGGTGGTCATCAAGATCATCCGCTCCGACGGGCCGCTCATCGAGGTGAGCAAAAGGAAATACTTGGCTGCCTTCAACGACCACGCGAACGGCAACGTCGCGAAAAGCAAATCAGACTAAGTGCAATTAGTGGCGAAATTGCGCGGCAATGCTGAAAGCGGAATGCTCATAGCTGAATGCCAAGAAAGATGAAGTATGGGAAAATTACAAAGAAATTCACTACTAGTAGTAGTCATAGTCTTACTAGTAATTCTTAAGTAGTAAATTGTAGTTAAATGATTGTTGTATGTAATTGTAGCTAATACTGAAGTATGAAACTGAAACTAAAAAAAAAACAATGAACGGTCTCTGTGCAGAGGATCAAGGCGGTGGCGGCCCCGGTTCGCGGCGGCGCCAGTTCCCGCCCGGCGGACCACCGCAGCCCCCGGGACCTGGCCTACCCAGGAGTGGACCCCAACGGGAACAAGGGACTGCTGATGAAGGGCCCCTCACACACCATCGTAGAAACCATGATGTAAAAAAACAAAACAAAACAAAGAAACCAACGCGGGGTGGGAAGCTCTCCATGAGATCGCTCTCCTCTCCCGCCAGCCTCCCAAATGCTTCTCTTAAGCTAACGCTAACTAGCCGCCTTCTGTTTCGCTGTCCGTCCGTCCGTCCGTCCGTTTCTCTGGCTGGTGGAATGAGGAAAAAAAAAAAAAAAAAAAAAAGTAGTTTGAAATGTTTTTAGGATTACTTCATGACGGAAGTTTCTTCTTCTTCTTCTTCTTCTTCTTCTTGTTCTGGATAAGAAGGTGACTTTGTAGTCTCCTGCAATCCAAAGTTCAAAGTTGGACCGAATCCCAAAAAGAAAAGCCGATTATGGCCAGAATGTTTATGGCACACTGTTTTTGTTTTGTTTGTTTTTAAGTGTCAGTCCCCTCAGTCTGTTTTGCTGCGACCATTTTTATACATGACAAATCAAAGCTGTGACAAGCCAAAAAACAAAAACAACAAAAACGTACTTTAGCAAAGAATCCACTGAATGTGTAAGTGGGAAAAGTCCAAAGCAGAATGTTGGTTGTGAAACGCACCTTCACGCCACTGACCTGTATATATGACTGGATAGTCGAGACACGCCGTTGAAGTCACAGGGCGGCCATCTTGCTCCTCCCATCTCGCGAGCAGTATCAACTTTACGGACGAGACATTCAAAGCTGGTCGGCAGCTCGTATACGGCCGGAGGCGGAGTCGGTGTTTTGTGCCGGGCTGCTCACTATTTTTTCACAAGTTCCAAAAATCGATAACAAGTGACAAGTCTATGCGCTGCTTTGAAGACCCCCTTTTTCTTTTATTGCTCATTTCCTTCGACCCCAATATGGCGTACGCAAGAGGCGGGACTTCCGCTTTGGGCGTCAGATGCGATCGGGCTGCCACACTGATGACGTCACTGAAATTGGCTCTTTACATTTGTTCAAAATGACAAAAGTCATAGAATCAAATTGTAAAAACGTAAATAAACCTAAAAACATAAACGCATGATACTTTAAGAGTGACCAAAAAAAAAACTAGATAAAAGCGCCTTCGTGCTTGCCGGTGACGTCAGTACAGCAAGTTGTTGTTCACAAATCAATCACAAAAACAAAAAAAATGATAATAGGAACACATTAACAATCTAAACTGACTATTTGTCACATCTGAGGCAATTATTTTGTGTATTTATCATTTAGTCAATCTATTTAATTATTTATGCAATATGTTTTGCGTTTATATTCTTCGTTTTATTTACGTTTTTACAATTTCAGTTTGTACATTTTATTGATGGAATTGATTATTCATCTTTTGCTGAATTAGTCATAATTCCTTAATTTAAAAAAATGACGCAAATTTCCTCCTGTACTAAACATAATGACGCATCTCATTTCGACATGATTTAAGGCAAGTTGCAAAAGATCATCCGGTTTACGTTTTACAAATTTCAACCACCATAAATCATTTTGTTTCGACAGAGTTGTGCCTGAAACGTTGTTGGGAGGAGCAATATGGAGGCCTCGCCACCTCCAAAAAGTTTGGCTCTATCGGCTATCCATTTGTTTTTGTAGGTCAGTGCTTGGATTGGTCATAAACGCCGATTGGACGGGACGAACCCCAACGTTAACGATTGTCGTCTTTTGTGCTATCCGACGATGTGTGTCTTTATCGAGCTCTTGTGGACCCCATCCAGCCTCTGACCGGACTCAAATGGTTTGATTACCCCCGTGCCCGGAAACTTCACTTTCAACCATCATCATCATCATTATAATGATGATGATGATGATGATGATGATGATGATGATGATGATGAGTCCTCCTCCGTCAATGTTCTCTTCGGGCTGTCGTGTTCTTGTATTCACTGTGAATGAGTAGTTTCACGTATAGAACAAGAAAAACAAAAACCCCGCCGCTATACAAATGGGATGGACAAAAGTATTGGGACGCTGTCGCTAGGCAGATTTCACACAGTTGTGTCAGTGTGATGTTTCCATGGCAACGTGCAAAACATCACCTGGAAGAGAAAATCATTTGAGTATTGGGACAAAAAAGATAAAGACGACGGAAGAAATTATTATTATTATTAGGTCAGACCCCAAAAAAAAAAATAATAATAATAATTCAACAAACATATTGGGACAAAAAGGTAAAACAAAACAATCAATAAAATTATATATATATAGGACAAAAGTATTGGGACAGATAGGGAGACAAAAAATGCAAAAATGGGAATTTTGTATTTACTATTTTGACAAAATGTGTAAAAAGGTGGTAATTTGGACAAAATTAATTGGTTAAAATAGAAAAAAAATGTGGATGTTTAGACATGAGTATTAAAACGGAAATAGTGGATATGTCGGAATTTGAACATAATTAGACAAAGAAAAAAGAAAAAAAACATCGGAGGTTCAACAGATAAATATTGGGGTAAAAAGTGGGAAAATTTCCAAATTTGGAGGGAAATATTTGGACAAATAAAAGGAAAATGTGGGAATATTCACATCAATATTTAAACCAAAAAAAATGAAGTAAATGTGGGAATTTTTACATAAGTCTTAGGACAAAAAAGTTTGTGAAAATGTGGCAATTTGTATTATGTATTGTGAGAATTTTGACCTTCACTAAGTATTGAGAGAAAAAAAATGGAATTTTGGTGAGGACTTTGGACAAATATATAAAATGACAAATATATGGAAAAAAATGGTCATTAGTAATTTAGAAAAAAAATGTGTGTATTTGCCGTGTTTTTATATGGGGGCATAATAATGAATGTCCATTCATATTTGTATTGAATCACTGCTCTGTATTAATTATACATGTTCAGTATTAGCTGCTGCTGGACAGCAAATCAAAAACATCAACTCAAAAAAATGTGATTTTTATTTGGAACAAGTCATATTTGTACTTGACAGACATGCAATTGAACCGCCGCTCTGTATTAAATATAATAACGCACTGACCAACTTGCCCCAAACGGAAAATCCCCTCAAGGGGCGTGTCCCAATACTTTTGTCCACAAAGTTGACTTTTTTTTTCTTTTTTTTTTCTTTTTTAACTGCGCCATCTTGAAAAAAAAATCCATCCCATCCTCCACGCACACACATGCTAACGTCAAGCTAATATCATGCTAACAACAACATGCTAGCATCGGTAAACATTTTTGATGAAAGTCGTCATTTCCTTCAATCAATCGTTGACGTTGTGATGCTCGCTACTCAAATTCACCTCAAGTAAATCAACTCTTTCCTTTCAGGAAACACTTCCTATTTATTTCCTTCAATAAATAGTTCATTTTTCTCCAATATTTAACATCATGACATGTTTTGTCCAAATAAACAGCCCATCACTTTTTTTTCTCCCCACAAATAAATTATTCATAGATATTTTGACTCAAACATTTGCTTCATATCACCTCAAATAACTTGTTCACATTTTCATATCATTTTCACCATAGCACATCAAATAAAAGATTTGCTTATATAACACTTTCCTCTCTAATACAACACATCATTTGTTTAAATATTTAAATCACATAAATCACTTTTTCAATTCAAATAAATCCCTCCTCCAAATAAATATATTATAAATCAAGTGGTTAGTGATGATTCTCTCCTCAAATAAATCATGCTATAGCTAATATCACGTTCATATTTTCCTCAAATAAATACCGCTCGCTAATCAATTACATTTTTCCTTCAAATACTTTATATGACCATTTTTCCCTGCTTATTGTTTTCTCCTCTAATACAGTAGCTGATATAATTTCATCTTTTTCCTCAACTAAAAAGTCATTCTCTACAATGATAGCATTTTTTTTTTTAAATGAAATGAAATGAAATCCCGGACGCATCAATTTTGTACAAAGTGCTGAAAGTTCCCCATTCTCGCAGGCGTCCCCGAACGCCACATTAGCCGCCGCTAACGAGGGAATTAACTAGCGACTGCTGCTAACGAGTGATGCTAACGAGCAAACGTCACGGATTGAAACCATTTTCGGCCATTTTGGTGCCGCTCACATGTTCATGAATTCTTTTTTTTTTTTTTTTCACAATCCTGTCACTCACGTGACGTCAGTCGCGTGCAATAACGATGTTGTTTTTTCCAAAGTGTTTGTTTGGCTCGAATGTTGTTGGATGAGTCGCTTGATTGACTCGGTGCTGCCCCCTAGCGGGCAGACGTCAGGGAACAAGTGAGCCCCAATCGAGCTGACGTTTTTCCATTTTTTCCCTTCAATCGCTCGATCGATTGGTCCGATTCCAACCGTCACGGGGAAAGCACATTTATGCTGCTCTTCATCGTCATCATCGTCATCCCACTCACGGTTTCCATGGCGACGGCCGCCATGAGAAAATGACAACACGCTTTTCTTTTGTGTTTCCTTCCAAGTCATCTGTAAGCTTGAAAAAAAAAAAAAGTGTTGATCAGGTTTCAAATGTGTAAAAGTTGTTTTTTGTTGTCTCTTGATAAAAAATAAAAATAAAAACGTAAAAAAAAAAAATCGCAGCTTGTGTTTTATTTATTTCTTCATGTCATGTGACACAAATTTGGGGTGGATTTTATTTTGAACAAAAATATTGGGCCACAAAAGTGTCCCAATATATTTGGACAGAAGCCAATATAGTAAGGTGTGTTTTTTGTTTTTTTGTAACGACCGTAGTAAGGCTTTTTATTTTATTGTATTATTATTATTTTTATTATTGTTGGGTTTTTTAAAACGACCATTTATAGTAAGGCATTAAAAAAATAAAGTAAATAAAAATAAAAAAACAGGTATTGTAAGGCGTTTTTTTTAAAATGACCATATACAGTAAGGTATTTAAAAAAACAAACAAAAAAATGACTATGGCAAGGCTTTTTGTTTTAAAATGATTATGTATAGTAAAGCATTTTAAAAAAGATGACCATGTATTGTAAGGCGTCTTTTTTTTTTTTTTTTTAATGACCAATTGACCATGTATTGTAAGGCATTTTTAAAAAAAAAACAAAATGACATGTATATTAAGGTGTTTTTAAAAAAAAAAATTTTTTAACAACCATGTATACTAAGGCCTTTTTTTTTTATGGGTAGATTTTTTTTTAAAACGACCATTTATAGTAAGGCATTAAAAAAATGACTATGGCAAGGCTTTATTTTTTTGTAACGACCATGTATACTAAGGTGTTTTTGTTTTTTTGTTTTTTTTAACGACCATGTATACTAAGGCGTTTTTTTTTTTTTTTTTTTTTTAACGACCATGTATACTAAGGCTTTTTTTTTTTTTTTTTTAAACGACCATGTATACGAAGGCGTCTTTTTTTGTTTTTGTTTTTTGTTTTTTTATTTTTAAACGACCATGTATACTAAGGCGTTTTTTATTATGGGTAGATTTTTTTAAAACGACCATTTATAGTAAGGCATTAAAAAAAAAATGACTATGGCAAGGCTTTTTTTTTCTTTTTTTTTTAATGACCATGTATTGTAAGACATTTATAAAAACAAAAAATTGCATGTATACTAAGGCGTTTTTTTTATGGGTAGATTTTTTTTAAAACGACCATTTATAGTAAGGCATTAAAAAAAAAAATGACTATGGCAAGGCTTTATTTTTTTGTAACGACCATGTATACTAAGGTGTTTTTGTTTTTTTGTTTTTTTTAACGACCATGTATACTGAGGCGTTTTTTTTTTTTTTTTTAACGACCATGTATACTAAGGCGTCTTTTTTTGTTTTTTGTTTTTTTATTTTAAACGACCATGTATACTAAGGCGTTTTTTATTATGGGTAATTTTTTTAAAACGACCATTTATAGTAAGGCATTAAAAAAAAATGACTATGGCAAGGCTTTTTTTTTCTTTTTTTTTTAATGACCATGTATTGTAAGACATTTATAAAAACAAAAAATTGCATGTATACTAAGGCGTTTTTTTTTTTTTGTTTTTTTTTTAAACGACCATGTATACTAAGGCATTTTTTTTATGGGTAGATTTTTTTAAAACGACCATTTATAGTAAGGCATTAAAAAAAAAGGCTTTTTTTTTTTTTAATGACCATGTATTGTAAGACATTTATAAAAACAAAAAATTACATAAAAAAAAAAAAACGACAAAAAAATGATCACGTGTTTGTTTGTTTTTAAAGCAAATGACAACAACAAAGTTTGACCTTTTATTTTGCACATGACATTTTTTTTATTTATTCATTTATTTTCATTTGCTCCCCAATTTTGTGAAGAGAAAGTTGCTGGTACAAAAATATTATATTACACTGAGATCTTTCCAAGGACAAAATGAGACTTTGATGAAAAGCCCAATCTGGAACGAGGAAGAAGTTTTGCTGACATTTTCGTGCTTTTAAGACTCCGTTGAAAAACAAAAACAGAACGGAGCCACATTCCATCCAACATACGCAAGTTGAGAGAAATAAATCCAAATAAATATCGAAATATATCTTGTCTTCCAGCGGGGGTCAACCGTTGCTATTTTTGTTTTGCAAATGCTGAAATCCAAATATGCAGACTGTATTTCATTATTCATTTGAAAGAAAAACTCATCAGATAAAAAGCTTTTCCAATCATCATCTTTTTGGTCTTTTTTTTTTTTGCTTCCAGATTGGGCTTCAAACACAACTTCAAAATTATTGCGATGCATAGGAAGACGCGCGCACACGCACGCGTTATGAATACATGAAATTCAACACAACACTTTGGAAGGTTTTTGTTCTTTTACAAAATGTAAAAAGTCACAACAATATTTACACGACACGTTCATTTGTGCTTTTTTTTTTAAAATTCCTTTTCGACACACGCACAGCCGTCATTTGGGACACGTTTGTCATTATTTACATGTAAACCAACAAGATTCTGATCACGTTTTGTTGAACTCAATTGCAGATGCGTGCAGGCGGGCGCCAATTGTGTGCGGATGTTATTAGAGGGTACGTACGCTGCTTAGAAAAGTTTGACAACAAAAAATCACATTTGTTTTTGGGACAATTAATAAAACGTTTGGACGTGTTGTTTCCGGGTGTGTGCGCAGGAAAGGGGGTGCGCCAACTTTGAGCAAAGGTTAAATGGTGCGCACGGCTTCAAAGGCTTTGGGAAAGACTGCAGGAAATTTGGCTATTTGTCAGTTTGATTGGTTCCCATTTTATGCAGCTGTTTGTGGGAGAGAGGAGGTGCACCAAATATGTCACGATGTTGATGGGTTCACTTCATTTGAAATGTTTAGAAAAGACTACAAGAGATTCATAGATTTGTTTTGATCCTAATGCGTGTTGAAGGAAGCGGGAGTGCGCCAACTGTCTTTGCATATTGAAAGGGATGCATGGCTTAAAAAGTTTGCAAAAAGCTGATATTTCATTTTATTCTGGCCTTGACGTGTTATCAATAAAAAAAAAAGAAGGTGTTAATCTAAGGGGGTGCGCCAAGGCGATCTGTGATGAATTGACGAGAGACAAAGTGTGTCAAATTGAGAACGAGTGGAAGCTGAGAATGTTCCGGTTGACTTTGCGAGGTGAGGTGGGGGGGGGGGTGCGCTCCTCTCCTCGGTGGGTGTTCTCGGGTGGGCGAATTCATGTGACGGGCGTGCGGGTTCCTCTTAGCGCCGCTAATCCACAAATAATTGCCTCCGCTCCGAGAGCAAGAAAACTGCAGCAGGTGACCACGATGGAAAACTTCAGCATGGAATGTGTGGGACCAAAAATATGGTGGGGGGGCGGGACAAGAGGGGGCAAGAGGGGGCGTGGTTTGAACCACTCGAGGGCGACCTCATGATTCCAGAAATTTCCACTCCGGCAAGCAAAGCCTGGAAAGGCGGGAAGCACTTCAGTCGCACAAGAAGCCATGTTGCCATGGTAACCGTGTGGATTTGGAGCAAAAGTATTGGGACAGCCACAGGGAAAAATAAAAAAAAATATATATAAATATGAATCTGAACATAACGATTGGGACACAACATGGAGGTCAAAATGTTGTTGGACAAAAGTATTGGGACACCAACAGGAAGCGGGAAAAACTGACCGACTGCACATTAAAAAAATAAAAAATAAAGTGAAAGTTGTGATGACATCATAATTCGGTGGCGTGCTCTTGTTGCGCTGCAGCGCACGTAACAAAAGTTCTCCGGTGGAATTGCGGCGTTTTTTGTTTTTTGTTTGTATTTCTTTTAGCAGCGATTGCGAACGTCTCCACGATGACGTCATCCGTCCTCACGTTGGCGGTCTGGTGGCTCAAGTGAAGAACCGGCAGGCGAATCCTGGACCACTTTTCACCAAGTGCTGCAAAAAAAGGAAAAGCAAAGAGATTGACGACCCCTGTTGACAACAAAAGTGGAATTTTTCAGAACCGTTTGTGGCGCTACAGATCGAGCGGGTGGCGGTCCAGCGCGTCGTCGTCGTCGTCGTCGTCATCGTCGTCGTCTTGGACGGCGTCCAGCGGGTTGCGGCTGATGACCAGCTCCAAGCGGTCGCCGGCTTCCGTGATCAGCGGCACCGCCAGGCAGCAGTCGAAGTCCCGAGTCCTCACGTGGTTCACCTGAAACGGGGACGACCCCACTCAAGTCACGTGACTCCAGCGGTCGGCCGGTCGGTCGGCCGGCCGGTCGGTCGGCCGGCCGGTCGGTCGGTCGGTCGGTCGGCCGGTCGGTCGGTCGGTCGGTCGGTCGGTCGGTCGGTACCTGCAGGATCCTGTCGTAGGGTCGCAGGCCCGAGCGGTGGGCCGGCCCGTCCGCTCGCACCATGTTGACGTAGACGCCCTTTTCCAGGAAGCCGTCCGACACGCTGAAGCCAAAGTCGTCGCTTTCGGGATCTTTCATCACCGTCACCTGCCGGACGCCAAAGCAAAAATGCACGTCAGCAAAATTTTTGGAGGCAAAAAACACTTTTTTCAAAAAGCACTTTCTTTCCTTTTTTTTTTTTTTTTTTTACTTGGAAAGTAACAATTCCACTTGCAACGCAGCAAACATATCCAGTCAAAATTTTGCACTAATGCATTTATTAATTAATAATGCATGTATTTGTGGAGTTGTAAAAAATGGGCAGAATTTCATAAATTACTAATGTTAAAGATTAGAATGCTCTTATTATGAAAAGAAAAATTCACTGAACTGTCATTATCTTAAAAAATGCAATTATGCAATCTAGTGGCAGAAAATGACCAACACAAATCAATATCACACTTTTTTTTTTTTTTTTCAGTACATCTTTTTAATATTAACTCAATTTTATGAATGAATGAAATTGATGTATCAATGGCTAAAAGATGCAGCCATATTCTTATTAGTTTTTTTAAAAATTTTATTGAGTATAATAACTTAAAAAATGTTTTCTTGTTCATTTAGAACAGAAATAAAAGTTGCGATTAATCGTGAGTTAATTATTGAAGTGATGTGATTAATTACGATGAAAAATTTTAATCGCCTGACACCCCTAATATATATATATATATGTATTATTTTTAGTATTATTATAATATGAATTTTATTTTATTATGTATTTATTATTATTATTTGTGTATGAATTATTTATTGATTATTTATTGAATTTTTATTCATTATTGATATTGTTATTATTATTATTTTATGGTTAGTTTTATTGTAGATTATCGTGGATTTATTACCTAAGCAATATAGTAGTACATAATACACATGAAAAACAAATCAAATACTTTTTGAAAGTAAAACGAATGAAAAGCGAAAAGTGATCAAATTTCAAGTGAAATGAAAGTGTCGTAATCGAGCGTCCGTACTTTGTGCAGCTCGAGCGGCGTTGGCGACAGCAGGCCTTGCATCTCCTCCTTGATGCGCCGCGACTCCCACGTCCTTTCGGAAACCCTCAACGAGTTCTTGGACTTGAGCTCGTGGTGCGCCGGCGGCGACGTGCTGTCCTGGTGCAGGCGCGTCCCCGCGTGGACGAGCTCGTCCAGGTGCAAGTGCGCCTCCAGGTGGCCGTCTGACAGGTGGGCAAAAAAACAAACAAAAACACATTCGCAAGCGTTACGGAATTAGGAGACAAAAATCTTTCTTGCTTCAATTTCGGCTCAAAATTCTCATTGTGCAGTTCCGACTTCTTTCCCATAAAATTATGTAAAATTTCCTCATAAAGTTACAATTTTTTCACTTCTGTAGTTCTGTGCTGATGATAATATTTCCACTGCAAAATGTCCACTTACCGCTGTCAAATCAACTTTACAGTGTCCAATAAAATGCAATTTTTTTTTTCTTATAAAATTTCACTTTACCACATTTTCCTTGTCAAATACTGACTTGACATTTTTGCTTTGTAAAATGTTCTCAATGTAAAAATTGGACATTTACGTTGTAAAATGAGGACTTTTTCTCTTCGAAATTCTGAATCTTACATCTTAAAATTAACTTTTACATTGATAAATTCGGTGTTTTTTCTCTTATAAAATTCAGATTTGTCCCTATAAATCATAAAGTCAATGATTTTTCCGAATAAATTTTGAATATTTTTTCTCATAAAATTCAGACTTGCTTCTCGTAAATTTACAACGTTCAAGAAATGCAAAAAAAAAAAGAACGAAAATTATTGTTACGTTATTATATTAGACAATTAATCTGACGGCAAATTTGACTTTTCTCATACAAATCTGACTTTCTTGTGATTTATTTTTATTTTTTTTTGTAATTTGAGACAAGACTATAGAGCCGATATATTTGTTTGTGTTTTTTTTTGGCTGTGAAAGCTTGTTAATCGGAAGCGGCGGTTTGCACCCGCTCACCTTCATCGTCATGCAGGTGCAGCTCCTGGTGCAGGTGCGCCCCCTGGTGGAGACGCGGGCGCTGCAACGAACTCATCCGGATGGAATCGCTGGCCGGCTTGTTGACGCCTTCCACGCCCAAACTGATGGCCGTGCCCGTCATGATGGACGCCTGCGGGAGACAAACTCGTGATCGATACACAACTTCGATTATTGGATGACGATTGCTCATTTCTGTTAGCTTTTTACATGACATGTTCCAAGTTTTGCGCTAAATGCTCGCAAACCTCGATCTCTCTGAGCAGTTCCGACTGGCCGCAGGTCTCCAGGTCTTCCAGGGCCTGACACCAGAAACTGTCGTCGGAGTCCAGCAGAATTCCGTCCGCCGATTGGCCAAGGAAACTGATGGGGGCGGGGTTATGTTCTTTGTTTTGTTTTGTTTTTCCAAAACGAAGTTGACATTTTTGCAGTCTCACCCCAACGGTTTTTCCCACTCGTCTTCGCTGAAGCCGCCGTCGCTGAAGGGGTAGTTCTTCCGGCAGCCAGGAGGGGGCGTGGTGGTGCGCTGCTGCTGCTGCTGCTTGGCGCTGCGCCACTCGTGAGGGTGAAGCGCCAACCCGGTGGAGGCCTGGTGGCTGTACGTGCCTGCGTCATCAAACGTACAGCGGAAAAAATGATTACAACACTTTGAAATATTTTGTGATGGGTTTTGTTTTGGGTTTTAATTCAGAATTCAAACATTTTTTTTCTGGAAAAAAATACTTAAGACTTTTTTAGATTTTATAAGGAGCTGATTTTCAAATATATTTGAGCTTTTCTTGAAAGTGTAAAATTCTTCATGGATGTACTTTTATATTTTATGTATTACTTTTTTTTTTTAAATATACAGACTTTTAAAAAATCTGACTTTTTTTTTTTTTTTTTTTTTTTCTTTCTTCCTGAAAATTTGCAACATTTTCCGTCAAAATGTGACGCCTTGTTTTTGAACTATTCAAACAAAACAAGTTTTTCTGGAAAGCGAGTACCCTGGCTCCAGTATCCGGCATCGAGTCCGGATCCGTCCCAGGAGTCGACGGCCGAGTCGACGCTGGGGACGGCGGTGGCGTAAAGTTCCGCCAGTTTGTTGTTCTGCTGGCCGTCCGTCAGGTCGGTCAAGTCGTCGTCGCCGTCGCCGTCGCTCAGCTCGTTCTCCGTGACGTCGTCCGCCGCCTCGCTCGCTTTCCTCTCGTCCGCGTCTGAGCCGGCAGAAAGAAAAACGAGAAGGAGAAAAAGCAAACGGACGGACGGACGTCGCCGGTGGCTTACTGTCGATCATCTTCTTGATCTTGAGCGTGACGGTCTCGCCGGCCATCTGCAGGAGGTGAATGGCCTCGCTCAGCGGTTTGCCCTTCAGGCTCACGCTGTTGATGGCCAGGATGCGGTCGCCCACGTGGATCGCGCCCGTCCTCATCGCGCAAAAAAATCAAATCAAATCATTTTCCATCCATCCGCGCGCGCACGCACACGCACCTCTCGGCCAAGCCTCGCTTGGTGAGTCCGGAGATGGTGATGGGGTCAAAGGGTTCCTCCGTGCCCGAGATGGTGATGCCCAGCGGGCCGCCGTAGCGCTTCAGCTCCACCGTGTAGATGATGCTGCCGGACGTCTCCTGCTCGTCTGGTAACATACGCACGCACGCACGCACGTGTGCTTTCATGTACAATAGTGATCAGCAACCTTATTTTAGTCGACCAAAATGAACCCAAAAAAATCATTTCATTAGTTGAAATAAAATAAAAATGAAAATGCTTTTAAAAAAAGGAAAAGTCACAAAAATACTCAAACTAAAATTAACGAAAATGAAACATTCCAAAAGTATAATAACGGTGACGATGAGTTAAAAGTGTTTCCTTCGTCATCGTTCGGCTCGATTATGTGTTCAATACATCAAGCTGTCCTCTTAATGTTCTGTCATGCCTTTTTTTTTTTTTTTTTTGCTTGACTGTTAAAACATTTGACATATTAAAACATGTGAAATATTCATGATGTCATTTCCACAGACGCAGTCATATTTGTTCATAGTTCAATTATTCGTCCATTTTTCTTTCTCTTGACTAAACGGCTTCACAAGCTGACTTGTGGCCAACAGCACCACCGTGTGGTCGACTATGTGATTGCAGCCTTCCAATAACGTGCGTGGAAATTGAACATTTTTTGTAAATGTAATGTGACGAGACGGCGTCCCGGTTGGGAGGCCTCACCCGAGTTGTCCTCGTCCTTGCGGATTTTCAGCTTGACCAGCTCCTGGCACTGCTGCAGGATTTGCTCCGCCTCCTCCCGCGAGCACGCCTCCAGACGCACGTTGTCGATGGACAAGAGTTTGTCACCTGGCTCCAGAGTTCCCGTCCTCAAAGGAACAACAAAGGTCCATTCACAACTACATTTCAATATCACAAGTATTTGATATCACAAGATTAGGACTTTTTACCCTGACAAAATCTTCTTGTAAATATTACAAACATTTTAAAGGGGGAAAACGGATATTATATATTTTTATAAATTCAAACTTTTTGCCGAAAAAAATCGTAACAAGACATCAATTTTACTATCTTGTAAACATGAGTTTGTACTTTTTTTTTCTTGGGAAAAAAATTTCTCATGATGGAATTTTTTTTTTCCTCTTTAAAAAATATCAATTTGTTGTCACATGAAAACTCATTTTCTCAAAAACGGGCGACTTTTAATTCCCGTGGCATTTACGATTCAGTCAAATGATTTTTGATGATGACGATGATGATGGACGACCGACCTGTGTGCCACGCTGCCCTTCTTGATGTCGGAGATGATGAGAGGCTCTCCTGCCTTTTTATTGGCTGCAGATGAAGAAAGAAAAAAATTCTTAAATGAATAAACCACATGATTTGAAAAAACAAAACAAACATCTACAAGCTTCCTAAGCAGCTGCTCTATTTCTCCACAAGTGGGCGCCATTGCATTATCTGTGTGTTGTGAACGTGGGACAAAAAAAACGAGGGCCTTCAAAAATCAAATTGAATCAATTGTGGACTTGAAAACATCACATCTCCAAAGACTTCAGTTCGTACGGAAGCGTATTGCATTCACTTGGGCGGGGCTTAATAAAATTTAAAAAAATAAAAAAAATCCTGTTTTTCTGAAAATTATTTTAAGGGAGCTTTATTTTTTTGAGTATATTTTTTTTTACATTTGTTTCTGTTTTACTGAATATTAGGAGGAAAAACTGCTCAGAAAAACAGGAGAAAAAAAATCTTCATATTTCATCTATTTTGAATTTTTTTTCTCAAGTGAATGCAATATGCTTCCGTAAGTTTGGGATGTTTTTTGTCTTTTGATTTGAGTGACAGACAAGAGAAATGAATGTGATGAGAAGCAGAAATTGATCTTACTGCACGAACTGATCAACTAACTAATGAGAGATGAAGTTACTGACAAGTAATTGATCAAGTATGTGACTGCCCGACTAACTCAATGACTGCAATTCCGAAACAATCGAGTGAGTGACGAACTTCGTGACTGTCCGACCGACTGAACCAGAAAATGTCCAACTGAGCAACTACGTGACACGTGAGCGCTGATACCTTTTGAAACAAAAAAATGTTTTGAGGAGCAGGAAAATGTTGTTCATCTTACCACTGATGGTGAGTCCAAGCTCGACGCCTCTTTTCTTGGGGAGTTTGACATGAAACGTTCCGCTACTTGGAACCACAGATTCTGCAGAGGGAAAAACAAAGAGTTCAACTTGTTTTCCTGTCGGAGTTTGAACGCAGTTGCTGGCGGCTGACGCACCGGCCACGTCAAACTCGATCTCCAGGACCACCTTGTTGGTGAGCGCGGCGTCGCGGAGCAGCTGGTTGGCTTCCTCCAGGGTGCCGTCCTCCGTGGCGATGCCGTTGATGGACAGCAGGCGGTCGCCCACCTGCAGGAGGCCGCACCTGCCCAGGTGAGGAGAGACGCCTTGACTGCGCTCGCATGCCCACTTGCTTTCCTTTTCCATGACGCGCCGGCCGGCACCAAATGAGGAGCAACTGACCAACTCACTCACCACCACAACAACCAGCGAACTGCGTCATAAAAGCAGCACCCAGACAAAAAGACTGATGGGGAACTGAGCAACTAACAGACTCAACTTATTGACTAACCAATTGATGGACAGATGAACCAACTGATAGACTGGCTGATTCAGTAACTGACAAACCAACCACCGACCCACCAAGATGACAAAACCAACCAACTGATTCAAAAAAAAAAGAAAAAAAAGCGACTAACCAATTGACTCGCAAACGAAATAACTAGAGAAACAACCAAACCGAAAACAACTAAGCAACTGGTCAACAACTAGTCAGCTATTTAAATGATGAGCCAACTAGCCAAGCAACCAACTAACTGACCAGCCATATTACTAGATAACTAACCAACTAACCGAGCTATCAGCAGATCAAGCAAACGACAGACTCTGATTGAATGACCCAAGCATCTTAGCAATTTGGCAAACTAATCCATCAAATGATGGATTGACTAAATATCCAACCGAAAAACAAAAACGACCTCCTTGACTGACCAATTAAGATCTTGACCAATTAACTGACATACCAACTGACTAGCTAAGAAAGCAGCCAAAGAACAATTAACCAAGCAACTGATGAAACAACCGACCAAAATTGATGAATTGAGATCACGCTCGCAAAGCACAGCCGACTCGTTGCACTGACTTAGGAAGGTGAAAGTTGGAAGTCATGTGACGCGACGTGGACCCACGTGGACGCACGTGGGACTCTCACCTCTCGGCCGAGCTGTCGGGCTCGATGAATCGAATGAGCGGCGGCGCCGAAAGCGTTTCGGTGGCGAAGATTCCCCCTTGCAGCTGGACGCCAAAGCCGTTGAGGGGGTCCCCCGTCAGGACCACCTCGCTGGTCTCCACGTGGACCACCTGACCGCCCGGACCCACAGAACTGGACGACAGCGACACTGAACGCAAGCAAACAAACAAATCACTTCTGGAAAAACAACAATGTCTTCAGGAGGTGCACTAAATAATACAAATCAAATCCTAATCGGCACAAATAAAATAAATATAAAAATAAACTACAATAAAACTAATATAAAATAAAATAAAAATATAAAAATGAAAGAAATAAATAAATAATAAAATATAAAATACAAATAATTTAAATTAAACAAACACCAAAAAATATTTCATTAGATCACAAAATGTCATTTCCTTGGGCACATGTTAAATATCGCAATAATATCAATATCGCTATGTTCAGCAACTATATTTGCATATTTCAATATCGTGCAAGCCTAATCCAAATGTTCCCTTAACTCTCGCAATCGTAACCCAGCAAGTACTAACACCAATCCAAACCTTTCCCCGAATTAGCCCAACCAGTAAAATGAAATAACACATTTGAGGCATGCAAAGTGACATTTTCCACAGCCGTCCGTCTCCTCCGCCGTGTTCCAGCGCAAGCGTCGAACGAAGGCCTTGAGAAGAAGCAAGATGAAAGGAACGACGCGGGAGAGCGAACGCAGCGTGAATCTCACGGGAGCTTTTGTGGTCTTTCTTCCGCTGTCGGCGTTTGAGCAGCGAGTTGCGGGGGCTGACGGGGGCCGAGGGCCTGGGGAGCGTGTTGGAACCCGACTGGCCGCCGGGGCCCGACGTGGCGCTGGAGCCCGGAGAGAAATTGGCCGACACCAACGCTGCGGACAAACCTAAATATTGACAAAAGGACACAAATGGACGTAGACGACGACGCCGCCGCTCACATTTGCAGTAGTCCAGGTTGTTGTTGTTGACGGCGTTGTTGTTGGAGGCGGTCCACGACTTGTGCAGGGTGGAGCTGGCGTTACAGTGGGCGGAGTTGGCCGACGGCGGACACAAGTTGACGCAGGGGTCCCACGCATGAGGGTGAGGGTGGTCCGACTTCTGAACCTTCACTGGAGCGCACACAAACGCAAAATGTTTTGCTAACTGCCACGCCATTTTTTATCGGAACCAACATCTCTAGTGAGCAGGTAGGAAAGGGAACGATAACAGCAATATTGTGATATTAAAACTGTCGTCATGTCACGATATTAACAGATTTGCTCCCAAAAAACGTAGAAACACGTTCTGTTTTTGTTTTTTCATGTTTCTTTGTTGACGAAATGATTTTTGTTGTTGTTGAGGAACTGAAAACTTATTGGACTGCAAGTCAGTCACCAGTGTCATGCTGCTTGTTTCCCGCCATCCTGGTCTGGTGGGCGGGGATCATCTCCAGCCGGACCAGCTCGCTGGTGCTGGCCAGCAGCTGCGTGGCCTCCAGGACGCTGCAGTGCTCCGTCGACGTCCCGTCGATGGACAGCAGGCGGTCGCCGGCGTGCAGCGCTCCGCATCTGACGCCGGCCGGCAGATGAAAACAAACAAACCAAAACCAAACCAAACCGGGTTTGTCGCTTGTTTGTGGGCGGGGGTTTCCGTACCTGTCCACCACACTTCCGGGCTTGACCCGCTGGATGACGATGACCCGCTTGTTGCCATGGCCGGCCGACGTCAGCGAGATGCCCAGCGTGGCCCCCGGCGGTTTGGCAATCTCCACCAGGAGCGGACCGGACGCGTTGGTCAGCGTGTCTGATTGATGGGGAAACAATCCGATATTTCAGAATGCTGAAATCGTGGCGGGTGCCGGCAGCCGCGCTTCACTTTCCACGCAGTGAGAGGAAGATGTGCCTCCAGAATTTGTTTTGGGCAATATGACAACATTTGTCTTTGATGGTGTGTGCGCACGCACCAATGAAAACTACAAAAAAACTCAAACTAAAATTCAAAAAACTATTTCGTTAACAAAATAAAATCAAAACAAAAATGTTTTTAAAAAAAATGATAACTGAAACTACGTTTTATGTTTACAAAACTAAAACTAATTAGAGCAAAAATGTCCTTCATTTTAGTCTTTGGTAATTAATTTAACGCATGAACCATCGGGGCTGATTTGAAATGTGATTTTAAGTACGGTCGATTTCATTTGATATGAACCGGAATAAGGACGTTTGAAAAGTGTGTCACACAGAACGTCATCTTGCAACAGCCAATAGAAGAGCACCAAAAGATGGCGTCGCTCCCATGCCGTTTTTTTTTGTTATTTTTTTAAATACTGCGCACAAGTAATACACATTTATCAAATAACCAAAACTAATAAAAAACTAACAGAACCACCCTGAAAAGTAATTAAAACTAAATTACAAACAAAACGAAATCAAAACCAACTAAAATGAAGAATTCCCAAACTGTACAATATAATAAGCCTGTGACGCACCCACGATGGTGACATCATACTCGATGTGGACGAGAGCTTCCTGTCCGCACTGAGCCAACACGCTGAGGGCGTCGCCGTGGCTGGCGTTGTGCAGCGGCACGCCGTCCACCGTCAGGAGGCGGTCGCCGGGACGCAGCGTGCCCTCCCTGGACAAAACAAAACAAACAAAACACGCGCAACATTTTGCACAGTTCAGTCTTTCGTTTATTTCATTCACTTGCAAAAGAAAAACAGCAACGATGTTCTTCCTTGTTGAATGAAAAGGAGCAGAAAGCAGACTGAAGGATGACTGCAACAAAAACGCCAAGGAAGTCGTCATGTGGCTTTTCAGCCTTTTTTGTGGGTCTGCTCTTGGTTAAACAAGTCTCCCAAATTTCATGATGCAGAGTCAAACTGGTTTCCGGCTGTGAATTATCAAAGATTCCTGGTCACGGCTAACGTGACTCTCAAATAGCAGCTTCCAAACAAAATGGCAGATTTCTTGTTTTTTTTTTGTTGGGTCTACTCAAGATAGACACGCCTACCAAATTCGATGTTGCTGAGTCAAACCGGCTTCAGGGGGCTGATTTAAAAAAAAAAACAAGTTTGTGACAATTGGCATCCTCGGTGCAGTCAGCAGATGAAGGTGACGAGCGCTCCCACTTGACTTGCTGCTGGCAAAATATTTGACTTGTTCCCTCGCTCCGGATTTTTAAGCCTTTTTCTCATCAACGCCGGAAGAACTCTTAAAGGCTGCGCTGTGTGAAAGTGGGGATTAACTTGCCTGCGACTGGCACATAAATGGGATGGAAAGCAGCGTGAACGCCTCATTTCCTCCAGGCTGACCCACATTTTTCCCAGGCAATTTTCCTTGCTTAACTGAGCCTCGGGCTGCGCCGACGACTCTGACGAGGCCGTGGCCAAAGCCGTGTCTTTGATGCTCGGGTCTTTCTTGAAGGAAAGGTGGACGGAAACGCTCCGTTGAGGACGCTTGCCTTTGTAAACCGTCTTCAATGTGTATTTAAAAAAAAAAGATGGATGTCGGCGTTGTTAAGGATGCCATTGTCTTTGATGTTTACAAAAACACAACCTGCGCTTTGGCGAGGACCACAATGAGGTGTTCAAAAACACGCACAGACAACAGGCAAAGCTGAACAGAAACAGAAAACAGATATCAAAGGCGTTGTGAAAAAAATATATATAAAGGCGGGTAAACGGTCATTAACGACACACAAAACAGACTGACATCAAACTCACAAGGGAAATAAGACACATGGAAAAAAAATGATGTAAAACGTGTCAACTACACGAGAAAACCCAAAGAAATGTGAAAACATGAAAGAAACATGAAACAGGCATCAAAGGACACATGGAAAAAAAATTATATAAAAAAAAAAGACCATTTAAAGACAAGGATCGAGGACACACATCAAAGACACAAATAAAAGCGGGCAGCAAAGACAAACGTACTAGACGTCAGAAAATGAACATCAAAGACACATGAAGACAAAGCGTCAAAGACACACATGAATAGTGTCAACAGCAGGGAAATAAATATCAAAGAAGAGCAAACATGTACAAGACGCATCAAAGAGTGACATCAAAGACAGAAAATGAGCAATGACTGACAAAAAATGAACATCAAAGACACGAAGAACAAAGAATCAAAGACACACATGGAAATGCCAACAACAGATAATTAAACATCAAAGACACATGAAGAACATGGGAAAAAAAAGAAGAAGACGTTTTTATCCACGAACACATGAAAATAAGAAGCACTGATTCACATTTTAAAGAATCCTATTTTCATCTTGTTTTTTGTTTTTTTGCGACTGCTGTCCCACTTAAGCTTTTCTTTCAAAGGCACGGCAGAGTAAAAATAGCTCGCAGTGTCATCCTGTCGCAATCCGGAGAAGAACACGAAGATGGTGGCGATACTCGTGCATTCGTCTTCTTCTTACCAATGACATCACGTTGGTTCATTGGCGTTTGTATGCGACCGTTCCTTACCTGTCCGCGGGGCCTCCGGGCCGCACGTACGTGACCACCAGGGGGCGAGACTTGTGCCAGTCCTCGTGGATGCCGCCTGGTTCGAAGAGAAAGCACAAACCAGTAATCCAGATGCTAAGCTAACGTAGCTTACGACATGTAGCTGGCTGCGAGCTTAGCATCATTTTGTTTTTCTTTTTTTATCTGTGCTGAAAGTGCGATTGGTCGTCCTTCTTTGTCGGGCCTGTCGTTGGTTTTACCTCTCACCACGAAGCCAAAACTGCTCCCTTCTTTGTGCAAGCAGATGTCGATTGTCTTGGAGATCACGCCTGACGTGCTGTCTGGTGCTATGAAAATAGAATTTCAAAGAATCAAAATAAAAACACATTTCAGGCCATCAAAGGCCGACTGATAAAAATGGAATGTTACTGTCATAGAATCAATAAGTACGAGTCCATTATGACGCGCTTTTGTTACATTTTTGTCCTTTCTTGCAAGCAGTTAAGAGCTCACATAGGAAGATAAACAAACATGAGATGGATCAAAACGGCTGAATTTTGCTGCTCAACTCATATTACACAAACACAATATTCACTTTACTTCACTTTAGATTCGTGGATGCGCATTGAATTAATGCTGTCACTATCGAATACAATATTTTTTAGAATCGATTAATCTAGTGATTATTCAATCGATTAATCAACTAATCAGATTCATTTTACTTTTGCATTTCTTTCCCCTGACTACTGTTTATTATTGATTTTTTTTATATATATATATTTATTTTTTTTCTATTTATTTATTATTATTGTTATTTTTATTATTTACTGATCAGTTTTATTGTTGATATATTATTTTATTATTATATGAATTATTTTTGAAATCTGATTATTTCTTATTTATTTATTACTTATTGATATTATTATTTTATGATTAGTTTTATCGTAGATGATCGTGGATTTATGACCTGACCAATATATCAATATGGCAGTATATCATCATGTTTGCTTTGTTCTTGCTTACTGCAAAACTGATATTTATGTTTATGTACAGCACTTTGTATACAGCGATGCCTGTTCTTAAAGCGCTTTAGAAATAAAGTTGTCTTTCTTTTTTTTCTCTTGACTCGAAGGATTGTCATGCCCCGCCCCCGCCCGCCTGTTGGCCAAACGCGCGCGTAGCACCACCTGTAGGCGGCAGCTCGTACTCCACCTCCAGCAGGACTCGCTCGCCGACGTTCTTGAGCAGGCTGATGATCTCCTCGTGCCGCAGTTTGGTCAAGTTGATGCCGTTGACCGACTTGATGTAGTCGCCCACGTTCAGCTGGTCGCTCCTGCAAGAGTCGTCGGCGGACGTCAGCCCGCCGCTACCGACGCTACGGACGCGCGAGCGGACGTACCGAGCGGCCAGCCCGCCGGGCCTCAGGTTGGACACCCGCGGCTTGCCGTCCTTGTCGGTCCCGCCCGAGATGGTCAGGCCCAGCGTGCTGCCTTCCTTCTTCACCAGCTCCACCATGGTCACCCCCCGCAGGGCTTCTAAGCAAAACGCGCGCGCGCACACACGGACATGAACATACGCGTCCGCATGCGGCTAAAAAGACAACAGGTGAGATGGAGCGTTGCCGCGATAGATTAGCAAGATGAGCTTCCATCACCGAGGCGACACTCGGGATCAAAACAAAAAAAAAACATGCACGCTGCAGAAGAATGAATCACGCTGGCTGTCATATTTGCATAAAACTGGAGTGCACAGATTAATCATTCTTCTCCACATCCTACACACGCGCACACAATGCATGTGCGTCTCCCAGCGTGTCGTCAAGTGTAATTAATACATTCACATGTATTATAGCGTGTCATGATGTGATATTTCATCTAGTATGCCAAATGTGTCTATTCGATTCATGATAGTACAGTATAGTTTTGCTACATGCCTTGTGCACTGCATCTGATGTTAACGTGACCATGATATTTAATATAGTGTGACATTATACATAATATGCCAGTACTACATGCCAGTATGAAATACGGTGTTCCCTCAGTGTTACATTCCAAAAACTACCCGCAATAATGGTAATCTGCGTTAATAAAAAAATAATAATAATAACAAATTCCCACTCATTAGATATATTTTGACATTAATTATATATGTTTTTTCGTTTTGGTATGACTTTTACTTTATTATAAATACTTTTTCATTCATCATATACTGTATGTTCTTTTTTTCTTTTTCCATTTAAATTTTTTTTAAATGTACTTATTACAGTATACTTCATCATTTATGTGTTTTTTTTTATTTACAGTCATTTTGTCCCCATTAGAAGTATGTTTTTCTTTCATGTACATGTAATCCAGCACAGCATATATTTTCTATCTCCGTAATGCAATCTGATGGAGCGACAGGACAGACACCGTTGGAAAGGTCAAATCCGTCCCCGGTCGGACGTCGGGCTGGAGAAATATACCCAAAAAATAAAGAAGTAAACAAACCAAAAAGCACGCTGTAAAAAAAGAGCGAGGCGCGATAAACCAGGGAACACTGAATAATATGGAGTACTATGATATATATAGCATGTCATGATATAATGTAGTATTTCACGATGTGTATCATATCATGTGACATTATAAACAGTAGAAGTGGTTGTGCCATCCTGTGGATTATATTAAAATGTGTTATGATAATTATGATATGGTGCATCAAGATGTTCATGTAACTAATAAACAGTGTTATATTCTCTTGAGTATGAATGTACGACATCGAGTGTGTTGCGTAGAATTTCGTGAGCGACGTTGCATTGAGTGGAGTGCCGCAAGTTGCCTGCCTGGTATACTGTGTCTCCTTGAGGCGGTGTTGCGTTCCGGTCCAGACACGTCCTTGCTCTTCCCGTACGGTCCGTCATCTGCACACAAACACAACAAGGTGGAACCAGCTTTACTTCCTTCCTTACATACTACACCATCGCCCCAATGATGCGTCGTCATGCCGATGACGTTCCGTGTCCTCGTTTACTCGCTACGTGATCGCGTGAGCTGCGGTCTGCTTGCAAAGGCCAAACGCTCAAATGGTTCTTTTGACTTGGACTTTTTCATTTTTTTCAATCTTTTTTTTAGCACTTCTCAGCACGGGAAGCCTTGAAATTCAAAGCGGCTTACGCGTACGTCATCACGTGAGAGGATTAACGGCAGCAAGGAGCACAAAAGCTCGCAAATTGTCTCTAATGTTCTGGCTTCAAATCGTTATGAAATGTATCTCCGACTGGAATTTGGGCCGCCACTGACCACTTCATTAAGTGCACTTGCATGCTAACGAGACACAAGCCGTCCTCACATCCTCCTTTCTCGTGTCCTCAAATCACCCGGCGGAAAATTCTTGCATCCTGACGACCTTTGCACTTTCAAAACTTCCATTCTTGGACTTTCATTATCACATCATCGTCGCATCCTAGAATCCTTCTAAGGGAAAATTCTCACCCTCCGTGCATCCTTGCAACCTTGCGTCCTCGCATTCTCATAACCTCGCATCCTTGCAACTTGCCATTCTTGCTTGAAATGTTACCTTCTCGCACACTTGCATGATCACATCTTTACATCCTTGCAACCTTGCTTCCTTGTATTCTAACCGCCAACAAATCCATGCATCCTCGCAACCTCATCAACATCCCTACCGCCCCATCAAATCCTCATCGCCATCCTTATAAGCTTACATTCCAGCTTCCTCACATTCTTGAAACATACCTGGCATCGTCACATCCTTACAACCTTGCATCTTAACATCCTCGCATTTGCCTCCTCAAATCCTCCCCTCCAGGTCTCCTCGTAACCTTACATAATAGCCACCTTAGCTCCTCATAAGTTCACATCTGAAAATCCTTGCATGCTTCCCCGATCCCCAAAGTCAAATTAGTTTTGGCCCTCAAGCCCTAACAATGAATTCTCCATCTTATGTGCAAGGAAATAACACAAAAGCTTGAAGTAAACGTACTTTAGTTTCATGAAATACTTGTGAAAGGATTGAAAAGACACTTGAAGAGCTTCAGATAAAAGCGCTACCTGAATGCGAAGGCGCCTGATTGCCGTCATTATGTTGCTGAAAGTGGCGAAAGCGACATGTAATTAGCCAGCGTCCACACAAAGCGGCACCGTGGTTAACTCGTGCTGACGCACGCACGCACGCGCGCACGCGCCTGTCAGATGTGCGCCGCCCACGTAAGCAGGCCAATGGAAAGAACAAGCAGTAATTAAGAAGCTTAATGGCTTTTGTGTTGTGCTTAATTGCAGCCTGATGTGTCAGAATGGGGGTTGGGCAATTGAGGGGGGGTCTTTGAGTTCGGGATGTAGCAAGCGGCATCATCGATGCTGATCACATGTTGTTATTTGAGTGTGCGCGCGCGACATCCGGAAACGACGACGTCGGCGCGTCAACACGCGCAAGCTTGAAAGTTCGCAAGAAGAAAGAAAAGCTTCAAAGCGTCGCTCGATTCGCCAACCGTCACCACAAACAAACAAACGCACCAGTCGACACGCTCGCTTTCTCCACTTTTTCTTTTTCCTTCTCCTTGCCGGGACGAGGGAGAAACATCTGAAAGACTTCACGGCACAGCAACGCCATTCAAGAAAAAACATCAACACATCCGAAGGAGCTGAGGATGCAAAGATGGAAGGATGGAAGGATGGGGTGAAAACGGATGAGAGAATGGGAGGATGGAAAGGACAGAAGGATGCGAGAAGACGAGGATGTGAAAATGTAACAATGGAAGGATGTCAAGTATGTGAGGAGGATGCAAGTATAGAAGGACGGATGTAAGTTTGGAAGGATGGAAGGATGAAAGGATGGAAGAAAGTGAGGAGGTGACAATGACATGGATGCCAGGATGTGATCAGGTGAGGGTGCAAGGATTTGAGAATGTAAGGATGCAAAGACATGAGGATGAAATGAGGTAAGCACATGAGGATGCAAGGATACTAGCAGGAAGGAAGTTTTGAAGGATGCGAGGATGTTAGGAAGCAAGGCAGCAGCAATCGGCGACACTTTCCTCGCGTCGCATCGAGCGCGACTTTGCCGCTCAGTTTGAGGCCAAACGACTGCACGCGTCACGCCGTCAAACGAGCACATTAGCGGCCGCCGGCGCGCTATCCAATCGATCGGGCCGGATTTCCCCCGAGGCCGAGCGAGCGTTTGTGTGCGCGTGGCGACGTCAAAGTGCGAGCAAAAGGAGCCATCGGCCCGTTTGTCTCGTTTGCTCCCGCTATGCTCGCCGGTGCACGAAATAGGATGGCGCTCGTTTGGTTAATAACCTCGCTGACGCTCACTCCAGTCCGAGTCGCTGGCGCGGCTCCATCAGCGCCCAACGAAACACATTCAAAGAAGCTGAGCTTCCCACCCACCTACCTCCCGAACTCGTAGCCACCTAAAAATAGGCCAACCAACCTAATTGATCACTATAATCCACCCATTGAACAAACCAACTAACTACAGTACCTACCAAATATCTACAGTTCAGTATACTCACTTAACTACCCGCCTACTTACCTTCCTAAATCCTGACCTAGCGACCCACTTACGTACCCAAGTATACCCACCTGATGAGCTACCTATTTACCCACCTACTTACCTACCAAGTGACTGAAGACTAACCCCAAACCTGACTAACTTCCCTACTGTACCGACCCGACAACAACCTGCCTACATACATTGAAAAAAATAAAATAAAATCGAGGCAACAAACTTGGATATTTGAAGCTGGTCAATTTAACTACCTGTGAAATTCGGGTAAGTCCATTTTCATACCAAAGAAATAATATTTCACACAACCTTTTATTCAAGCTTAACTTGAAGATACGAGCAAAAACAACTCGCTGACATTGTCGCCGTCATTTATTTACGTTTGAAACTTTTTCCAAATTAAATGTGTATTGTTTTTTTTAGTGTGTGCATTTTGATTTTCTACCTTCCTAACTAACTCAAATTTGTTTCTTTGCACTGTTCATTCTTTTGCATTTGTGTCAAGAATTTTTCAGATTTGTTTCATCCTCCTGTTACATCTCGGGTCAAATGCGTCCGTTTGGAAATGTAGAAGAAAAAAATGTATTATATGTATTATACTTTTAAATGTATTCTGTCAGGCTTGTTTTTTTTTCCCTTTGTAAAAATCTAATAATACATGAAACTTTGAAACTCAATTTGCATTGTAATATGATGAAATATAGAGCAGGTCACCCACACAGGATATATCTATTCAACGGACTAAAGAAATGTTTTTCATAAAGATACAACAAAATTGAATGAAAAAAAATGAAAAAATAAACATTTTAGACACAAATTCAAAACATGAACATGCTGGGAAGGATCCGGCCTGTAAATATGACGAATAATGTGACGTTTCAGTTCAAACAGTCAAATAATGGCACACTTGCCATCTTTGGTTTGATAGTCAGGACGGCGTGCAGGTGTTCATCATCTGTGATGTTTTAATATTCATCACCGAGAGCAGCTGCTCACGCTGATATGCGCCGTGTTGGTAAATGTTCAGCTACGACGTTACTCGGGAGGCTTCGCGCCAGAGAGCGGAACGGCAAACGTGTTGTCGGACGGGAATTGCGCTAAAGGACGAGCACGAGTTGAGACCATGTTACACGCTGCCGCTCTTGCCCTTCTTTCAACAAGAAACCAACAAAAAATGTACAACAAAAAGGCACACGGGGTTCAAGATGCACATAGATGCCGCTACGGAATGTTTGTTGCTTGCGTATCGTCCGGTACGCAAAGCACGTTCGTCACTTCTTTTTGATTTCCGTTGATTGTACGTCCTCAAAAATAAAACGTCAAACTGATAACGTTTAGCGTTATAGTAACACTATTTCAAATAAGTCATGCTTATTTAGCCGTGGCTAACGTTGGTTTTAATGCTAGCTTAGTATTGCTAGCGTAGCAATGCTGTTTTGTTCAAGCTGAATATTTTCTTCTTTAGTGTTATAGTAACACTCTATTTCAAATAAGTCATGCTAGCAAGTCATGCTAACAACCGTGGCTAACGTCGGCTTGTTGACAGTGTTAATGCTAGCTTAGTATTGCTAGCATAACTGCTGTTTTGTTGAAGCTGAATATTTTGTCCTCTGTGCCAACAATTCTTGCTAGTAATTTTAACACAGCAAACTCCATGTTGAAATGTTTTATTTTGTACGGACACACTGTAATAGTTAAAAGTTATAATAGTGTAATAGTTAAAATCGTGTCACTTTCTAGTTACGTACAGCTAAAAAGTATTGCTACTTTTGAATGGAGAATGTAGTTCAAAACCGAGTTGGCAAGCGCTGTAAGTGACAAGTCGGCGTTGCGAAAGATTGCTGAGCTTGTCAAGCACACTGTGCAGGCTGATTGCATGCGATTTATCAAACCGTCACTGTTGGGCGGAAAGCTCACCTGTCCAAATATGGTCAATTTCATATTCTGTCCACAAACTGATACTATTTGTATGTCCGCACTTTCTTCTGTTATTTACACTATTAAGTTAAACATTTTGAAAATGGCTCAAGAATAATTCTAGTGTGTTGAAATGTAAAACTTTGCCACTTCTCTCACTCTGCGGGACATGTGCAGCATTATGGTGCCTCAAGACTGAAAGTTTTTTTCAAGACAAGAACAAGTGAAAATAAGTTAGATTCAGTTCAGTAAGTCTGTTTTGCTTGTTCCATAGCTTCATTAGCGTATTCTTTCTAATTTATTTCATCACTCGTGGCTCTTTGAGCTTGGGAAGATGATGCAACTCCAGTTGTTTACTTTTGTCAAGTTTAACAGCTTTTTTGTCTGGTCAAGGAGGTTGGCGTGAATGCAGAATTTGTTGTGTCTGCAGCTGCGGCTATCCAAATCAAATTGAGCTGACTGGAGTTGAACTATTTTTTTCCGCATGTGGCCCAACGATGACAAAATTGAAGTTGGTCCATAGAGGACAACTTGGAGCACTTTCAATGCTCAAGTTAGCTCCCCACAAACACAATTTATGTCCACATGCAGTTTCAGTTTGGCATATTCACAATAATCACAAATAATAAGAATAAAAAAATAAATTAAAAAAAAACTGACTCAGCTTCACTGCTGACATTTGACACAGTGAAGGCAAGAGAAGCAGCAAACATCCGTTTTTCAACACTCGCAAGGCGTCGCACAGACGTTTGACCGACACAAAGCGGAAATGTAATATTCGCGCCACATGTCACACCTGTTGCAAACTTGACCAGTCACGTCGGTCGCTCCCGTTTCAATGAGATTGCTTAGATGAAATAAAAATAAAAAATAAAAAAAAAAGACCATGTGGTGCATTTGTGTCATGAAAAGTGCTAAATCTGTTGTTGTTAATGAGAGCAGAAATTAGACAGCAAATAGAAAATGAGCCAGACAGCAAGTGTCCTTTGCCTGAAATACGTGTAAGCATTTACTTTAAAATATGCAGTAGTATAGTCATAAAATGTGGAATTAGACAGCAAACATGACGTTAGCCAACATAAAGAGGAACTCATACAAAAACTGTGGAATTAGCCAGAAAATCTGACAAATTAGCCAGCACACATGAGATATAAGTTTGCAAACATGAAAAAATAAGTCGGTCTGAATTTGAAATCAGCAAATGTGAAAACGTGGTGCAAATAAAACATGAGAAATGATTCAGCAAACGTGGGAAATTAGCTTCCTAGTGGAATTAGCTAAAAAGCATGTCAGGATAAAGTAGAACAGGCATTAGCCTGGAAAACATGACAAAGAAGCCAACACACATTTAGCTTTAACTCATAAATATTTGAAATTAGCCAACAAACACCAGAAATTAGCCAGAAAACGTCCGAAATAGCGCAACTTGAAACAAACGGCGCGATCGCTTATTAGTATCTCCCTCTAGTGGTTCTTGACTTTTTGGCACCCTTCCTGTCATCAATGGTTTGGTCCGAGCCCGACGACATCAAAGCTAGACTGCCCCCTTCAGGCGGGGAGTACTGAAAATAAATTCACCACTGACATCTTTTCACATTGTAGCAACCTGAGCTCAATGGCGCCACCTGCAGCTCGCTAAGCCAGCACCACAAAAACTACACTTCCTTCCTTCCTTCCTTCCTTCCTTCCTTCAACAGTCATCGCACTCACCGCCAACGCTGGCCCCGACGTCCCTCCGCAAACCACAAAACATGACCGCAGACATGGAGGAGATCAACTGCCGTGTCCGCAGCCGCACACACGCACTCGCGCACTGCTGGGAGAGCCAAGAGGAAGAGCGCAGAGAGAGAGCGAGAGAGAGAGAGAGAGAGAGAGAGGGAGAGAGAGAGGGAGGGAGAGATGTGGACCGTCGAGCGCTCGGGGAGCCAAGTGCTGATGATCAAAGATGACTGGCGCTTACGTTACTACCGCTCTAAACCCCCGAGAGACAGAGAGAGAGTGCGAGAGAGAGAGATGTCAGGATATCAGGATGCGAGGATGCAAGGTTGTGAACTTGTGACGATAAAAGGATGCGAGGATGTAAAGAGGCTAAGAGGTGAGGATGGAAAGAAGTCAGGATGCAAGGTTGAGAGGATGCGAAGATGCAAGAATGTCAGGAAATGGTGACACAAGGACATGACACTAGGATGTACGGGCGCAAGGATGCATGCACTTCACAGAAAGAGGAGACAAGTACGTGAGGAAAGCATTGAGGCAAGGATGCCAGGATGTCAAAATGTGAGGATGCAAGCATGAGAGGATTCTTGTATCTAAGGATGTAAGGAGGTGAAAATGTAAGGATACAAGGACGTGAGGAGGTCAAGATGCAAGGTTGAGAGGATGCTTGGGTGCAACAAATTGAGGATGTCTGCCAGCTAGGACATGAGGATGCAAGGGTGCATGAGAGGAATTGAGGAAGAGGAGATGAGAGGGTGCTAGTACACGAGGATGCAAGAGGACGATTCAAGGAGTTGAGGTGCTCGTGTGCAAGGATGGCTTCAAGGATTCCAGGAGGTAAGGATGGAAAAGATATAAGGAGGTGAGAATGCAAGGATGGAAAGAGGATGTGAGGAAGCAAAGAGGCAAGGACGAAAGGATGCAAGGATGCGAGAATATCGGAATTCGGATTCGAGGATGTACGAGAAGGAAGCAAGGACGCAGGCCTCAGTTAACTTTTGACATTTCAGATGAGCGAGATCATCGTTCAGCATTCGTGTGCAAGGGAAGTGACAACTGTAGCTTGAATTATTTCCAGTAGTAGCGTCAATATAGTCTGCACACACGTAAACAGCCATATTTGAAAGCATGTACAAACACTGTGAGTGATATGCGTGTGCGTGTTGTCAGTAATCAGCCTGCTTCTTATTTACGCTCTGTCTCGCGCTCTCTCGCTCTGTTTTGGTCAGTTGTTTTTAGAGCTTACTCGCCCGCCTCTGCCTGACCTACTTTTTTGTCTTCCTAAAAAAAAATAAAAAAAAAATGAAATAAAAAATAAAAAGTTCATTCTGCATCTTTGCATCAGCATCACTTGGCCGGCATCCCGTCTGACTCACACAAACGCGCCCGCAGCTGCTTTTCACCGCTTCCTTCATACGTGCCGCAACGGCCAAGCAAGACACATGAAATTAACCAGCAAAACATGCGACATTAGCCTTCAAAAAATGTCAAAATTAGCCATCACACGTGAAATAATTAAGCCAGCAAATGTGTCAAGTTAGCCAGCTAACTTGAAAAGTTAGCCAACAAGATGTCGGATATCAGCCAGCAAACAGTCAGAAAACATTGGATTTAGCCATTAGCAGGATTAATTAGCCAACAAATGTGAAATTTCCCAGCAAACTTTTAAAAAAATTAGCCGGAACACGTGAAATTTGTCAAGTAACATAATTGTCAGATAAACTTGAGAAATGAGCCAGAAAACATCAAATTATCCAACGAAAGTTGAACTAGAAAACATGTAGCATTCGCTAATAGCTAGCAAACATCTGACAATAACACCCAAATGTGAAATTAGCAGGCAATCACGATTTGCCAGCAGAAATGACAAATTAGCCAACAAATGTGACATTAGCCATCAAACATGAGAAATTGGTCAGAAAAATGTGCAATTAGCAAAGCTTGATTATAATAAACACGATTAGGAGATAAGACCACCACCTCTGTATACATGTAGCGCGTACGTACGACGCCGTACTACGGCCACATAGAAGTATATATTTTTTTTAGAGGGCGGGGGCAATATGACGAGAAAAAAAGTGGCAAATTTGTCCTTTGTGGGATTATTTGCTTCCCGTACGTATGTGCGCGTGTAAGCATGAAAGCCTCGAGGGAAGCGGAGGAGGACGGAGTGAAAATGAAGCGCTCTTGAGAATGACTCATGTCAGCGCACTCGCACAAACACACACATACGCACACCACACATGTACGCACACGCACGCGTGGTGGTCCGAGGTGGTGGTGGTGGTGGTCTTATCTCCGTCTTCCTCCTTCTGAAGGATTCGAGTGCAAATGAATCCGCACTCGGAGGATTACGTCGAAGAACTTTGAAGTGGCAAATGACAAAATAACTTCCCCTCCCCTCCTGTTGGGGGCACATGAAGATGAGGACGTTATACTTTTGCCAACAAATGTGACACAAACTAAACTTTAGCTAGCAAACATCAAATTAGCAAGATGAACACATTAAGTTAGCCAGCAAACGTGGAATTAGCAAAACAAACTTTTGACATTAGCTAGCAAACATCACATTACTCGCCACCAAAGCAGACAGCAAATAAGAACAAAAAATTGGCTAATATGATAAATGACTTAGCTACCATGATAACAAAGCCAGAAAAATATGAGAAATTAGATTGTCAATATGTGACACGAGACAACAAACTTGACTTTAACCAGAAAACGTGTAATCAGCAAAAACAAACGTGAAATTAGCCAATAAATAATCCGCTAGCAAAGCTGACATTAGCCAACAAAAACGTGACACCAGACAACAACCATGTGACTTTAGCAGTAAACGTAAAAAATTGCCAGCAAACATTTGAAAGTACAGTAGCGAGCAAACACGTCAAATTAGCCTGCGGACATTAGAAATGACAAACTAGCAAATGAGCAAGGAGGCAGTAAACACGTCAAATTAGCCCGCAAATATGCTTAGTGTGGATTTAGACAACAAACATAAGAAATGAGCCAGAAAAACTAGCAAGAATCTTCCATGAGCCAGAAAACATATTTCAATAGCGACATTATTTGGCTTTTAAATGTGATTTTGCCAACAATATAAAACGTAGCGAAGCAGGGATAGGTCGGTCAAGAAAACAAAATCGCTTTCTGTTTCAAAAGAAGTTGACAACGAGCAGAAGTGACCTCGTAACGAGCTTTGTGGTCTTTTTACTTAACGAGTCATTCATTCAATAATGATATTCTGCATATTTCATTTTTTGTTTATCTCTCTTTTAACTGCTGTCTGCCTCGGCCTCCATCTTGTTTCCCTCTGGTGGCCACCGGTATAAATAGGCCTCCCTCCTAACGCGCTAATTAATCTCTGGTGACAAAAAAATCAAAGGAGGTGCATCTGCATGAGTGAGAGGAAGGCGGCGAAAGCTCAGGAAGGAGACGGGAAACAACAAAAGGTCGGATCAGTGGAACGGAATCCGTCACAAGTATTTACAAATCAACACCATTCTTGCTTTCACGTGAAATAAAAAATGTACTCTTGGATTAGCTAGCAAACGTGCCATTCGACAATAAGCATGAGCAATAAGACAGCAAACACGCAAAATTGGTTAACTCGTTCACTCCCAGCAGCCATTTTGACGGAAGCGACCCTTACTGTGCATACTCTAGCATATAAAAAAACATTAGAAAAAAAACAACAACAACAACAACGTATAAATAAGTTTTTGGGAATGAAGGAAAGGAATTAAAAAACACATTTATACGTTTTTGGGTTTGAATGAGTTAACAGTCAAGTTAGCAAAAAAAAAAAAAAAAACATGAGAATTTTGCCAACAAAAAGTGTGCCAAAATTTGTGCATTTAGACAGCAAATTTGATGAATCGTCATTGTGAAATCAGTAAGAAAACGTGAATTTAGCAAAATGTTAAAGTAGTCAAAAAACTCGACAAATAATACAGTAAGCATCAGAAATGAACAAAATAGTCAAAAAACATCAACTCTGCCAGCAAATATTACATTTGGAAGGAAAACTTAACCATCATGCATGATGAATAAATGTAAATTTAGAAAGGAAATAAGCAAAACTGAGAATTTTGACAGTAAAAGCTAGCCCAAAAATAAGCCTGCAATCATGAGAAATAAGTGTGAAATTTGTCCCCCAAAAAATCTGAAATTAGCCAATAAACATCTCAAAGCTAGCAAACATGATAAACATATAAAGTTATTCCCCCCCCCCAAAAAAAAAAAAAAAAAAAAAAAAAACACAATTGGTCAAGCAAATGTATCAGTCATCTCAACAAATAAATAGCCGAATTGTGGGAAAAATTCACACGCCAAACTCAGTTTGGTGAAACATCATGAAAGTTGGTAAACACGTCAGACGCGAGTAAACCCACAAAAAAAAGTCTCAAGAAGCCACGTCTGAAAAAACACAGCAAGTCAGCCATTTTGGTTCAAGCGGCCGAGTGGATTTAGTCCACACAAGCCAGTTTCCGTTAGCAATATGCAATTTGGTAGACGTGTCTATCATGAATAGACCCACAAAATAATTTCAACAAGCCACAGCTGAAATGACTCAGGCGGTCCGAAGCAGCCATTTTAAATTGAATTGGCTCAGTTATGCCATACTTGGCTTTGAAAAAAAAAAAAAGTAGTCATTTTGGTTCAGCCGTGCCTGATGGGATTTGACAAAATATTCAGCCAGTTTCACTCAGAAAGATGAAATTTGGTAAGCAGGTTTATCATGAGTAGACCCACAAAAAAGTCTCAAGACGCCATGGCTGAAAGGACACAAGAAGTCGGCCATTTTGATTTGAAGCGGACCACCGAGAGATTTTGTCCCATCGCAACCTCTGATGAGATGCGATCGGTTTGTTTTTGGAGATATATATATTTTTTTTTTGGTTTAGCATGAGGCCACCATCTTGAGTATCAAACCGACAGCCGTCAATCAGCTGATCGATACAAATGACAGAAGCAACGAGCGGTAATGACGAGCGGTCTCAAAAGGCGGCGCTTTGTCCCCGTTTCGCTCCCTTTGCTCGCCGTCTCCGAGCTCGACTTCAAAGCCGGAGATCCCCAAACCCATAAATAAATCATCAGAAGGGGCCGACGGCAGCCCCAGAAAAAAACCAAAACGACAAACGCCGACGCAACGGGTCGCGCGATCCGTTACGACCACAAAGGAAATTGATGATGTAAAAATAACAAGAAAATTGCACAACAGCTTTTATAAAACATGAGAAGTCACGTTGGAGACAAAACCTTTCAGAAGAAGAAACACGTGACGGCACGTCGCCATGGAAACCCAGGTCAGTCAAAACCTCCAAAAGACTCAACAGAAGCTGAAATTCAATATGTAAAAAAAATTTAAAAAAAAAAAACACTTCCGGAGAGGAGAAATGACGAATTTTGTCTCAAGTTTTGATCTTGGGGAAAACGTGCGTCACCGAGGACGGATGCAAAACCCAAAAAGCAAAAAGCAAAGAAAAAGTTTGATGAGGTGAGGATGAAGTGAGGAGTTTCACCTTTCTGCAGGAGGAGCCGTCTCTTCAAGATGGCCTGAAGAAAAAGCATGTCGCCGCCTCGCCTCGCCGCTTCCAGACCAGATTTGCCGAATGTGGAGCGAAGGAGGGAAGCTCAACTTCTGTCTGCGCTCACTCGCTCGCTCGCTCGCTCGCTCACTCGCTCGCCCCTTAAACGCTGACTGCTCAGCTGCGCAATCAACTTCATTTTATTATTATTTTATCGGCGGCACAGTCACATTTATTATTCCGGTTTGTTCTCCGTCTCCGTGACGACTTTTCTTTGTCATTGCACCATCTTCCTCGTTTCTGATTATGCACAAAAAAAGAAAAAAAAAGAAAAAAAGTTGCAGCTTAAAGCCTGCGGGACTTTTGATGCCCCAGTTTTTTTTTTTTTTCTTTTTTTGCGGCAGATTCCCCGTTTCTGGTTGGGCCCACATGGGGAGCGGCAGGTGATGAAAGTGCGCCAAAAGATGAAAGCGGGCCCACGCTGCGAGTGACGTCTCTTTGTGGTGAAGTGACCGGACTGGCAAAAAAAAAAAAAATCACAGCTCGCTCGTCACTCGCTATTCCACAAAAGCCGACCGCTGCCGGTTAGCATGCGGCACAAGTAGCAACCTGGGCCGTAGCATTGCGCAATCAGCGCTGGCGATACATTTGGGGCCCACCAAATCTAAAAGTTGTGACTGGGGATGTTCAATACAACTTTTTCAAACCGATACCAATACGAGTAGTCACACTAGATTGGATCGATACTCGCCAATCGCTGCTCCTGAGTCGCTAATGCTTACAAACGTAGAGCTGCCTTGTGGTCATAAACATACAATTGTTTACCGCTAATTGGGACACAGCAGACGAGAATAGCTTTGGGAGATGCACCATAACACTCATGTAAAACAGAACTCAGAACGTTATGAATGATGGCGCCGAACCAACCCGTACACTGTGTACAGTTTACAAAACTCATGATCACAAACATACAATTTGTTTGCTGTCATTCAGGTAATGAACCACAATGCTTGTGTTGAACATTTAGCCATCTTGTGGTCACAAACATACAATTGTTTGCAGGCACTTGAATCAAGAACCACAACATTTTGACACAACACAGAGCCTCCTCATAATCACAAACATACAATTGTTCACCGTTATCCTGAGCATATGAAAATAACCTTTGATAATTGTGCTACTCATTCTTACAAACATACAATTGTTTGCAGTTCTTTCAACTAAAAGTTGTAACCGTTATACAAAACCATGAGCCACCTTGTGATCACAAACATACAATTGTTTAGTGTTACTTGGAATGTGGCATATTCAATCGGTTCATCTATAAACAGCATGTGGAGGGTTGAGTTTAAAAAAATAAATGTCCCGATGAGCTACAACACAAACACGGGCGGATTTCTTTGTTTAGTGTCTTGTAGCGATGTACACGTTTCCTGTGATCCCTGCTAGCATCACAAGATGTAATTTTAGGTGGAGTGCGGCGAGGGGGACGACGGCGAATGAGAAAATCCAACTCGTCTTCTTCCTCCTCCACGCTGTCAAAGCGGGCGGGCGACACTTTTAAAGCACTACAAAAAAAAAAAAAGCAAGCGTTTGTTTGTGGTGGTGCGGGTGACGTGGAGGTGAAAATAAAAGTGCAGTCACCAGGCTTCTTCGCTCCTTCCACATCTGAAGCCAGACACCAAAAAAAAAAAAAGTCCCAGAAAGAAGAAGTTTCCAAGTCAGGAATAAAAATGGGGAAAAAAAATGTTTGCATGCATCTGAGACCGAAGTGGAAATGTGACACAGTGTGATGGGGAGGAAAATGTTGGTGTCAGATGACGTTCCTCTCAGGCGCACAGATCATCACTCAAACTTTTTCATCTCACGCTTGCTTTCGTGGCTCGTCGGGAAGAAAAAAAAAACTTACTGGCCTGGAAAGTCAGCAAAAAATGCTGCTGGAAACGTACCAACAGAAATGACTTAAAAAAAAAACAACAACAAAAAAAAAACGGGTGGTTTAAAAAAAAAGAAAGAAAAAAGTTTGGTGAGAAAGTTTGTGGAAAGATCCAATAGTTGCCCAACAGTTGGTGAAAAAATGTCTCCAATTTTTTGAAGATAATGTTCCAAACTTGGTGAAAACGGTTCAATTTTTGGGGTGCAAATACCAAAGTGTTACTGACAATCGTTGAAAGTTCGTTAAAAATACCTAAAAGTTGTTGGGGGTTTTTTTTACCCTGAAGAATTTGTGGAAATTATCAAAAATAACAAAAATTGGTAGAACTAGTTGGTGGAAATAAATAAATAAATAATATATATATATATATATATATATATATATATATATATATATATATATATATATATATATATATATATATATATATATATATATATATATATATATAATACACATACACAAATGAAGAATCACGAAGTTTGTTCAACTTGCTCGGCAATTGGTGCTTCAAAATCATTCCACATGCATTCAAATGATAGCATTCAGCTTTCAGCATTCCCACGCAATTTCACCACAAATTGCACTGAGTTTATTTAAATACATATTGTTTTGTTTTTTTATTGTAATTTTCTCTCTTTTTTCCCCCTTTGGTTTAAGCACCTGACCCCCGACCCCCCCCCCCCCCCCCCCCCCCACACACACACACACACACACAAAAGTGCGTGCACATGCATGCAGCACATCTTTCATTGTTGACTTTTTAGCCATTTAGCCATCACAATAGTCCTGCGAAGCTCCGCCGAGCGCTTTTCACATGGCGGCGGCTTTGTCAAGAGATTTGACGTGTGAATGAGGTCGCGTCGACGCCGAAGCGGCTCTTAGCGAGGGCGCGGTAAGCGCGCCGGCTTTCCCGACGGAAGCGACCGCGCGGGCGAATCGGCTCCCTTTGAAGTCGTTTTCCATCGACGCCGCGCACAAAAGACGGCGTCGGCGGCTTAACACGTGACCCAAAAAAAAGAAAAAATCCTGTCGTTCGTCTTTAACGGGGAGCTTCAATGACTCCCACGCCGTGCTCGTAAATTTCACAATTTGCATAATTATTCTGGAGACAGATCTTTAATTATAGAAACATCATAATCATGAGTTGAATAATATTATTATTACTGCACAAAAAAAAAAATGGAATCACATTAGCAGTTGGTGTCATTACTTGAATTACATTATTATTGTCTCGGAAATGTATTTCATATGAATTCACTGATGGCTTTAAAGCAGAAAATGACACATAATCGTCACAATTGTCAATTTTCTGTTCACTTCTACAGCTAAATGCACGTCGACATCAAAAGTCGCTTGCGTCAAAAAATAACATCTTAAAACAAATACAATAATTCATTGAAGTATATTTTTCAATCAATTAACTATTTGGGTGCTATAATCTAAATTGTATCTATTTCACACCTATAATTGGAAAATGCATAACTCTTTGAATATTGCTTATTTGTTGTATGCTTCATATGTGTTGCTGCTTCCTGTGTGTTAAAGTGGCACTTTGAAAATTTCGAATTAGCGATGCTAATTTCCGTTAGCTTGTCTCCTGCATTTGGCATTATGTTAGCATTAAGCTAGTGGACTTGATGCATCGCGGAAATGATGAACATTTTTGCCGTTTCAAATGTACAATGTTGCTTTTAGGAGTCCGTTTTTCACTTCAACTTGGAGCGACAAATACAAATCTTGAAGCAAGCGCACTCGTCGTCGTCGTCGTCTTTGCTCCTCCTTCCTTCGTTTGTGTGTTTTTTGTCATCATTTATTATGAAAATGTGTCTGTCTCGTCAAGCGCGGCTCACCTTGCGCCCCTAACGAGCGCCGTGTGCTCCCAATGTGTCACAAATCTGCCTTGACGGGATAAAACATTCATCAAAGACGCGCACACGCACACGCTCAACTGATGAGAAGAAATTTCACTTCCTCCCTGCAAATGGAAACTTGTGAAAATGGAATTTACCAGAGCTTACAGAGATAATAATGTCTTGGTGAAGCAGCATGTGGTTTAGACAAGAATGTTTTGATTATTTTTTTTAAGTCTTATTTTGATTTGATTTATGGTTTTTCCTGTATTGACTGCTAATGCCACAGATCTAAAAAAAAGGTTTACAATTGCCTTTAGGTGCCAGAAGATGGCAGCAAAACACTTTTCCCCAATTCGAGAGGGCTACGGTCTGACAAAATAAGCTCCTCCCCTCACTTTAGCAGTGTTCCTGAGCAAGTCACCACAAGATGGCGCCAATCCACTGGAATGGTTGCCAGATAATGACAGCGGATGCATAGATAGATGCACAATGGATTGGCCGCCAGCCAATGTCAGACAAACAACAGACTGGTCACTAGCTAGCCAATGCTAGGCTA
Organism: Festucalex cinctus; assembly: GCF_051991245.1. Taxonomy (NCBI): domain Eukaryota; kingdom Metazoa; phylum Chordata; class Actinopteri; order Syngnathiformes; family Syngnathidae; genus Festucalex; species Festucalex cinctus. The sequence continues at coordinate 30,385,633 of NC_135418.1, read as the reverse complement.
CATCTAGCTAAGCAAATAACTGGTTGATAGCCAATGTCATAGCACATGTAAACAAGCAATAGACGAGTTGTTAGCTAGCTAATACCAGACTACATCTAGCTAAAAAATAGATTGGTCGCCAGCCAATGTTACGACACATAAAGAATGGAATGGCTGCAAGCTAGCCAATGCTAAGTTATATCTAGCCAAGCAATTGACTGGTTGCTCACCAATGTCATAGCACATGTAAACAAGCAATAGACAAGTTGTTAGCTAGCTAATATCAGAGTACATCTAGCTAAACAACTGACTGGTCACCAGTCAACGTTACGACCCATAAACAAACAATGGAATGGCCGCAAGCTAGCCAATGCTAGGCTAGATCTGTCTGAACAAATGACTGGTCGCTAACCAATGTCACAGCACATATAATATAGACTGGTCACTCTAGCCAATATCAGAGTACAGCTAGCTAAACAACTGAGTGGTCACACAACTAGACAAATAATGAATTGGTTACTAGCTAACCTATGTCAGGGTTTATCTGGCAAAAAAAATGGTCTGGACGCCAGTCAAAATCAAGGGATACACAGACAAAAAAAAAATGGACTGGTCACCAGTCGACGCCAACCCTTCCATGCGTGTCACTCGCCTGCCTTCACAAAGATTAGTGACAGTAAAAAAAAAAAAAAAGTGGCTGTGATGAAAGTGATATATATATTTATTTTTTTTGCAAAATTTTCAGCTGTCAGCTTGTAAAAGTCGTCCCGCTGACTGTCCACGCGCGTCAGGCGTTAATTGCCGGTGGAGCGAGTGTGGAGTCGACGAATGGTCGCCTCATTAAGGTGAGTGACGCGCCGATGACCCGAGGACTGCTTCCACCTGAAAACCACCTGGGAGCTCGTTAATGCTGCCGCTGCACTTTAGTAGGCAAAAGTTGCCGACGACTCAGAAAAGCTACTCAACCTCCACCAAACAACTGGAAACCAAACAACTCGTAAGTAACAATGACTTACATCAATTAATCAGCTGTCAACATATTATTTCAGTTCAATATTTTCTTGACATTTCTTTGACGACTTCAAGTATTGAGCGCGTGTGAGCACTTGAGCTCGTATGGTCGCTCAAAGTCATTTCAAAACGATTAAGTCAGCGTGAACGGCACGCCGGCCTCACAGCGGTCGCCGCTTTTTATGCGGGATGCTGCGGCGCAAAGTCAATTACAAGCCGTGCGGCGAAAAGGTCAGCTACGAGTGCGCAAGTGCCGGCGGGCAGGAGGCAAGTCAAGTCCGCTGTTCCAACGTTTTGGATTGTTATTATTATGTATGGCGCTCCGTGCTGGCAATAATTCATGAGCAAAACTTTGGAATCCGGTCGCACTTCCACATGAAGTCTTGTCCAGCGAACGGCCGATTCACACGGACTGCGGAACGGTTTTCCGTAAGGCTTCCGCACGGACCGCAAACGGTTTTATTTTGAAATATAGCGGTGTCGGTGTAAGATGTTGCAAGATCGTATCGGGGTCACCCAACGAACACGTCCCGCGACAGGATTGGCTGGAAATGACCCGGTTGACGTCAAACATTGGAAGGAAAATATTAAAAATGGAATTTAAATAACAAAATGTACGGACTGAAATTGTAAAAACGTAAATAAAAGTAAGACTATATACGACTATAAATGATATACACAAAATAATTGTCTCAGATGTGACAAATATCGTCAGTTTCCATTGTTAATGTGTTCTTATTATCATTAATTGATTGATTTGTGAACAGCTAAAAAAAGACACCAAATCGAAGCTAACTTTGTTAGCGCTGTTGTACTGACGTCACCGCCAGGCGCTTCAATCTCATTTTTTTTCCCCACACTTAAAGTATCATGCTTTTATATTGTTAGGTTTATTTACATTTGTACAATTTTAGTCCCTAAATGTTGTTATTTTGAACAACTGTAATCCTGTGGCGTGACGTCATCTGCAGGCGACCCCGATCACATCTGACAGCGACACCGGATTGATCTTGATGCGAGACGCGCGACTTCCGGACCGGCTCGTGTCATTTCTTCGGCTTCATGAAGTCGGTGCAAATTGGGCGGAACAAGAAAAATGAAGGAACACGCGAGGGAAAAAAAAAAAAACCCACAAGAACCCCAGTTGGAAAGCTCTCACATAAGCATGTAGTGGTTGTTAACTTAAGTTAAGTTATTTGCTGCACCAAATCTTTCATCGGACATGTCCCGATTTCACAGACGTTTGCAGGTTAGCGAATGTTAGCTTCAGAAAGCTAACGGTGAGACAATTTTGCATCCTTTCCAAACTTATTAGCAACATGAACGATTTATGGACTGATGAAAACGTGTTAACATTTCTCAGTAGATTGCAAAAAACATAAATAAGAAAATGTGCCCCTCCATAATTTAAAGCCGCTTAGCCATGAAAAAAATATGACAACAACTTTTAATTGTCATGAATATTAAATGCTGTTGATTGCTTCTTTGCTCAAAAGTGATCAAGTTTGGTGCATTTAACAAGAAAGATCAACATGAATGAAAGATAAGAATGAAAAAAAAGTGTTTGATGAATTATGCCTGCATTCCATTACAGGAGATTTATTTGGCTGGAACATGAATTTTGAATCGTTGCAATTGGGCAAAATCTGGGTGCACTCAGAAATGAACATTTCTAATCAAAATGGAAGACTTCCTGTCTCTTTGTGGGCGTGGCTTCTTGAGAATTTTTTTGGTGGGATCTTCTCGTGATAGGCATGTCTACCAAATTTCAAGCGTCGAAGATAAACAGGCTAATGGGGCTGTATTATTATTATTATTATTATTATTATTATTATTTCTTTAAATCTGCCTTGGTCAAACCAAAATGGCTGACTTCCTGGAAGTTTTTTTTAGGCATGATTGATTTTTATTATTATATATTTTTGTGGGTCATGATAGGCATGTCTACCTACTGTCATTTTGTTCAATTCAAATGACTATATGGGCTGCATTTTTTTGCCCCCAAATCAACTCGGTGCAATCAATTGTCAACAACAACGAATACAATTGTTGGTAAAATGCACAAAGCGGTCGACTACTTGTATCTTTTTGCAACTTTTTTTTGCTGAAAATCATTTCATTTTCAAAATATTCCTCTTTTTTTTGTCTGTGTGAGAAAGACACAAAACAATTTGACTACACGAGCAGGTGGAGGCGGTTGACTACATAAAAAAGCAGAAGAGCAACTACAGAATTGTGAGACACGCACGCACGCACGCACGCACGCACACACCCCGTGAGGTCAGCACATCAAGCCTCAAGCTGCACACCCACGCACACACATACTAGCACTGTGCAAAAACACGCACACACTTGAAGGCTCGGGCAGGTTTAATGAAGATGCAAAGTGCATGAAAACACACCTGATGCGTTGACAGGACAACACGAACGAACGCAAACTAAGTCACGCACGCACGCGAGCATTCAAGGATGCAAAGTTTGCATCAAGCACACCTGATGCTTCGCACAAAACGCACAAAATGACTGCGCACGCGCACGCACGTACCCTTGATTTGGCGCCTGATGACCCCCAAGCGGCACTTGAGTGACACGGAGAACATGCCGCCGCCAAAACCGCTTTTGCTTTCCTCAGCGCGACATGTTGCGAGCAGCTCACCGGAGAAGTCACATGGCCAAAAGGAGCCCGGCGGAGATTCCAGCATCCTTCCAACGCTTTCCTCCTCCCTCCATCACTCCCTTCTCTCTCTCGCTCGCTCACTCGCTCGCTGGCTGGCGTGAGTGGAAACGGCGTGAAATGAAGCCGCCGCCTCCTCACCTCCAACTACACCCTCGACTTCTTCGTGTCGTCACGCGTGACCTCCCCCAGGGAAGCAAGCGACGAGCGGCCGGGTTAGTTACGCTAGCGTGTGGTAACCATGGCAACAACGCCGACAAACAAGCAAACTTTCTGCCTGCTATTGATATGCTGCATTCGAGGACGGTCGGAAGTCGGATAAATCCCAGTTGGTTTTTCACACTTCCGACCTGAAAGCGGAGTTAAAATCATGCCAAAACCCCGTAAACACAAAAAAACCTGATCTACCTACACGAAACCTGATTTACGTACACAAAACATGATCTAAACACAAAGAAGCATATTATCTTCAATTACAAAAAATAAATCTTTCAAGTGCAAAAAAATGTTTTGCATATGTAAAAAGCAATTATGGATAAAAGTCAGAAGACTGGGGTCGACGTAAAAAAAAATAAAAAATGGACCAAATAAAAATGGGATGAGGCTGACTAATTATATGATCCAAAGTAACAAGCGTAACTGAAACTGGTCTAAAACTGAGACCAAATTTCAAAATAGCAGACAAAATGAAGGCGACTTCCGCGCCTGGCGACGTAAAAGAAGGGAACAAATTTTACCGAGTAAATGCAAGGCAAAAGGTCACGAGGTCGGAATTCAGCTGAGAGCCTGTTTACGTTCCTCTATAGGTGCTGACTGTTTTGCTAGCAACAGCTTCCCTCTTCCAAGTTGTGAACGTCACTCGAGTTCTTTGCAATCGAGCGAAAACGAGGTGATGGTTTGTGTTTGTTTTTTGCGGCTAGCTGGTGATGCTACACGAGCAATGAAATGAAAAACTCGCAGTGCGGCGACTGGAGGGAAAAAAAAAAGAAAAAGTCCGTTGGGAATGAAGCCGCGATAAATGTGAGCAAAAAGTAAAAGTGGGAGAGGCGAGTATGAGAGGAGAACGTTCATAAATCATCAGAGCTCCGCTGAGATTCGCCAACATGGCCGAACGGCGCAGCAACGCGGGTGCAGCACGCTGTGGGCTTTGCTTACGTCTTGTTTGACTTTTGGCTTGTTTGACTTTGGAGGTGTTGCAACTTTGAGGCGTTTAAGTTTTTGAGGTGTTGGAATTTTGAGGCATCCGATTTTTTTTTCTGGGGGGGTCGTTTGACTTTGGAGGCATTTGACGACCTTTGGGGTGTTTGAACTTTGAGGTGTTTACATTTTTAAGCTGTTGAAAATTTGCGACATTTGACTTTCAGGTCATTTGACTTTGACTTTTGCGATGTCTGACTTTTGGGGCGATTGACTTTTGGGGGTTTTGGCTTTTGTGGTGTTTGAATTTTGGAGCCATTTGACTTTTGTGGCAATTGGCCTTTAGAGCGTTTGACGTGTTTGAATTTTGAGGCTTGACTTTTGGACTGTTTGACTTTCGGGATGTTTGAATTTGGGGAATTTGATATTTGGTGCATTTGACTTTTGAGCAAGTGGATCTTTTTTTTAGGTGTTTGACTTCTGAAGCATTTGATTTTTGATGCGTCCTAACTTTTGGGCAATTCAAATAATGGATGTGATGTTTGGCCAACGGACCGGCGACCATTGTGTGATTTGCGTAGTGTATGAAAATCTTTCATTCCTGAAAGTTGGAATTCAGAATGTGAACGTAACGCGAATTGTAGGTGAAATGTGCACTTTTCCCCTCAACCGTTTGATGCGGCTGCAGCTTGACTGACGCGACGCCCACCTTCCCACTTCCACTTCTTCACGAGGACGAGAAAGGAAATTGACAATTTGCGGCGACTGGACGGAATCGTCGCAATCACGCCGGCGAGCGAACGCGACGATCGTGACGTGACGCGCAACGAAATACTCAAAGGCAACGGATGTTGGAAAGTGTCACTTCAAAACGAGACTGCGGCGCTATAATAAGGCTGAGCAATAAGAACACAATCAAAATAAATCCAATTCTAATTCTCGTCTATTATCTGGCTTAGCACAAGCCAATAAGAAAAAAAAAGCAGAAAAAGCTTCAGTCAGGGTTGACGCTTGGAAGTGAGACTCTAAATTTAGCTCCTCAATCTGGTTTCTTTTTGCCCCCCTCGCTCATCTTGCAACCTCTGCACCGCTTGCGCCCTTCTCGCTTCCTTCCTTTTCTCATTCCCAACCGATTGTCAGATTTTTCAGCTGCAGCATGTGGCTGGAATTTGTCACTTAAAAACATCCAAACGGACATTAGCCGTCACTTTTTGTTTTTGTACGACATACAGTATTTTTCTCTTACGATAACGTAAAAGCTAAGTCGTAACTTCTGCTTTTTGCTGATTGGTTCTTTCCGCTTGTCCGTTTGATTTGGTTTGCCCCGCCTCAGAAACGCGCTCGATGACGACCGCGTCCGGACTCGCTCGCTGGTCACGACGACGAGTCTTTGCTTTCCGGGCTAGCAATTTTCTGGTCAACATCTGGACAGTTTTCTGTTCTGACGCACTCATTTGACTTGAAATGGAGTGTCGCCAAGAAAGTTATTGATGACTGATTTTGAGCAGTGAAGCGCGCGGTGCATTGCAACGCTCGCATCGGATCCGATCAATTTTGCTTTCACCTCCAACCAATCTCCATTTTCGCCCAAACAGTTCTGTGGATTTTGCAATTAATTGGTTCGCTTCATTAGCTCGCTGCAGTCCGCGTTTGCGTATGGGCGACTCCTCATCTTCTTCAAAGACAAAAGCAATCGCACGACGTTGATTTAAATCACTTTGATCCAAACAAAGGAGGTCAGCGACGCCCGCCCAGCGCGTGTGTGCGCGTGTGCGCGCGTGTGTACAAAAGTGCAGCAAGTCAGCACAAAACCAAAGCGGACTTCAAACGGCATCATGACAACAACAACAACATGACAGATGCAAAGACGAGGAATGCGACACAGCAGCGGCCTCAACCAGGTTGCCGACAGAAGAAAAAAAAAAAAGCTGCGAGCAAGCGATAAAGGCAAATTCTTTCGTTTCACGGCGCATCCTTCAAATGATCGTTTGTCAAACTTTTGACAAACGATCATCAATCTCAGGCAATTTCGCGCCATTCGTCCGTCGAGGATCCCGGATTCATATTTGGACAAATTCCCTGGAAGGAGAAATGGCTGCTTCAAAGCAAAATGACTTCTCCTTCGGACTATTTTGTTTTTTGTTTTTTAAATGCGTCTTGCTGTGTTTGACATGTCCACCCCAATTTCATGTTAAATCGCTGAAACTGGTGTCTTTCTTTCTTTCTTTTTTTTTCTCTTAACTTTGCAAGAGGTCCAACAAAGTTTAAAACAGTTGCTTCGAATCAAAATGGCCGACTTCCTGTTAAATTTATTGCATGGGTCTTGTGCGTTTTAAACATGATGCTCATCATTTCATGATGATTGGTGAGACTGTTTTTTTGCTCATCTGAGTGTAAAAAATCTATTTAAACCAAAATGGTTGACTCCTACAACGGCGTATTTGAGCTATGTATATATATATATATATATATATATATATATATATATATATATTTTAAAGAGGATGGGATCAATATGCCGAGAAAAAAAAGTCGTTTCTAAAATGACAAATTATCGAGGAAAAAAAACTGAGTTTTTTTTCCTCGATAATTTACCACTTTAGAAAGTGTCAAATTTGCGAGTTTAGAAAGTCGCGAATTTGCCACTTTCAGACTTCAAACTTTTTTTCCCTCACTAATTTGCCACTTCATAAACTTGCTAATTTGCCGCTTTCTAAACTCGCAAGTTTATTCTTTTAACTTAACTTGCAAGCTTTTTTTTTTTTGATAATTTACCATAATTTTAGTGGCAAATTTGCCACTTTGTAAACTCGCAAAGTGGCGAATTTGCCCCTCTCAAACTTCAAACTTTCAAACTTACAAATTTACGAGTTCTTTTTCTCACTAATTTGCCACTTCATAAACTCGCAAATTTGCCACTTTATAAACTTGCAAATTTGCTACTTAAGAAAATAGCAAATTTGCCACTTTATAAACTCGCAAATTTGCAACTTTAGAAAGTCGCAAATTTTCCACTTTGTAAACTTTTTTTTTTTTTTTTTTTTGGGTAATTTGCCACATCAGAAAGTGGCAAATTTGCAACTTTTTTTCTTGGCATATTGCCCCCACCCTCTAAAAAAAAAAAATCTCTCTATATATTTATACATGGCCCTAATATGCTGTCGTAGACTCCCTGTTGAATTTAGGTCAGGGGTCCTTGAGATTTAGTTTGTTTGTTTGTTGTTATGTTGGACAAGTCTACCAAATTTCAACTTTGACTGAATTAGTTTTCCGTGCCGATTGGTCATGGAAGTAGTCGTCGTACAAACTCACCACGGACGCAGAGGCCGAAGCGACAGAGTTCGTCACAGAAGGTGTCGGGGCTGCGCAGCATCTGGCCGGCCGCCGCCGCCGCCGCCGCCGCCGTTTTCCCGCCCTCTCTCCTCTTCTTCCTCGTCACCATCTTCATGGCGCGCTCCACTTTGTCCATCCTGACTCAGCCCAAAACACGCCGCAACTTCCACTCCTCCCTCCCCCCCTTTCGTTATCTTCCAGGAGGAACTTTCTCGTCCTCGTCAGCACGCCGCCTTCCCAGCCGGCTTCCTTCCTTCCTTCCTTCCTTCCTTCCTTCCTCGTCGTGGGAGCTCGCCGAGTGGAATGAGGAGAGACGCTTAGACTCGAGCTTTTTGGAGGGTTTGATGATGGGAGATGCTTCACATCTCTTCCCCTCCTCCCTATCTGTGCGTGCGTGTACCTCCACCCCCGCATCCTCAACTCTCAGCATTCCCGCATAAAAAAAAAAAAAAAAAAAAAGTCAAGTCATGTTGTTTCGAGCGTGCTTGTAAATGGGAGTGGTGACAAAATGTGGAAAATGTCTCCTGGAGTTCCTGGCGACTCCTAGATTGATTGATTTGTTTGTTTTGCCTCCCTTTTAGTACGTCTACAAAAATGTTTTGAGAAGCCCCGCCTTAAAAACTAAACACAAACAGGAAGTATGCCATTTTGGTCCGAAGAGGCCATTTTTGGCTCAGTTGGCCTTGGTGAGCTGAACCACATTTAAAAAAAAAAATAAAGACATAAAATTCAGCCCCTGAAGGCAGTTTCCGGGAGCAACATAGAATTTGGTAGACATGAGACCCACAAAGAAATCTCACCAAACCCACATTATTCTCATACAGAAACTTGCTATCCGTGTCATTTTGGTTGTGGATACAGGGACCACACTAATCCATTATTTATACAGGGAAAAATAAATAAATAAATAATGGGAGCTAATGAGTTTTAAAAAAAAGATTCACTTAACAACACGAAATTTGGTATACAAAAGATTTCAAAGAAATGATCTGCCATTTGGTTTGAAGTGGCCATTTTAAGATTTGAACTCAAACAAACCACTTATCATTTGGTAGACATATCTTTCATGAGTGGAGCCACCAAAAAAGTGTGACGTACCTGGCAAGATACAGGAAGTGAGCAATTTTGTCTGAAATTATAATGGTTGGACTATTTTCAGTTGTCCTTCAAAGACAAAGCGGATGACGCAACAAAGATGAAAATTTGCAGCGTGGTCGATCCCGTCATTATTTCAAGTCTCGCGTCTGCTTGAGCTCACTTGACGGCAAAACAAAAGTGAACGCCAGGATGACGGACAGGCGAGGCGGGACGCCGTCATTGCCGTTGAAAGCACACACAAAAAAGAAAAAAGAAAAAAAGAAAGCTTTTGTTTGTGTCCTCCAACTGTTCAGTTTAGCTTCCATTCAAGTGACTGGTTGCTGTCATGAAAACGTTTCTGTTGCTTGGGGCTCCAGAGATGACCGATTACTCAAAGATTTGGACACAAGCGCATGTCGAAACACGGCAGCCGCTGTCACCTTTCCATCACAAACATACAATTGTTTGCTGGGAAAAAACATTTGTCGGGAATCCTCGGCGGCACGTGACCAATCTCTATGCAGAGGCAGGTTAGAACAAATGCTGGTAATCTCGCAGGTGAGTGCGGTGTGGCGGATCTGCGGTAGAAAGAGCCGAGTCGCTGTGGGAGTGATATTACAACGCGCAATTCCTCAATAGGCGACTGAATCGATTTTGAACCATTTCTTTTTGATGGAAAATTTTCAACAAAACGTCTTACTTAGGGTTAGGGTCCAAACTGGAAACGCCCTGCAATTTTTGTTCAAATTTTTAAACAAAGCTGTCAATTCGTTATATGTTTAAAAAAAAAAAAATTTATTTTGACGCTACTATTTTCTCTTTTAGTGTAAATGAATATTGGCTTGAAATATCGGATATCGGGCTCCTTGATTGGGATCGGCCTTAAAAAATAAATAAATAAATAGTATCAGTCTATCACAAGCACAAACGCCTTCGAAATGTGACCCAGGCACGCACACGCACACAATATGCATGTTTGAAGCATGTGTTGCCATGGTAACAGAGCAAATGACGGACTGCGTTGGTGGCGTACCGGCACAAGTTAAATGGGTCACATACACGCACACACATTTAGCTTTTTCTTGAGCTTGCATAGCCGTTTGTGTCTCTTTGTAACGTGGCCTGAGGACGCTGCCGACATGCGAGCGGCTTTCTATTAGCCACATGCTGCTCGTTCATCAACACAGTGAGCCAAAGGTGTGTCGGAGGAGAATGTTTGTTGCACAACAGCCATCGTGTGACGCCTCGCAGTGGGGAAAGCAGCTGTGACAGCTAACAGGAGGGACTTCCTCATTTGTTTGTCTTTTGTTCTTTGTGTTTTTTGCTACTGATGCTCGGAGGCTGCACGTCCCAAACAAGAGGATTTATTGAAAGTGAAGCGCGCGATGACATGCGCTAAGCCTGCGGCGCCCTCTAGTGGACGTTTGCGTGAACTCGCACGAGATGACTCACCCGCACAAGAAGACTCACTTGTTAGTCCACTAAATGAATGGATGAGTTGTTGGAGGTAGATGAGTGCAAGACAATCCAGCATTAAAGCAAACAAGATAAAAGTCAACTTGATGACTGACTGAGCAAGAACCAAGCAAGCAGCCAACCAACAAAACTGTCTGATAACCAACCAAGTGACTGACGGAATAATTAACCAACTAACCAATTGTCTGAACAACCAAATGACCCACTAATTAACTGAGTCACGGAATGGCTTTCTAACTAAATTAACTGACTGATGACCAACCAAAAACACAATTAACTGACTAACTAATCAATTAACGATCTATCTACCCAACTAACCAACTGTCTGACGTATTAACCAACCATGTGACCAGACCAACACACCAACTACCTAACTAACTTAGTCGGTTGATCGGTAAGCAGTTGGTCAGTTCAATTAGTTGTTTGTTCACACGTTCAGTTATTCACTCAGTTAGTTCATCAATCTGTCTATCAGTTAGTACCTTACACATTTAGTTAGTCAGTCTCACTTTGTTAGATCGTTAGGTAAGCGTTTACTCACTCACTCACTCACTCACAAGTTTGTGACTTCTTCTGTTTGGTTTGTCGGTCAGTCAGTCAGTTACTTAGTTGGTTAATCAGTCACACATTGTTATTTTCATGTTTGTCAGACTTTCAGAGAGCGAGTTGAGTCAGGTAAACAGGTTAGTTAGTTAGTTAGTTATGAATATTTATAAATATTTTTGGGACACCTTGTACTACTTGACGTCTGGAACCTCTTTTTCTTTTCTTTTTTTATGTCTTTCACGACAGTCACAAAAAAATGACAAGGCAGAAAAATATGTCCCAAGCAAAAAGTAGTGAGGGGATTTTTTTTTACATTTATTTTTTTTAATTGCATGCGTAGCAGGAACACGCTGACAAATCTGCACAAAGCCACTAAAGGACGTTACTAATCGAACCCCAACAGCAAGCAAGAAAATGATCGATTAGAACATCTTGGCCTTCCAAATAAATGCTTTGTGCGTGCGCGTGTTGTTTGGCTCGAGGCACGAAGCCAGTACAGATGCTAACGCAGAGCGACTGGCCGCCATCTTGTTCTGCTTTACTTGGTTCACACTAACACACGCAGACGCGCGCACGCACGCATACACAAAATTCCAGACGATGACGTGAATATCCATTGACAGAAAAAGACCAAAACGTCTTCTCATTCCTGCCTTCGTCTTTCTAGAAAATATCATTGCATCATGATGTCATATTTGTGCAATAATATTAAGAGTAAAAGTTCAGATCAGTTGCATTATTATTACTAGTGCTCATTTTTAACGATGAAAATGAAGAAGTGTTACGTCACAAGTCCAAATGGCCGTCTTACTATGTGAAAGGAAGCTGTCCGCTCATTAAAAAGCATTTGATTTGTGAAGATTATAAAATTGAAAATGTGATGAAATCTGCCTGCTTTGTACGCTGTAGTCACAAGAAAAAGCAAAACAACACATCGTTTGTTTTCACCGCGTGAAGGAAGCGTTTACATGATGTCGCAACATCAGAAGTGTTCGCAATTCTGATGGGGAAATTGGTCAACGGCAGATTTATGTCATCACTCACTCTACATACGTCACTCACACATACCCGAGTCAAGCGGCTCTCACCTTTCTTTGTTTGCTGCTCACCTGCTCGCTGTCAGACTTCTTTCAATACAATTGACATTGTAGATAAACATTTCATCTTCGCCTTTGTAAATACCTTAGAACAAAAGCAAAAAAAATATGCAGATTCTTAGTAAAACACAATCTTGAGCAATAGCGGTGCTAAATATTTACCAAGGTGCGTTAGCGCACTCTCGTGGATGAAAACAATAACGTTTTACAATGCAGTAAATCACACAAACAACGTGAAACGTAGCCACATTATTGATTTTGACATATTTGATTCACTCCAATTAGAATTAAAAAAAAAAATTGAGTCCAATGATGATTCGCTTAACCGTGTTTTCTCCTCTTGGGTGAGTGACATTTTTAAGAAGGTCAGATTGCAAATTTGATTGGAATGAAATTTCTGCAACAACTGCCCGTCAGTCACTTGACTTTAACGAGCAAAGTCACACACGCACACGCACAGAATTGAAACGAGCGATGGCGAAAGAAACTGTTGACAGCGTCGCGCTAAAGAGGAACAAACGGCTCCGGTTTCATGATGATGCTAATTGCTCCCCCCCAGCGGGACTCCGTCCGTGATGTAACGCGCGGAAATGCGCACACGCTCACAAACGCACCTTCACGCTCTTTTACTTCCATTTGTTTGCCGCTAATTAGTGTGTCAATTGGACTTTGATTGGATTATTGCGGCTTTCTCGGCGTCGCACCGCAGGCGCAACCACGACAACAAACATGGATTATTATTCTCGGGCACTCTACTGAAACACTCTCACACTAGAATGAAAATGCTCTCATACATAGTAGCGAAGCACTCTCACATGCAATTGAAACAATCTCACAAAATGTTTTCACAACAATACTAAACACTCTCATACTCATGTCTGAAATGATCTCACAAAGGTATTGAAATGCTCTCACATGAGTATTGAGGCTCTCAGTCTCTACTGAAACACTCTTGATGAAATGCTCTCATGCACATTCCTGCATTTAAATACTCCCACTACTGGATGCTCTCACGCGCTACGATTTTGAAACTGTACGATTCTCTCCAATGATGTCACAGCAGCTTTTAGTAGATAACGCAAAACATCGAGTCTTTCATTTCCTAAATCCATTTCTAAATCGTTGCTCTCCGATTCTGTTGCCGATGAGGTTTCGTATACGCAAGTGAGTGCAGACGGCGAGTGTAGCATCTCATTGACGAGAGCGCTACAAGTCATTCATCACGCCTGAAGAGGCGTGCGTGTGCGTGCGTTTGTATTTACTGCGGCTGCCGGAGTGCAAATCGTGTCGGAGCAGCCGGCGGAATATTCCATTGCGCTCTCGCATGAGTACACAAATGGCAAGGAACACACAGAATGCGCGCACGCACATCTGCGTCCATGTCAACAAACACAAACGGCGAAGACGCCGAAGAACGCACGAGACTTGTTTGGATTTGACAACATTTTGTGTTGTCCCGTAGGAAATCGCGTCAGGTGGAGCAACTCAACGAAACCTTCACAGCAATCAGTCGCGTTCATGGAGCCAGCGTCAATAATTTTGCAACTCCAGGCCAACGTGTGCATCATCAATGTGCTGACGTTGGAAGACCAACAACACTGACACTTGAATTGAATTGAATTGAATTGTCCCTTTGGTGTGCTTGTGATTGTGGATGTTGTTGGTCTCTGTGTGCCCTGCGATTGGCTGGCAACCAGTTCAGGGTGTCCCCCACCTACTGCCCAAAGCCGGCTGGGATAGGCTCCAGCACCCCGTGAGCCTTGTGAGGAATAAGCGGCTAAGAAAATGGATGGATGGACAAACTTTTGCTTGGAAAACAAAATTGAGCCAATGCCAGCCAATTGCAAGTCCCTTAATTTGAAGCAACCATTTTTTGTGTTTTGTTGGGTCAGATTTGAACCCATAACCCCCCCCCCCCCCCCTCCCCCCTCTGCACGAGTGTCAAGCGCCCTTCCGCCGCGTTGGCCCCATGAAATAAACGCCCCAACCCAAATTTCATCCCGGCGCTCGTAAATCTGCCGCCTGCCTAATCTGAGTTGGGGGCCGCAAAAACCCGTTGAGTGGAGGAGGAGGAGATTTAGTGGCATCCCACTCACTCGCTCCAACTTCAACGGGGAAAAGCAATCAGCTCGCCACGGCAACTTTGACACACCACCATACCCACGCACACACACACGCGGATGTGCGCATGCGCGTGCGGTGAAATGAAAAAGAGGAGTTTGTTGTTTCCGCCGCATGACGCCTGGTCAGATCCAATTACGAGTGAAGCTGCGTTCTCCCACCGCTAACTCACGGCTACATGCCTTCGTCACGCATCATGCACACGCACGCGCACGCGCACGCCTACGCGAGTTGCGGCACGCCCTGTTTGTATTGCTGCATTGGAGGTCGGCCGGAAGTCGCATCTGAAAGCGTTCGAGGCCAAAGTACACAATCAAAATGGCGGATAGTGATAAATTGTTCTTTATTTTGGTTCTGAAAACTCATTTTGACCTCCAGCAAACTTACCTTCTCCGAATTTTGCTTCATTTATTGTTTTGATCTTATTTCATAATCATTCCATACAGTTAGTTGAGCGTATAATTTCATGGCGGGAGATGGCGGCGTACTGTCACGTACGTTGCGTTACGTCAAGTTCTGTCCAATATTTATGAATGAAGAAAGCTATCTTGTTTTATACTCGAGTAAATTGTGTTTCGCCACTCACGGTTTGTGTTCCCGAAGGAGTCGCTTGTGCATCGCAAGTGGAATTTCCCAGTTCAAGGGGGCGTTCCCGTACACACTTCCTGGTTTGAACTGGAAAGTCCCACAATCCTCCAATGCTTTTTTTTTTTTTTTTTTTGCTTTATTGAACAACGTGCACAATCAGTAATATACATCCAAATCAAAGTAAAAGTACAGGAGTGCAAATTTATACAATAACAATTATACAACAAAAAGGCACGTTAATAACAGCATACTATTATAGAGGTACCCAAAAAAAGAAAGAGAAAAGAAAGAAAAAGAGAAAAAAAATCCCTATTTGAATCAGGTTAGAGGTCTGCAAAGACATTAAACTCTGAATATGCACTCAGCAAAGCTTTTGCACCTTTCATTTTCATCAACTCACAATCCTCGAATGCAGCATATGCGTTGCTGCTCCGCTTGCGTGAAAGTTTCCCAACAATCTTTATTGTTGTGGCATCTTAAAAACAAAATTGATTCAAGTTTTAACATGGCCGTCAAATCTGGATGCTCATTTCTGTCTGTAGCATTTGGCATTATATGCTAGCATGAAGCTAGCACACTTTGGTTAGCTGCGGCTCCAGAAACACGTGACAGGTTTGGTTTTCTTTTTTTCTTTTTTCATTTCGTTTTTATTGAAGATTGTTCACTCCTCAAATCTGGAAATTCTTGTCGCATCTTAAATGAAACATTTTCGGGGGGGGGGTTAATCACTCAAAATATACGTCAGTCTCGACTGATGCTGAGTGCCAAATTTTGTCGAGCTACTCAACTCCCAGTAGGCAAGCCATTGAGAAATACAAGAAAAGTTTGGGACAAAACAAAAATTTGTTAAGTATTGCATTCTCTTGAAAAAAAAATATCCCATTTTTCTGTCTATTTTTTTAGGGATTTTTTTGGTAATTTTTTTCATTTTTCTGTTTATCTGACAATTTTTGTAATTTTTTTTTCATTTTTCTGTTTATCTGACAGTTTTTGTAATTTTTTTTCATTTTTCTGTTTATCTAACTTTTTTTTTTTCTGTTTTACTATTTTTTTCTGTCCAAAAAAAAAATTCTGAAAAACAGGGCCTCCACTGTACCGCTCCCGTTCACTTGAACACAACAGTCATTTGTGGAACGCGCGCGCGCACAATTAGCGATGAGGGCTAATCCTTGCGAAAAATCCGTGTGACGGTTACAAGATGTCCTGTCGTGATTTGGTCTCATCCTCGTGCAACTGCTGAAAACGACGACAATGGAATTGTGCCGTGTTTCCTCATCACTGCTTTTTCCTCTCCTTGCACTTCACACCAGCGACATTATTGTTAGCGCCCTGAAATTATCCCATCGTCGCCGCTGCCGCTGTCGCCGCCGTCGTCGTCTCGGCGCTGATTGAAGGCCTCGGGGACACGCGCGCTTCCTGACGCGCACGCACACATAACGGAGCCACATGGCAATGAAATGTTGGGATCAAACGCTTACATGGCTTGTGCAAGTGCACACATGCACAAATGGCGTCCAGGTCACGCGCTTTGGTATTTACTGCTTGTTAAAAAATAGCGAGCACCCCGGCACAATAGTTATACAGTTTCAACAGTAGTTTGCTCGCAAGATGAGAGTAACAAGATGGCCGCCTTGTGACTTCAACGGCTTGCACTGGCTCGTATGGGCTATCGGCTATCCAGTCATATATATAAAGGCTTCAGCCCCTGGTGCTAGCTGGCTAGCTAAACAGCTAGCTAGCTAGCTAGCTAGCTCCCTTGGTGCTCGTTTACCTGTTAGCTAGCGCAACCAGGGAAATAATTAGAGATAAGGCCTAAATGGCTCCACAAATTCCAATAAATTTGCTCACTTAAATAGCAGAACACTTTGGATTTTAGCGTTTCGCCATATTTCTAGTTAGTTTTGCTTATTTTTATAATCATAACCTGTGATTTCACTAAGTCAACTTTTTGAAGCTATTTTTCTTTCATTCCTTTTTCCAAAAAGTCCTCATTTTGTGACTGATTTTTTTTTTCTTTTTTCTCCTTCCTTTGACCACATTGCGCATCCCAGCTCAAAACAAGCTTTTCACACGCCGATTCCGACAGCGGCGGCGACTGGCAAGCGGGCGGGGGAGGTCGATGGCTGCCTTGCTGAAGGGCAGCCAAGGGAACTTCATTAAAGCGAGTCGCCATTTTCATGATCAACATGATAATGACTTGCAGAGTTTTTTTTTTTTTCTCTCTCTCTCTCTCTCTTTCATCGTGTCTGGCAGTCAGCTATTAAAAAGCAGCTCGGTCCAGTTTATGGGCAATTCAGGCGGCCATAAGGCAGTAATCAGCGGATGGCAGCACGGCTGGCCAGTGAGCACAAAAAAAAGAAGAAAAAACCCCAAAACAAAACGCGCACGCTGATGTTGTGTGTTGGGGAACGGGAAGAAAAAAATAATAATATGCTGAACAGCATCCCGCAGACCAAAATATGACTTTTGGATTTCGAGGGGCTCCAAACTGCTCCGAGCGCTTCATTTCATCACGGGCATAAAAATTGAGTGGCGAATGTGTTACGATGTTGTACATGGAGGCAGTCCAAGCAAACAAACAACACTTATCTTATGCACACACAAAAAAAAAACATTGAAAAGGTCTGTAATGTGTTCTTTAATAAGAGCACTTCATATTGTATTATATAAAGAACAAAGAAAAGAATTCATAGAGGTGCAACAATTAATAACTGCTTATTGAATTAATCTATAATTATTTTTTGTTTGTTTACCTAATTACTTCATTTAAGAGAATTTCAGCTTCTCGGTAGTAAATATTCTCCAATTTTGTGTCGTTCTTCATTAAATTGGAATGATTATCTTTGCAATGAATGAATATTGAAGATTTGCTTTGAAAAACAATGATCAAAATGTTTGTCAAACCAGTACCTGAATTATAATTCATTTGTGTTTATGCCTTTTCTGCAATATCAATTTGAAATAAGGTCTGGATGTTGTATCAAAGGATGGAAATTAAACTGTTTTATTGGTCTGATTTATCAATTAATTGACAAAACAACTGACCAATTCACTAAGATAATTAGGGATACAACTATTAATTTAATAATAAATTTTCCATTATTTTTTCAATTAATTGATTGATTAGATTTAAAAAAAAAAAAAAAAAAAAAAAGTTCTCCTTATTTTCATTCCTTAATATCATGACCTTATTTCTAATTGACAGTGCGGGAAATGCACAACAACAGAAATCGATTCTGACTCAGTTACCGGTTTGTTCCATTAAATGTCAGAAAATCATCCAAAAAGTTTTTCAAAGTAAAGGCAAATGTTTGCAAATATCTTATTGTTGAACACAAATACGTTCAAGTTTATCAAACACTCACCTTGTTGGTGCTTGCGGGGAGGTTAACAACAACGTTAGCAAAAAAAAAAAAAAAAAACAACTTAGCATTCTTAGCAATCTTTCACTTCTGCTATTATGAGATGCCACACAAACAACAAAACACAACTGTACGGTGCCAAAAATATCACACTGAAGAGACGTGTAGGGTTAGGGACGTGTAACCCGTGTGACAAGTTCATTAAAAAAAAAAAAAAGCCATAAGATATCAATCCGCAGATTCGACATGCTCCTTTGAGCTGCCGATGCTAACGAATATGCTTTCTTTCCATCCCTCTAATGGAAACATACTCGCCACGACCAACATGGCTGCCACCGTGACGCACGTTTTATCCTGCTCGAGTCTACTAAATGTATGTTTGAGACAAGAATGCGCCACAGCCTCATGTGGCCAGTTTTGGAACAAACTGACTTTTACTTTCCTAACGACCTTTTGAGGGGAGCGCAGCGGACGCCATTTTCTGTCCTTTGAATCCGAAAACCAAACACAACAAATGACAACATCGTGACATGAGGCGGCCATCTTACTGTTCAACTTTGACCCTTGCGAGGAGGACACAGTTCAAAGTGCAGTAGCCATACCTGGCCAGTGGGGGGCATATGAAAGACAACAGCGGAACTGAATCACAACAAACTTCAACTTCATGTATTTATTCATTTATTTTCATTTTGAAGCACAATGGGCTGTTCAGCCGCTCGAGACAAAAACGCGTTCAAAGCTACCAACAAATTTCTCTTGAAAGAAGCTAGCTAACGTCAAATTCCACACGTGAAAGGGATTCAAACCAAGAACCTCCCAAGTGTGAAGCAGACCGCCGACAACCCACGCATGCGCAAGTTGCGTGACGGCAAACGTGGAGGAGCGCACGCACGGTTGCGCGCGCACTCCAAACGCACGCGCTCGGCGAACATGTGCGTGCGCACACTTGCGGCATGCGGAAAAGTCGCGTGTACGCACGCGCACGCAAAACGTAGTCAAGCCGCTTCCTACCGTCCTCGTGCAGCCGCTGCAGGCAGAAGATGAGGTTCCTCCGCCACGCCGGCATGATGATGATGATGATGATGATGATGATGATGATGGCGGAGGAGGAAGATGAGGTCCTGTCCGCAAAGGTTGACAAATCAAACGACCCCCCGCACAACCTCACACGCCCCCTCCCTCCCCATTTTTCTGTCTCTCTGTTGTGTCAGGATGACGAGGACGGACAAGCGACGACGGTCGCCGTCGAGACGCACTGGACGGCTGCGGCACCTCGCACCCCCCCCACACAGACACACACAGACACACACACACACACACACACACACACACACACACATTCACTCTCTCTCTCTCCAAGTATGTCAGGTCGATCAATATTGGAAACATTACTTTAGCACGTGCAGGCGCAATTGGATTCAGGTCAGGTGATCGACTCGTAACTTCTTTTTTTTTTTGCTAGCTTTTGCCGTATCCGCTTCGGGTGATTGTGCACTGATTGCCCAAAACACTTGACGGCGCCTTGCTCAAGGGCACGTCGGCAGAATGGCAAACAAGCATGTCACCAACAAATGTGGTCAATTGGACTTTTTTTTTCTTTTTTTTTTCTCCGACTCCTCCTGCTGCCTTCATGTGGTATCGTAATGATGGTAAATAGCACATATGGAGAAAATTGCACGTGAACGCCCCCTCGTGTCGAATTTTCCGAGTTGAGAGAACTTTTCAACTTTCAACATGGCGGAGAGCGCACAAGGATTTTGTGAATGGCAAGAAATAGGAACAATTATAATTCACGTCTGCTAGCACAACAGGCTGTTTTACAATCGACACAATTACGTCGCAATTCACAATTTTACCGAAACAACAAAATCACATGAACACAACTCGGTCGTCATTAGGACTTTCCGAATCGTTTCTCACATTAAAAAAAAAAAAAAATCACATGCGTTTTTTTCTTAAATATTACTATTATTTGTACTTTAAAATGTATTTATTTTCATCTCCAAAACTATCAATTTTTCCGGCAAGCAAAAACACGTTGCAGTTTGTTGAGCTAATGAACATTGTAAAGGAGGATAATTGGATAATATTGAATAAATGAAGCACATTTGGAGGCTTTGGTCGGCCAGTTTGGTGTTATGAGCACGTCTGTTCAGGTATTTATGCTCTTTTCTTTTTCGGTTCCACCATCTAATCATAGTAAAAATGCTGGTCTGCTTTGGTCTAATGAAAGTCTGCAACTCACCTCAACATAGTTCACTGGTTCCAACATGCTACAAGATGGCACCAAAGCAATACTTTTGTCTAAAATAATGAAGATCCTTGGCACCAAGGTGGGGAAAAAAATGAAAAAAATGCAATTTTATTATAATTGTGCAAGGAGACACTAAACTAAATGATTATGCTTAGATGATGAGAAATATATTAAGATTGTCAACAAACAGCTAATTAACTTCAAATTACTGATACAACAAACAATCGCTTGAATACATTTGAAGGCAATATTGAAGGTATAGCAGAATGTTAGTTTGAAACTAAGAAAAATTCCATTTCCGATCTAGAAGTTGTCTCATTGGCTACTAAATTGTTACGTAATGGTCAATGCGGGCGCTAATGCTAGCTTAGCGCATACTGTATCTGCTGTGGTCTCGAGTCTCGGTGGTCTTGATGAGAAGCTTCGGAGGCGAAGAGACGCCGGCGCTCTGGTAGTTGCCGTTGGAACTTCTGCTGCCTGGTCGATGGAATACCACGTTAATAAAGTAACTAAGTTACTTTTGCAATCAAGTAATCAGTAAAGTAAGCTACTTTCGGAAATCAAGTTATCAGTGCAACACTTACTTATATAATAAAGTCATCGGTAAAGTAACTCAGTTGTAAATTACTTTTTTTTTAAATCAAGTAATCAGGGAGGAAATTACTTTCAAAATCAAGTCATCAATAAAGTTACTTCAAAAAAACAATCGAGTAATCGGTGCGTTTGCAGGCCTTGGCGGAGGTCATCGAGCAATTTTGCTAACTTACTGTAGTTGCTGACGGCCTGGATGTTGACGATGGTTTGTTGTCCCAGTCTGCCAAGCGACCAGCAAAAACGTCAGGAGAAAAGTTGGGTAGCAATACGGCCAACTTCCTTACCTGTCCTCCTCCCCTTCCAACAGCTTCCTGTAGGTGGCGATCTCGATGTCCAGAGCCAGCTTGAGATTCATCAGGTCCTATGGGCGGGTCAATGAAAAGTGTTTCTCAAAGTGAGGGCTCCCTCTTGTGGCAGAAAGTAAACGCGATGGCTTTGTTTTGTTTTTTTGTGGTGACGTTAGCGTAGCGTAGCGTAGCGTAGCGCTCACCTGGTACTCTCGGAGCTGGCGGGCCATGTCCTGCTTGGCTCTCTGCAGGGCGTCCTCCAGGTCCCGGGTGCGACCTTTGGCCTCTTTGACCGCCATCTCGCCGCGGTCCTCCGCCTCGGCCAGCTGGCTCTCCAGGCTGCCGCGCTGGGAAAAAAAATCGATTCAATCGGTTCACACACACCAACATGGCTTCTTTTTTTTTTCCTTCATTTGCTTCATCGCTGTTCTGTGTGACAGGACATGGAGGTTGTGTTGGGGGCGTGGCTTGGTACTATTTCTTATTTAAAAAACCAAACAAAAACTTGGCAGTAATTCTTTAAAAAAAATAGAAAATAAAAAAGGTGGCCAGGAAGCAGACGAAGGGGGCGTCGGCCGGTACCTGCGCTTTGACAGCCTCGATCTCGCTCTGCAGGCGTCCGATGAGGCGGTTGACTTCGCCGACTTCGCCCTTGACCACGCGGAGCTCGTCTCCGAACCGGCTGGCCTGCACCGACATCTGGTCGAACTGCTACCACAAGCACAGTCTTACGGACGGACGGACCGACGGACGGACAAATGTTGCACAATGCACAGAGCGCCATCGGTTGGACTCTTGCACGTGCACCGCTTGTGACGTCAGGGCTCCCTCTGGTGGTATGCTGAAGAATTACTGCCTGATTATTTTTTTCTCTCCTCAGATTAGTTTATTTTCTTCTTATTTTTCTTGAATTAAATGCCAATCCTTTTTTCCTTAGATGCAACAGTTGTGACAATCATCAGGCAACGCTCGTACTTTGCTCTTGTACCAGGCCTCGGCCTCCTCCCGGCTGCGAGCTGCGATCTCCTCGTACTGCGCTTTGACCTCGGCCACGATCTGCTCCATGTTCAGGCTGCGACTGTTGTCCATCTGCACCACCACCGACGTGTCGCGGATGCTGGCCTGCAACTCGCGCAACTCCTGCGCACGCACCAAAAACCACAAAACCATGACGACGACGACGACGATCGGCAAACATCGGCGAACATCGGCGAACATCGGCGGCCGCCGTATTACCTCCTCGTAGATGGCGCGCAGGAAGTTGATCTCGTCGGTCAGAGCTCCCACTTTGTCTTCCAGGTCGGCCTTCACCATGTAAGCCGAGTCCACGTCCTGCGAACACGCAACATCTTTTTTTTTTGCTTTCACATTTTTCCCTCCTTGTTTTAAATGTTCCCAAAGACAATTTTATTGAAATGATTTTATAACTGTCTTCGCGATATTGGGAGCACGGTTCATGTTGTACACGATTTGGCCACTTAGGGGCAGTGTGGTTCCATGCGTTCTGATACGCAGCTAAGTTGTAGCTCCATCTCTACAAGTTTTTTTTTTTTTTTTTTTTGGCAGAACACGAAGAGTATATATAAAAGTGAGTCATATTAGGATGCTTCTCTGTATACATTCCCGAAGCGTTTTGTATGAATAGCCGTTCTTTTGAGTGATAAAAGTGCCGCGAATAGCGCGCTAGTCAGCGTTAGCAAGTCAATGGCACTTTTCCATTGTGCGTTAGCCTTGAGTTAGCTACCTTTGGGAAACAAGCTCAACAAAGTGCGTTCGTATTTAAAGTGTGCACTGTGTAGAATTGTCTTCGTTTTGTGCCTTTAAGATTTACAGTAAAAGTGATTTGTAAAGAATTATAGCTTTGTGGAAAAAGGCACTATCCTTACAATTCAAAACTTAATACATGTAAATAATATATATATATATATATATATATCCATCCTTCCGGTGTGACGTCACGTTGAAGCGCGCCCCTTGTGGTGGAGGGCAGGGTGTCAATACGAGCGAATTAGAAACCAAATCCGTGTGAAACAGTTGATAAATCAGTGATCACTGCTCTGGTGAACTTGTCCACGGCTGACGGATGCTCGAATGGCTCAAAGAGAGACGAGATCGTTCTTTCGGCTGCCGGCAGCGATTCGAAACCAGGCGGAAGACAGCGAGACGTGTAGACGAGCACGGCCAAACTACGACGCAACTGTTTTGCACCCACAAAAAGTACGAGGATATGCTCAGATGATTTTCTATCAGGTACTTTTTCTCTTTTTCGTATACAGTATTAGCTCAAGGCAGACGTGATGACTGTGCCGTATGAACCCTTAGGCTTGCCCTCCGGGAGGCGGAGCAGCAGCTAAGCAGTCGCTGCTGTTTTCTAATTCACCGGCATTGACGCACTGCCCTCCACCACAAGGGGCGCACTTGGACGTGACGTCACACTGGAAGGGTCTATAAATTGAAGCAGAAATCATCGTCAGTCAAATTATTTTGTATCAGAAATCGTTCTCAATCGAAAATCGTCGAATCGCAGTTCCCAAAAAATCGTACTTGACAGTCAAAGATTCCCAGCCAGATTTTGTTTGTTTTTATGAATGACCTTCTTCAGGAGGACAAAGTCATTCTCCAGGTTGTTCCTCTTGTTGATCTCGTCCTCGTATCTACACACAAACCAGAAACTTGATGACAGTCAAGTTGGGAGTTCACGATAGAATGAAAATACGCATTTATTAGAGTCGCCCAAGCGGGTAAAATCACTTTTAAAACAATCACAGCAATTATAAGACGGATCAGCTTGAAATTTGTGCACCGACTTGTGCTTGTAGTCGTCCACCAGGCCTTGCATGTTCCTCAGCTCGCCGTCCAGTTTGCACTTGTCGCCGTTGACCAGGTCCATCTGGCGCCGCAGGCCCGCCATGTACACCTCAAAGAGCGGCTGCACGTTGGAGCGGCCCGTCCGCTGGCCCTGCAGCAGCTCCAGCTTGGTCTCCAGCATCATGTTTTGCTGCTCCAGGAAGCGCACCTGAAACACACAACAACAACAACAACACCAAAAATCAACACAACTTATTGCGTTGTCGTAATAACCACAACTGAATTCACGTTGTCGTAGCAACCGGAATCTTCATTTCAAAAATTCGGATCACTTTCACTTAGCAACATGAATTTTGGTAGACATATTGTCTATCATCATGAGTAGACCAACAAAAACTGTCAGGAAGTCGGCCATTTTGGGTCGAAGCAATGTTGGCAAGTTCACTTTTGTTATTGTTTTGCTTTTTCATTATTTGAAAAAAAAAAAAAAAAATCAGCTACCCTTAGCAACATGAGATTTGGTAGATATGTCTATCATTAGTAGACCAACATTAAAAAAAAAAAAAAAGTCTCTAGAAGCCATGCCCAAAAAAAAGACACAGGAAGTTGGCCATTTTAGTTCAAAGCCGTCATTTTTGGCAAGGATATCCTTAAAATTGTTTTTGTTATTTTCAAAATTCAGCCACTGAAGGCAGTTTGATTTCATAATATGAAATTTGGTAGACGGAAATACACAGCAAGTTGGTTACTTTGTATGAAATGGTAACAGCGAAACCGTTTTGGGTTGTTTTTGTCATTTATCGGTAAAAGATTCCTTCCCCAACATCAGTTGCCCTTTGCAATATGAAGTTTGGTTTGGTTGGTTCTCATTTATTAATCAAATCAAATGCATATTAATATCCAACAACCGATTCCGGTCAATAAAGTGCCATAATATGTTGCCTGCTTTGCTCCGCAGCAGCCATAACATGAAAACGGCATAACATGCTTCGAACCAAAATGGCTGACTTCCTGTATCTTTTCAGACATGGATCCTTGGGACTTTTTTTTTTTTTTTAAGTCCTCTCATGATGACCATTTCTACCAGATGTCATGTGACAAAATATTGGAACCATTTTCAGTGGTGGTGAAAAGAAGTCAGCTCGGATTCCGTCTCCGGTGTCCTGGCTACTATTACACACACACACAAAGGCTACTCTGTTAATCGCAAAATGGCCCCGGAAGGTTTATCGGGTTACCAACTAGTGAAGTGGGAATCTGAAATGTCTTCGCAGTGGCGGACGCGGCTTCAATGACTTGTTGAAATGTGGTGAAGCCATTTTGTGTTTGGCTAAGCTAATGTTTTGAGATGGTTGCTTTAGCCATACAAAATCTGAAGCTAAAATAATGCAGCAAATTGAATGTTTCTGTTAAGACATTTTAGTGACAATTCTACACAGGTGCTAATCTGACTAGCGTTGAATGAAAGGCCAACACTGAGTTTTTGCTTAAAAAACAAAAACAAATGCTAAGCTAATGCTACATTTGATCTCCCACTTTACTGGGAAGTCTTTTCATGTGATGATTGTTTTGATTGTTATCCGGATTGTGGGATGAAAATTGGAGGTCGATTGCTCTGAAATGTATCCGCGCCAACGGCGACAATGGCGGCATTGTGTCAGCCGCGCCATCGACGCCGTGAGAAAAGTCCGTCCGTCCGTCCGTCCGGGGTATCCGTGTCGCACATCAACACACAAAACCACTTCTGAGAAATGCGGCCACACGAAACCTCCGCTCGTCTCGTTTACACAAATTACTGCAGTTTCATTGGCGAGATTTAAAAAAGGTCACAAAAAAAAGAGCTCATACTAAATAATGTTCTTGTTTACTGCAAAACTGATATTTATGTTTATGTACAGCACTTTGTATACAACAATGCCTGTTCTGAAAGCGCTTTATAAATAAAGTTACATAACAGCAATGCATATAAACCACCTACAATCTCTAATAACAATATTGAGGCACTTTTCATATAAAGCGTTGGTCCACATATTGATTGTGTTCACGAGCAGATTCCGTTCCCCTTCATGTGACAAGTCATGTGGATTTGAAACGTAGAAGGGCCAAAATATCCCCACTGAAAATTCAATTGCACTAAAAAAAAACAGCCACCAGAGGGTGCTAGAACTGCACAAATGGAAATCAACCTGACTTTTTTTTTTTTTTTTTTTAACAGATGTGTAGCGGGGCAACTGCTTGCGAAGCAAAGCAGGCACGTTACTATAAGCGCTCACCTTATCGATGAAGGAGGCAAAGCGGTTGTTGAGGCTTTTGATCTGCTCCTTCTCGTGGGCTCGGCTCATGGAGAGGCTGGGGTCGATCTCCAGGTTGAGGGGGGCCAGCAGGCTCCTGTTGAGCGACAGCGGGGACAGCGCGGCGCCCACCTGCTGCAGCGACACGCCGCTAAAGCCGCCGTTGGAGCGGCGGGCCGAGACGCCCGAGCTGATCCTCTTGCTGCGACTCAGGCTCATTTTCAGGAGGACGGACAAAGTGTGGACGCGCTCAGGTGGCGGCCTGCTTTTGTACTTTTGGGGCTGATGGGGGAGGGGCAGGAGGAGGAGGAAGATGATGAAGGGGAGGAAAATGAGAAGGTGGTGCATGAAGAGGACGACCAAAACGGCCAAAACTCAAATGACTAAAAGTCAAAAGGGACAATATAAATATATTGATTTTTGAGGATATAATTTTAAAATCATATCTTTTATATCCAATTTTTCTTTTCACTTTTAGTTTCATTTATTTATTTTGAATTTTGGCAGTTTTGGTCGTCCATAGTGCACAAAGAGGAGGAAGCAAAGTAGTATACTTGAAAAATAATTTCTTTTCTATGTTTTACGTTTGCTGCATGATAATCTTGTTTATTTAGGTTAGAAAAAAAAAAACACAAAAGTGCAACAAAGGCACAATTGTTCCTTATTTATAATTGTTTCCGAACAGTATTTGAAAAAAAATGTCTACATTTGTGTGCACTTTAAGTAACAAAAATGTTATGTTGTGATGTTCCTGGAGAAAAACATTGATCAAGTATTATAAAGCCTGTAAAGGTTTTAAAGTCCATCAACAAACTTTGTCCTCATTTTGTCGTTTGTTTAAAAAGGAAAAACACTTAAATGTTGAAAATTGATTGTGATTCAGCAATTCATAGGATACTGCTACCTTCATTTAAAAATATATATAAACACACACACCATTGGCGATACTTCTGTATTGACTTATCGGGAGGAAAGTGAGAAAGATGAGAAAGAGGAGGAAGCAGCTGCAAGTCAAATTTTTCCTAATAGTAGAAAAAAAAAGGCAACATTGTGCATTCATATTCACATTTTCTTTTTTATTAATAATTACATACAAATAGGAAACCGGCGCGTGTTTCCTGTTCCTGATTGGTCGGTCAGTCCGACTTAATGAGCCAATCGTTGACGCCCATTTTGTAGGTGAGGCGGAAATGTCCTTATATGGGCAAGAGGAAACACATTGATTTAAAAAACAAAACAAAAAGTCAATCATATTTCTAACAAGCATATGGACAAACTGCGCGTGTGCGTTTGCGTCACTGCTCGGCCTGCTGCGTGTCGGCGATGGCGGACACGGCGCCCTGACCTTTGCTGACGTCGCTGATACACGCCCACTGGCCGTCCATCGACTCCTTCCACAACGTCACCTGCGCAACACAGCAACGTGATGAGCGGCGAGAGAAGAAAGACTTCAAAGAGCAACATTACAGAACTTGAAAGGACAATGACAAAACAAAACAATAAGTGAAATAAGAATCAGATCCATTCAAATAATAGCAACTGAAAAAAAACAGTAAGAACAAAAACTGAATGTTCTTGTGCGTTTTGGCCTCTTGGGGGCAGTGTGGTGCCGTGCATCCATTGGGCTGCACACTTTAAAGTGAGGACAGAAGAAAGTTGCGATTGAATTCTATTCGAATAACTTGTTTTTCCACACATTAGGAAGAATTTGTGCCTTTGTGTAGTGTCATCTCATCTGCGGGTGTGCGTTCCCACGACATTTGCGTGTTGATGATATTCCTTATTTGAAGGGAAAAAAAAAAAAAAACACTCCCGAAGTCGATGCTAACTTCTTGTTAGCAGTTGCTAACTCCCCGTTAGCAGTTTTCTTCTGTAACGTTTTAATGGGCTTTTTGGCCCAATTGACGACGCCGACCTTGTTGTCTCCTCCGGACACGGCCAGGATGTTGCCGGTGATGGACCAGCTGACGTGCCAGACGACGTCGTTGAACTTGTGCAGCAGTTTGGCCGTCCAGGCGTTGCCGGCGGGGTCGTCGCACGTCCAGATGTACACGCGGCCGTCCTGGGGGGAAAAGGTCACAAAAAGGTTGCGCACACGAGGATCCGACTGCCAGCCAGCCGTCGGCGACGACGTCGTCGTCATCGGCGTGCGATCTGACCTGCGAGCAGCTGGCGATGGTGCTGGTGGGCAGTCCGATGGACGGCGCCCAGCCCACGTCTCTCACCCAATCGCTGTGCGCCTCCAGTTTCTGCTCCTCCTTCCATTGGCCGTCCTCCTCTCTGCCCGACGGGAAGTCACCGGCGCCAAAAGAAGGTAACGCCACATCAGCCTTTCTTTTGTTTTGTTTTGTATTCGAGGGCGACTTACTTCCAGAGTTTGACGAGGTTGTCGCAGCCGCCGGACACGAAACGTTTGACGTAGTTTGGCTTCTGTCCCGACGGCTGCTCGATCAGGCTGCCCGGCACCACGGCGGGGGCCCAGCTCACCGCGTTGCAGCCGATCTGATGCGCACAAGACCGGGAAAAATCAGCGAACGCTTTTGTTAGTCAACTGAAACTAATGCAAAAGATAAACTCAAATTCCAAAAACAATGTCTTTACCAAAATAAAATAAAACCAAAAAAACTAACTAAAACTACATTTTATGTTTACATAACAAATGAAAACTATAAGTTTTGTGAAAATGTCGTTCATTTTTGTCTTTTGGTAATTAATTGAATGCATCAGCATTTTGGGGATGATTTTAAATGGGATTTTATTTTGAGATTAACCGGAATAAGGACAATTTAAAAAAATAAATTAAAAAAACTAAAATTAATATTGAAACTAACTAAAGCTAAACTAAAAATAAGCATTTTTTAAATAACTAAACTAATAACTATCAAAACCACCCTGAAAACTAATTAAAACTCACTAAATTAAAAAAATAAAATAAAATAAATAACTCAAATGAAAAATTCCAAAACTATAATAACCCCGCCTTAGCAAAACATAAAAAAAAATAATAATGCGAGTCCCTTCAGTTTGAGTATCTGCTGCTAATATAAAGTCCCGATCCAAGAATCAACGATCTTCATTGTTCTCAACCGGTAGTCAGCCAACCTCCAGGGGGCGACGGCTCACCAAGTCTTCACATTGAACACGTGAAATTCAAAAGGAAAAGAAGCACGTTTGTTCAGCTTGCTCGCTCTCAATTTTCAAGCTACATTTGATTTAGTAGAATAAAAATGCAAATGTTCTCCCTCATTTCACAAATAATTCCGATTCATTACAATATTGATCCAAATAAAAGTGTGATTATCATTCAAAGCATGATCTAAAACAGCAAAGCAGTTTTAAAAACACACGTATGTGCGCGCAAGTCGGGTAAACGGGCGCCACTGACCGTGTGCGCGTTGTTGATCTTCTTGACGTCCCACTGCTGCTCTCCCGTGAAGGCGAGCAGGGAGATGGCGCCGTCGGAGCTGCCGCACGCCAGAATCAGGCCAAACTCGTACGGACCCCAACACACAGAGTTCACTGCATGACAAAGACAAAAAACTAAACAAATTAATAAATATATCGGGGGGGGGGGGGGGGGGTCTCCAACGCTGTTTGAAGTGGGCGGCCCGCACCTGACGACTCGTGTCCCGTGTACTCGTACATCTTGTCCCAGGCGCCGTTCTCCTCCTTCCACACGATGACCTTGCGGTCGTAGGAGCAAGACGCCAGGATGTTGCCGAACATGGGGTGGGCCCACGCCACCTGCCACACGGGACCCTCGTGCCTGACCGAGACGCAAAAAACAAAGCCACAGGGGTCGCTACAATTCCGCCGTACTGCTCCCGTAAGTTAAGTAAAGACTCCCTCACCCTCGCAGGTCGGCGACGAGGATCTGGCCGCCGTTGCGGACGTCAAAGATCTTGAGGGTGCGGTCGGAAGAGCAGGTGGCCAGACGGGTGCCGTAGTAGTCCATCTGAGCATCATGCTGCAACATATCAGCAACATTTAGAAACACTTTTTTCTACTTCTCTGGTTCAGCTCGCCAAACAATCCATTGTCGTGCCAGTTTATTGGTTTTATTTCAAGATCATGACAACTGAATGGAATCCCAGCAGGAAGACTTTTATTTTAAAGTCCATACGACACAAATATTGTTTAAATTGAACTTCTGATCAATATTTCAAATCACTCACGATCATGTCCTCGTGTGAGGTGTCCACGGTGTTAATGACAGAAACCTGAAAATGACAAAAACAAATTACAAACTTTCATTGCATTCCCACAGAATTAACAACAACAAAAAGTAACGTTTTGGTCCGCTAGTCCAGAATTCACTTAGCCGCTATGCTAACGCGTTAGCTTGCGAGGAGATTGATGAAGACACAAACACACAGAAGACGCTGGTTTATGTGGGACTTCGATTGAATGTTAGCGTACTCACCATGACTACAGATTGAGGAGAGGCACTCCAGAAAATTGATATCTAAATATTAAAAAAAAAAAAAAAACAGAAATAAGCGAATTTGATTGAAATTCCGACGTGGCAACTGACTGAGACGCCGCTTCCGCCTGATGCGTCACCAAAAGTCCTCCGATCGAAACGAAACATGGAACAGAAGTAATTACGTCATTGATCACGTCAGTTTTTCTTTTTCGTAAATTTGTTAATACGTATTAATAGTAATAGTTTAAATACAATTACTTTAAGGGCTTCTTGACGTTTTTTTTAATTAATGACAGAGACAAATAATGAGGTAATTAATCGCCTTGATGGTGGCGTGTGCTTCGAGCAGAATCCTCCGCCGGAAACACCGAAAACATATCGACCGCTTTTCGGAAGTGAAGAAATAATTGCAAAACAGTTTACTATTTGAATTATTATTTCAACGACTTTCGACGAAGCTAAGCTCGCCCAAGAAGACGTGGCGTGAAACAAACTTACTGTTGCTTCCAATTTCCATTCATATGGCGGCAACGTAACGCGAGTAAAAATAATAAAATTTTAAAAAAGTATGAAAAACAAGAAAATATAATTAACACTCAAATAAAACCATTTATAACCTTGAATCGTCATTAACCAAATATTTACCGAAGACCACATGACCATTACTTAGATCATTTATTACCTTTTGCTTCATTGGGAAATGACTTAAAGACTGAAAAAAAATAAAACAATTTTGAAATGAATCTTTATTGATAGTCATGTAAAATATCTGTGAGCTGCGCTAACAAAGACACGCTGACATGTTGCTTGGTGAATAATGCACCACAACAGGTTGAGGTGACAACAAGAGACAAGACATGGACACAACTCAACAAAAAGCTCATTCATACAAAAAAATACATCTATTATTGTTGTTGTTTTTCGCAGAGGTAGGGTCCTCCAGCTAATTGAAACGTATTTTGGTATTGATGACTGAGAACTTGACTGACAACGACAAAAAGCAATTTTGCTGCTTTATTTGTGCGTGTTTTGAGTGCGGCAACAGAAAGCAGGGGAAAATATCGTCAAATCGGTTCTGAGGACGAATCTCTCGGCTTGGTTGTCAACCAGGAAGTCAAGCGGGGAGAGGGGTGGAGTCTAGTGCTGCGTCCACTTGATGCTCTTCAAGTCGATGCCTTCTTGCACCATCTCCCACAGGGGGCTGAAAAAGACCACAAAAAAATAAAAAATAAAATTGAGGGCCACTCGGATACATATTTATATTTGATTAAAACCGGTCGGTTGTGGCGCAAAATGTCCCACCTCATCTCTCGCAGCCTTTGAACCTGATGGATGCATTTCTCGGCCGTGTAGTCCACCTCCTCCTCGGTGGTGAAGCGACCGATCCCAAACCTGTTCGACACGAATACTTAACGTTTGTCATGTACGTATTTGGGTGATGATGATGATGACGACGTACCTGATGGAGGAGTGGGCGAGATCTTCATCGGCTCCGATGGCTCGGAGGACGTACGACGGCTCCAGAGAAGCCGATGTACACGCGCTACACAAACAAACACATACGCATTCAATTCAGATCAGGAATTTTTAATCCATTCAATCCGTGACCCCGTTTTTGTAAGCCGAAATGTTTGTCAACCAAAGTCATGTTTCTCATTGAAATGAATGGGAATGCAATGAAACTGTTCCAGCACTAAAACTAAGTTATCATTACCTTTTTTTTTTTTTTTTTAAATCAGTGTGTGGGTCCAAATAAATAAATGCTATTTAAAAAAAAATTAATGATGACACACTTTCATAAAGAAAAAATGAAAAACTAAATAAACATGATACAGTTGTAATTTGATATAGTTGAACTTGAGCCATGTGGTGAGTCGATGTTGCAAATATATTGTGTAAATAAACTTTTTGTTTTTTAAAGACCTTTCTTGGTCTTCTTTTATAGTTTGAGGTCTCAAAATGAAAACATAACAGTTAATAGGATCAACATCACAATTTTATGATTCATTTTGTTCAAAAAAAAAATGTTTTCTGTAAGTTTCCCACTTAGTGTATTTTGACTGGTTTTGCAATTTATTTAGAATTTAATTGAATTGAATTTAGGAAAATATATACGTATTTATATGTTTCAATTTTGCAGCAATTAGCATTACAATACAGTTCATTTTCATCACTATTCATTCACATTCACAAAAAGAGCTTATTGCTGATCTTGTACTCTGCTGCCACCTCCTGGCCGTTTTTTGTAATAACTACGAAGCTACATCAAAGCTTTCTGTATGCTCTTGCATAAAAAACTTAGAAATATGTTTATGGGAGTGAAGGACATTAAATATTGACATTCTGCGAAAGTGTCTGACAGTGAATCAACCGCATGTTTTTTATTTATTTTTTGGTGTGGAGGCTCACCTGCCAGAGGACAGCGCGACGTCCTTCAGTGCCATCAGGAGACTTTCGCCCTCCACGTATGCAAACGACAAGTTGACGCACCCTAACAAACACGCGCACGCACGGTGATGTCACACATGTCAGCGTGCGTGTAAATTGCACGAGCGTTTCCGTCTTACCGGGGTAGCGTTGTCGCGGGTCTCCGTTCATGATCACGTCAGGAAGCCGAGACGTGATCTTCTGCACCAGACGATCTGCCAGCGCGGACACTCGCCGGTGGTCGTACTACGAGCAAAATGACACAAAAGCCATCAGACGGACACGTCCGCCGTTTTGACGCCTTTTGACGCGTTTTCCGACCTCCATCTCCCGCCGCGCGACGCTGCAGGCGGCCCCCAGGCCGACGGCCAGCGGCGTGGGCACCGTCCCCGAGCGCAGGCCCCTCTCCTGGCCGCCGCCGTTCTGCAGGGGCTCCAGTCGCACGCGGGGCCGACGGCGCACGTACAGCGCGCCCACGCCTGACAAAACAAGCGCAGTCCAACAGTTTCTTTGTCCGCATTATGCTTAATATTACGTTGGTGGAGTAAGACTGAAATTGCCGTCCTAATTGCCTTCGGGCTCGCATTGGCAAGCTCACCCGCTTCCTGGGTTTGCTCACGTGAGGTTTGCGACAGTAGAGGGCGGTGTAATGTCAAAATTAGGGAGGTAACGATACGATACCGGCAATAAGTTGTCGTCGTGGGTGTCACGACATTATTAAAAGCAGCACATCTGACAAACAAGTCGGGTTGATTTCCATTTCCTCTGGTGGCTAGTTCTTACCTTTCAATTTCACAAGGCATTTGTTTACCCCAAAATCAACAGGAAGTGTCCTGAATTGAACAGGAAGTGACCCAGAAATGTCCCAAAATCAACAGGAAGTTACCTTTGGGTCCGTAGATCTTGTGCGCGCTGATGGACATGAGGTTGATGTTGGCGTCCGTCACGTCGATGGGAATTTTGCCGGCGGCCTGCGCGGCGTCCGTGTGGAAGAACACGCCCTTGGAGCGGCAAAGGCGACCTACAGAAACGACGACGCTTATTTCTTAAAAGGTCAGCAAAGCGCATTGTGAAACTTATTCTCGTCATTTACAATAACGTTTCTCTTGGCTTTAATGTTTCCATGAGGCGCGTGTGGGTGTTAAGACTCGTCGTCCAATCAGAATCCGGCGTGCGTCATTTCAAGTTTATTCTAAATGGGGGCTTGTCACATTTGATATTTTGGTTTGAGGTCGGCATTTTCCCGTCCTCTGATTGGTTAAACAAAAACTAACTAACTACATTTTATGTTTACAAAGCTATCAAAAATGTCAGTTTTAGTCTTTGGTAATCGCTTTAATGCATGTGCCTTTGAGGACCATTTGAAATGTGACTTGAAGTGGATTTATTTTTATATTAACGGGAAGAAGGAAGTTTGAAAGTGTGTCACACAGAAGTGACATCATCTAGCAGCAGCCAATAGAATGTCGCATGGTTGCTATGGTTACCAATCTCCTTGACGGGCTGCATGACTCCGATCTCGTTGTTGACCATCATGATGGACACCAGAGACGTGTCATCCGTCATGGACGCTTCCAGCAGCTGAAACAAAAATCAAGAAAAATGCTTTTTTTTCCCTTCTTCTTTTTTTTTTTTTTTTTTTTTTTAAACGTGGTTGTGAAAGTGGCACGCACCTCGAGGTCGACCAGTCCGTTATTTTGCACGGGCAAGTAGGTGACGCGGAATCCCTCCGACTCCAGAACGCGGCACGAGTCCAGAACGCACTTGTGCTCCGTCTGCGTGGTGATCACGTGACGCTTCTTGGCCTGGTAGAAGCGCGCCACGCCCTGCAAATTACCATCCAAGCACACTGTTTAGATGTTTTTTTGTAAACACTCTGCTTTTACTTTGAAAAACGGTGATTGCCAATTTTCTGACATGACAACCCAAACCGGGAACTAAATCACAAATCATTTGTTTGAGCCAAAATCAAAAGGAAGTGCCCAAAACTCAACAGGAAGTGTCCTGAATGAACAGGAAGTGACCCAGAAATTCTCCAAAATCAACAGGAAGTGCTCCAAAATGATCAGGATGTGACCTTCCTCGTTGGAAAGCTGCCTGTTGGTGTTGAGCAGCTTGTTGCGAACTGACAACTTGGATTTGGATCTTATTTGTGACATGAGACAATTTGTGAGCAGACCTTGACGGCCATGTTGTTGGACTCGGTGGCTCCGCTGGTAAAGATGATCTCTCGGGGATCGGCGCCGATCAGATCGGCCACCTGCTGCTCGGAGTCAGAGCAAAGGGAGACGATGACATTTCTTTTTGGAAAAGAAAAAGATCCATATTTTTTGTGTACCTTTCTTGCCGTCTCCATGGCGCTCTCGCTCTCCCAGCCGTAAGCGTGCGTCCTGGAGTGAGGGTTGCCGTAGTAATTCACCTGGTAGGGTAACATGGCGTCCAGAACGCGAGGATCCTGCCGGTTCGGATTAAAGACGCAATCCCTTATTGTCATACATTTTTTTATTCAATTTTTCAACTTCACTGAAAATCTTAGCTGTTTTTTATGCTCAGGCAAAAGCAAAAAAGTTTTACTTTGGCACCAACTATTGTCCCGTTTTAGTTTCAGTCCTTGAAATGACCTCGTGCAGTCATAGCGAAACAGAAAGTTTGTTTCTGCCTCTCTTCTTGATGCTATTTCAATTTGCAACGTGCATTACATACATACCATTTCATTTGTGCATGATGTACAAGTACGTATATTGTTTGTCTATGTTTAGAACTGTCACTATCAAATCGTTTTAGAATCGATTATCCCATCACTCATCGGAGAAAAGAGCACCACTGTCACTTGTCATACACAAAATAGCGTGACAATTTTACAGTTTTAGCTGTCAAGAAACAAGTTGCAAGATTATTTTTTTTTAAGCAGTCGCCTCATATTTTGTTTTCAATGCATTTCTGTGTAAAAGGGGCGCTTACCATGGGCGTGGTGGCCTGGAAGTCCATGTAGAGGGGCCGCAGCTCATCTTGGACCAGGTCTCGTTTCTTGATCAGTTCTGCAATAACAACAAAATCACATCCTAATATTGGTTGTGTTTGTTTTCTAATCGTGGTGTCCCCAGACTGACCCAGGATTTGCAACTGGCTGTGCTGAGTCATCCCTGCTCAGCCTTTTGTGGACACACTCATGATTTGGAACGCTTGAGGACCCAAACAACAATTTAGACGATAAGTTCATAATAAACATTTTGACTTGAATAAATAAAGAGTAACATTACATGGGTTGCTGCAGTGCTTACTTTCACTTCATGACTAGATTTCGGATTTGAACAAGGAGAAAAACAAGACACGTCATTCTGTATACCTTTGGGATGTTTTTATGGATTATTATTTCGCGAGTATGATTCAATATTACCACACAACGTATGGATCAATACAGCATTGTATTTCTTGTGTATAGCAGATTCATGTTGATTAAACAGTTAAGATCCTGCTAAGAGGCCACCTTATTTATTTTACGTTGACGATGCGAGTAAAAATGAAAAACCCTTCAATAACTGTTTACTTTCACTTTCATTGTTATTTAGGCACTACAAACGTCACGCGACTTTGTGATGTTTTAATGATAGAATGATGCATTATTACATCAAGGATTGTATTTTGAATGTCAACCTCGTGTATGATATTGATATATAAAAAAAAAATAGTGTTTTGATCCAATTTAGAGTCTCTGTTATTATTTCTAAAGTTGTCATTGTTTACTAATATTTGAGTACGTATGCACGAACGTTGAAATATTAGAAACAACTTGAATGAGTGTAATTTACAAACTCTTACAGCAATTCGTCCAAAATCAGCCGTTATGACATATTTGGTGGTTAGGTTGCAAAAACACATTTATTTGAAGTCCCGCTCCCAAACTGCGTCACTTTCGGGTTAGCATCATGCTAGGCTAACAGCTAACAGGTTCCGTCCTAACCTTTCGGTTGAGTGCTGGCGGCGGCTCTCTGCTCGCAGCTCAGCCGGGGACAGAGCCTCTGAAGCGGCCAGCACAAGCGAGAGGAAGCGGTCCTGCCAGTGGAGAGCATCGGGGCGACGACGGGAGACTTTCACCTGATGGCGACAGTTCAAAACTCTCAAAACGCAAAGCGACTTCCAACACTCTTTTCAAAGTCGAGTGATCCGCAGGAGGAAAATTTGCAGGCTGGATGAAATGAATCCCGACTGGGAGAAAATTGTTCGGTAAGCGTGCTTGAGTTCACAGCCGGGTTACTACTGATTATGACATTTATATACAACTTCACGCACAAGAGGCGGAAGGGTCCTTGTGTTTACTGCGCTCTCATTGGTGTATTTTACAGAAACTTAAGTTAACCGTCCTCTGATTGGTTAGTCATGTAGCAAATCGCGAAAGACGAGAACGTTCCTTGTGTACCGCAATCTCATTGGCTTGCCTTACAGGAAATGTACTTAATCGTCCTCTGATTGGTTTAAATCGGACGTGGCTCGAAGTAGTACAATACGAAAGATGAAGTTCATTTTTATTTTATTTTCCCATAACTAACAAAGTCAAAGTGGACGTTCCCTGGTCATTATACATTACGTTTCTTCCGGCGCTACAACGCCGCTTTTACATTCCACCGGCGGCCGGCTGGTGGAGACATCGAGCTCACTCACAGCGCGAAACCACAAACCGAAGAAGAAGTAGAGCGAGCGAGCGAGCCTGCTTGCAGGTGTTTATAGGAAGTAACCATGCAAGGAATATTGCGGGAAAAATATCGATTCGACTTCAGTTAACACAACACCGACAAAGAAGACAACCACTCCAAGGTTAGAATTTGTGGTTTGTTTTCAAGGTGAGCTGGTCCGTTTTGTGTCACCTTAACGAAGGCGACGCAATGACATGATTGCTAACAAACTAGCTTGGCAAGTAAACACAAGCTAGCCTCGGCTGCTAACTCCAAAGTGGAAACACTGAGAATAATAAATAATAATCATCACGTCAGCTTGTACGTTGATAAACTTGCGCCTACATAAGATCATCTTACTACGTAGAATTTGTGTTTATTTGTTTTAGTTGTTAATTTGCCTTGATGTATTTGTTTATTACTTATAATTCCAACCAGGCATGATACATAACTAAGGTGATATAATACCAAATAATTAAACATCCACGTCAATTGTAAGTCATCTTACGATTTCTAAAAATGTCTGAACTCACTTTCTATCCATCACATCCATTGATTTGAATTTTCAATTGTAAAAAGAAAAGAAAAAAACGCTGTAT
Source organism: Festucalex cinctus (assembly GCF_051991245.1). Lineage (NCBI taxonomy): Eukaryota > Metazoa > Chordata > Actinopteri > Syngnathiformes > Syngnathidae > Festucalex > Festucalex cinctus. The sequence goes on along the minus strand of NC_135418.1, from coordinate 30,346,876 downwards.
TAACAGGCGTCCCATGTTTGTCCCCATAGGAGGACGTCGCCATGGGAACGACGATGAGCGAGCCGTGCATCTACGACAAGCTGTCGGAGAGCATCGACATCCTGCGCCAGTCGGGTTACCGCTACGGCATGTCCGAGCGCGAGATCGAACGCTTCATCAAGCGCATGCTGGAGACCAACGAACCCCGGCGGGAGCCCCCGCAGTTCCCCCTCCTCAGGGCGACCCTCAAGGTAGAGAGGCGGGCGCTCCATTCTTCGCAGACAAACCGACAGATTGACTTGATTGAGTTGTGACAGCAAGTCTACCCACTGTTTTGTTTCAATTTACAATCTTATTTTATTTTCCCAAAAGGAAATTTAGTGTAAAGTGTCCAAAATTAAACTATAGGAACTTGGGCTGCTCAATTATGGAAAAAATAATAATCACGATTATTTTTACGATAATTGAAATCACAATTAGTTAAATGATTATTTTTTTTTGTATAAAACAAGAAAATGTTTACAAATATTAAGACAAAAAAAACAAAACTAAAAACATAATTTTGTAAGTTCCTTTTGGACCAAATATATTTATTTATTTATGTTGGCAAAAACTTTAAGTTGGATTGCAGCATGTGCAGTCACAGTACTACGACGATCTTTTTTTTGTGTGTACAAAACAAGAAAATGTTTAAAGATAAAAAAAAATATTAATTTAAGACAAATAAAATTCTTTGAAACACTAATTAGACAAGTTCATTTTGGATGGAAATTTTTTTTTAATTAGTTATTTAAAAATCTAAAATTAGTATCAATAATTATTTTATTTTTTTTATGTCGTTACCTCGTGCAGGGATTTCCCGGCTCAAATCGAGGCAGAGGCGGTATCATCCTATGATGGGTAACTACCGATACCAGCTATCGGTATCGGTGCCAATACCAGTCTTATTTTAAAGGGATACTTGACTCATTGAGCCATTTTCACATGACGTGCATGTAGACTCGCTTTCATTTTTTACAAGTAACATATAACTCCATGTTTGAATAATAAGCATAATCGTTTTTTGTCAATAAGAATCTGACTCTTATGATGTGAAAGGATTCATTCCTTATCAGTCACCACCCAGGAAAACCCCTGCCGTGTGTCGTCGTTGTGCAGTTGCTGGTCACGTTGGGCATCGTGCTGCTGGCGGCGCTGGCCTTCACGTACCCGCGCGGCGAGACGCACCCGGGCGCCGCCCGCCCGCCGTCCTGCAACTGGTCGTCGCCGCTCAGCCACGTGCGGCTGCTGGCGCTGCCCATCGCCAGGAAGTACAACCTGCAAGGTAAACAAACAAAAACAAAACAAACATGGCCGCCTTCCCGCTTGCTTTTTGACGCTCGTGTCGACGCGCGTCGCAAGGCTTCCACGAATGGTGGAGTTCGGCCTCGCCTCGACACAGCCCGGTCAACTGCTCGGCCTGCGCCGACGTCTCGTCGGTGCTGGAGGTGCCCGACAGCCTCCGCGGGAGCGTCACGCTGCGGCGCGGGCCCCAGATCGTCCTCTTAAAGGTAAAACACACACAAAAACACAAAAACTCAAGTTGAGCTCGGATGTTGGAAAAGTTCTCAAGGGCCTGAATTTCGACAGGAAGTCGGAAAGTTTAGTATCCATCCGGTACCAAGTAAATACCGATACCGATAGCTGTTTTTTGGAAATTATTATTATTATTTTTTAAGGTAGCTGTATCATTTAGTGCTGTCACTATCGAATATTTTTAGAATCAATTAATCTATTGATTAGTCAATCGACTAATCAGATTCATTTGAATTTTTTGTATTCAAGTGTATTAACAAAAGCATTTTTTGCCCGTGATTACAATTTATGAACCACTGATTGGTGTTTATTTCCTACTTGGCATTTGAATAGTGATTTAAAAATAAATAAGTACATAAAATGGGATTGCTGTAATATGTTGTTTTCCAAAGTAAAAGCAGATGTTTGCAAAAGTCTTGTTCAGAAGATAATCGGCATTCTTTCATGAAGGCGTACAGAAATCAGTCAACAATTATTGTTGATATGTTTGGATGGATCTGCCCACCACCTGAAAGTCGGCCATTTTGAGCCAGTTGCAAGCATCTGAGCGGGAATTTGATCAAAAAGGGCTCATCCTGTTTTGTTGTTGATGTTTGTGGTCGGGGATGCGCAGGGCGGCGAGTCGCTGGGCATCGAGCGGCGGCAGCTGGAGGAGCTCTACCTGGCGCACTCGGCTTCCATGTCCGTCCTGCTGGAAGACGACGACGGCGGCGAGCGCAACGCCAACGTCGGCCTCCCGCAAGGGCCCGCCAATTTCACCCTGCTGTGGTAAAAAACACGCACGCACGTCCGGCCATCCAAATGTTGTGCTTGATTCACAACAAGTTGACAATTACTCGACAAGCCGTCAAAGGAATTTGCGTAAACTTTTTTATAATCAAACTGCAGCAAATTGTAAATAAAAAAAACATTTCAACATGTTTTTAATTTCAAAAATATTCTATTACATTAAAAAAAATAATTGTCTTTTTTTTTTTTTAACTATTTCAACTAAATGTACTTTAAAAAAAAAATTAAATTGTAGTTTGTAATAATTAATGAAATAAAAACGACTTACTATACAAGCAGTCAAAAGAATTTGGTCGAACTTTTTTACAGGCTTTAAGATCGAGATGTAGCAAATTAAAAATAAATTGTAAAAAAAAACAAACAAAAAAACATTTTGGACAGGTTTTTTATTTCAAAAAATTTCTATTACATTTAAAAAATAGTTATCAATTGTCTAATTTTCACCTTTTTTTTTAAACTACTACTAAATTTACTTTATTTTATTTTATTTGTAGTTTGTAATAATTGGAATATTTTTTATTTTTCTCTCTGCTAACATTTTCTTGGGTTTTCTTGTCTTTTTTGCGTCTTTTTCATCTTCTGACTTGTAATAAAAAGAAAAAAGTGAACTTGTGTTTGCAGGCGCTTCCCTTCGGCCAGCAGAGAGAAAGTGTTGCGGTGGCTCTTTCCCAAGGCGCAACTCTGCCCCCTGCTGGACAGCGCCGGCACTGTCTTGCAACGCTGCCTGGTCACGCACCACACGGAGCCGCCCCCCGACAGCCAGGCCGGTCTCAAGTTACAATCCTTCTTTGAAAAATGGATATTTTGTGTCGTATTTACCGTCCGTGCGTGTCAGGGCGTGGGGGTCCTGGGCTGGCTGGTGGTGGGCGAGGGTCTTCCCACCGTGCGAGTTGTTCCCGTTCAGCGCTGCCACAAACGCTGCAGCTCCTTCAACCTGTGGCTCAACGCCGGAGACATGGGTAACGCTAATATGATGCTAATATCACAACGACGCAGTATCCATTATTCATTCTTTTTTTTGGAATTTGTTTTTTAGCAGCTTCTGTAATTGAACGCGTACTACACACTTGCTAGTTGCTAATGCTACGCACGCAAAAAAGGTGCTTTCACAGCGATCACGCTCCTACTTTGTAAATGGATGAAAATGAGAAATGGACTGATTTGAATTGAGCTTGAAAACCTTGACTTTTGCGCCGTGCAGTGTACGCCGACCCTCGCTACTGGCAGACGTGGCTCTTCCCGGGCCGAGGCCAGAACATCGTGTGCGACGGCTCGGCCTTTTAAGCAACGTGGACGGCGGACGAGCGCGGATGCCTTCCGACCTCGGGGACCAACAACTGGAAACGTGGCGAGAGAGGAAAAAACAAACAAACAAAAAGCACGACAGGTGCCAAAAAAACGGGGAGGCCAAGCTGAACAATCAAATGTTTTTGGATGGAAAAAAAAACAAAGATCCCGGAAGGACTCACCTTCATCTTTCGTGTCACCTTCCAGGACCTGCTTACCAGTTTTTTAATTTTGCACAAAAGATGAAAAGCTGCTTCTCTTGTTTCTTCTGTTATTTATTGCCATTCTTGGACGGATGCTGTTTTATACATGCGTCGACATGTTGCGACACTTTGCAACAACTCATGGGACCAAAAACATGAATGCAAGATGATTAAAAAATATATGAATAAGCTTTAAAACAGTTTGTGCTTTTAATTGTTGACAGAAAATGCCAAAATTTGACATGATTTCGCAAGATTCTTTTCTTAAAAAAAAAAATGGTGGATGATACTTGACTCATTGAACAATTTTCAGCAGTAAAAAGTTCATATTTTGTCCAGACTTCATTATTTTTCATGCACAATTAATACCTTTAAAAAGTCATTTTTCTACTTGCTGTCAACTGATGATGACATCATCTGTGTGCTGAGGAAGAACGATTGGTCGTTACCGACTTCCTCAGCACAGGTGATGTCATCATCAGTCGACAGCAAGTAGAAATTCATTTTTAAATGTAATAATTGTACATGGAAAATAATGAAGTTACCACATTAATTATAGACAAAATATGAATTTTTTACTGCTGAAAATGCCTTTAAGCTTTCTTAGGTTCATTTGTCTGTAAGAATATTTTAACATATTTTTTTTCCCTATTTGTATTAATTTCCATCACTTTAGTGTGCACGTGTACATATTGACACATTAAAAAAAAAAAAAATCGAACAAATGTATTAAATTTGAACTTTATTTTTTTAATTATTTGAAAAATACATTGATGTATTGAATAAATGAATCGTAAATTGTTTTAAATAAAGTGTCAAATATGTATTAACTGAGTAGTAAAAAATCTGCCGAAAAAATGACAATTTTTTTACCCTAAAAAAATTATTCTGTTGATGCGGTGAACAAAAAAAATCAGAAAAAAATAAAATAAAAAGTTTCCAGGTGTCTTCAAAGGTTGAGTAATTGGACTTTATTTGCATTCCATCGAGCATACAGATAATTATTATTTGCATTATTTCGTTCAAACGTTGCTGAAACAATTATTGCAATTATTTAATTAATATGATTGAATGAATAGTTGCTTATTGTGCAACAAATGTTGCCAAACAAAAAGAATTTTTGGGTGTCAGTGAGGCTAAACGAGAAGTGGTGTGGGCGTTTTGCGGTACTTGTCGGGGGGGGTCACGTGGGTCACGTGGCTCCCGCCAGCAGCGGCGACGACTCGGACGCTTCGGCTTTGGTGCGGCCGACGACGAAGCTCCGGGGCGGCCCGTCGTCGTCGTCGTACAAATGGTCGCAGCGCACGTCCGCTTCCGCTCGGAGACGGATTTTCTTCCACGGATCAGAAAGGCGAAGACTCGCGTCAGGTGGGCCAAACGAGAGAATGGTCATAAAAAAAAAAAAAGGTACCTGGAAGTCTCGGATGTACGTCAGGAAGAAGCTGATGAAGGACAACGCCAGCGACCACTCGCACACGGTGCTGATCAGGTGAGCCGTGTAACCCTGGACACAAACAAACAAACAAACAATTAGCTCAAGTTTAAGGGAAGTCGAAAGTCAATATTTGGTCTCTAATTCATGTGGTAACTTCAATATTTTCCATGTCCAATCAATACCTTCAAAAAGTGTCATTTTTCTACTTGCTGTCGACTGATGATGACATCACCAGTGCTAACGACCAAAAAAATAAAATAAAAAAATGTTTAAACGCAAAAATTAGTAAGACAAATACAATTCTTTGAAACACGATATGAAAGTATAAATTTAAACAACTCAAAATTAGTATTAATCTTTTTGTTTATGATTATGCTGATTTTGTAATTGTGGAGAGTCATAATTGAATTTCAATGAATTGCTCAGGCCTACATTTGAACTTTTCTTCTTGACTTTTTCGACAAACGAGTCGAGCACAAAAGGATGGAAAGCCAAAGTTGTTTTTTTTTTTGGAAGTTTAAAGCGAGCCACCTGTTCACCGGGCGTCCAATGCAACTTGCTGGCGACGTCCACTCCGGGCAGGCTGCTGTACATCACCACGGACGACACAAACACTGCGAGGGCGGAGCTTAAGGAAGCGCAACAACAACAACAACAACAACAACAACATTCCGTCTGTCCGAAACGCTGCGCGGGAAGGATACTGGCGGCGATGCTGGCGAAGGTCCACGCGGCCAGGACGAGTCTGACCTTGAAGACGGCGGCGGCGTGCACGCGAGGCTGCATGCGGTACGACAGCGCCGTCTGCGCCAGGATGTAGAGCGCGCCCACGCCCAGCGTCAGCGCCGCGCCCAGCAGGTGCACCGAGAACAGCGTCGTCTTCTGCAAACCACGACCACCAGGGGGCGGGGACAGGGGAGGGGCTTACCTGCCGTTTTCACATTGCTCATGCTGGGACTTTCGTACGCGCCACTTTGTGACCAGTTTAGCCGCAAAAAAAACAAACAAAAAAATTATGCTAACCCCATTTTGAAGTTGACTGACAACAAAAAATAATTGACTGATTATTTGAATCTTTTTTTTGTTTTTTCTTGGAATGTCTCATTGACATGAATGTAACGTTTCTGAAAGCCGTTTTATGCCTTCCTGTCTTTCGATGGCGACGGTGACGCGTCTGACCTGAAAGTTGGCCACCACGCACATTCCCAGCGAGCTGAAGAGGCCCATCAGCAGGCCCGAGCGGTTGAGACGCTCCACCAGCGTGTCGCCGTCGCTGCTCGTCAGCGCCTCCACCTGTTTGTAGCGCACGAACACCGTGGCCATGCCTGCGCATGCGCAGCAACAACAACACAATTGCTGCCCATCCAAATTCAATTACAATTTCAATCATTACGCGCCACAATTACAAAATCGGCATCATCGTTAAACAAAAACAAACAAAAAAACAATACTGATTTTTGAGGGTTTTTAGTGTACATATTTACACCTTTTGTAAATTGTAAAATAACTAATTTAATTTAAAAAAAAATTACCAAAAGAAACTTACATAATTATCGTGTTACAAAGAATTTTGTCATATTTATCTATTTCTTTAACCATTTTCTCGTTTTGTATAAAAAAAATCGTCCTACTGCACAGTGCACATATTGCACAATATATGGGAAAAAATATTGATTTTGCAATATTGGCTCATGCATTATGCATATTGTAAAGACATACAATAAGTTTCATATGGAATTTGATTCTTTGATCTGAATTTGTCCAGTCAACTGCTAACTCAAATGTGCATGTCATCCAAAACATGATCAAGATATAATTACAATTAATTAACTAAGAATATATTGCGTTGACTTATGTTATGACACGCGTCGTAAAAACATATGTATATTTAGAAAACAAACGGGGCTTGTTTGCTTTACCTAAAAAGGCCGACACATCCAGCATGATGCCAAACACGCAGCGCTCCGGCGCCATCGCTCCCGTGTCGCTAAAAACAACAAACAAAGAACACTTTTGCAACAGTCCATATGGTGCTATCAATTCAAACTTCACAAAAAGCAGCACTTTTTTTTGTTGTGTTTTTATTGCACGACCAGGTGAAGTTTCCATACGGAGAATTACACGTTCAACCAGTCCACAGAACTTTCAGGCAGCTTCATGATACTTTTGCAATTTGTCATTTGAGTTCTTTTTGATTCCGTTTTGAGTTTTCTTTTAGAAATTGCAAAAAAAAACAACTTTCCAATTAAGTAAATTTCTGGCAAAAATAAGTAGAAAAGTATTCAAAATGATTGAGTCAATCTGAACATTTTCAAAAATATTTTCAAGGCCAAACTTCTTCATTTTCAGTATGGAAATTAAAAAAAAAGTAAAAAATTAAGCTGCCAACTAAAATCAATCCAGAAAGTACGACAAAAGTCACATGTTGCTTTAAATTAACTCATTTGCTCCCAAAAACGTATAAATACGTTCTATTTGAAATGTATGAAGTGTCCCAAAGATGTATTTATGTTTTGTTTTGTTTTTTATGTTCGAGCAAACAGAAGGCTTTGATGCAGCCTCCCAACTCCAGACAATGGGTGGGAAAATGGTAGTAATTACAAAAACTGCCAGCAGTTGGCAGCAGAGCACCTTACCTGATGTAGGGCACCAGCGGGTCGACGTGTCTGAGGAGCACGGCGGTGACGTAGGCGAAGACGAACGCCGCCGCCGTCCACGCCACCAAAAGGGCGGGAAGGAAGCTGAGGCCCTGCTGGAACCACCACATGACCGACGCTCGCTTACGACTCTCGATTGCGTCCTGGAACAAAAACAAATTCGCACGTCCACTTGTACTTTTCATTTACAGTCACTGACTTGCACTTTTGTCACTTGAAGACAGAGGTCGCCACATCCAACAGTGAATAAATGTGCGCTCGGATTACTCAATCACTTCTCAAAAAAAAAAAAAAAGTTCATTTAGTCAATTAAAACATTTTTTGCGTGACATCTTGTAACATACAAAACATGTTTAAAAAATACTGCTGTGTAAAAATAGTGTCAAATTTTTATTTGATATGATTTCATGCTGTTGATTTTTGTGTTTTGTTATGATCTACTATCTCTGCTTGTATAACTTTTTATTTTTTGGAGAGAGGACTGTACTTATTTATAATTGTTATTTAGTTTTTTTTAGGTCTTTTTGGTTGCTTTTTCATTTTTTATTGAAAACCTTAAAAATTATAAATAAAATATTGATATAAAATAGTGTGATAAGTTATTGAATAGGTTTTTCAGCACGTGAAGTTTTTCTGTTTTTCTATAAATGATTGGAATTGCCAACTGTAAGGCTCATGGATACAATTAATAACGCATTCTTGAATATTAATCAACTATATACACGTATAAACAAAGCATATTAATAAATGAAGTCAAAACACGTTCTTGGTATACTGCAATATACTTCAAAAACCAAAAATAATCAACAGATTGTGAAATTCGGCCTGGTCATGAAAAAATGTTGTGAAGGGAGTGTGCGACTAATAAAGTTTGTGACGTCACTGCTTGGGATCGGACTAATTACTGGGCAGCACTTTCCAAGCGAGGTCATGAGACTTTCCTGCCAAATTGAACAAGATACTACATCGACAAATTATTACGACAAATGTATGTAGAGAGAGAGAGAGAGAAAAAAAAGAAGAAGTTTGACGGTTTCTAAACTTGTCGAAACGAAAGTGAAACAATTCCAACTTGTGCGGGAAGCCAAACTCCATAGACAAATACGACAATTTAGCAATTGATCAATTGAAACGAAATGAGGTCTTTTACAAAAATGATTACATACATATCTGAATCAGGCGTAAAAGCAGACGCGATCCGGTTAACTTCCATCAACGCGAACATTCCATAAAACGCTTCATTTCGAATGAATCCCATCAAGCTTCCCTGTTTTGCGAACAGTTAAGTTGGCCACCTTCAAACGATGCTTTCATCCGTTTTTTATCCCCCGTCTTTACTTTGGCCATTTAATAACCAACTCACGTTAGTCCAGCGAGCAAAATGTTCCACGGCAATCGGCGTCGCTCATTTCAAAGCTTCATGAAGGCCGCTAGTCGTCAATTTAACACTTGACTTTTTGGTCGGCTTCTTTCAAAACGGACGACGCCAGCTGTCAATCAACCGAACAGCGTTGTGATCGAATGCGCATGCGCACCACCCGCATCCAAACAAGTCGTACTACGCATGCGCTCAACGGGGCACGACGTATTTACGGTACGCGGTTGGGGACAAAGCTAACTCCATGATTAGCATGCTAGGCTAGAGGCGGCTTGTTAAAAAAAAAAAAAAAAAAATGATTCGATTTCAAAGCCTATTGATTCTCAAAGTACTTCTCTTTTTTGTATGAGCTTCAAAGATGCTAAACGATCATTTCTTCAAAGCAATCATGACATTGCTTTCAATTTTAACATAGTGTTTTTTCCAAAATAAATTAAGAGACGGACGGTACCAAACTATGAACCCTAAAGTAAAAAATAAAAATAAAAAAAACAACGCAGATATCAAGGAAATATGTTATGATTATGATACACTTACTAAAATCTTTCCAAAAAGTTTAAGCTTGCGAGATCGCAAATTACGTCATCTCTTTTCAATGCAGTCACGTAATGCTTGGCATTATGTCATATTTTAAAAGTCAATTCTTTTGCTTTGTTTATAATAAAGTTCTTACTTGGATAATGGAACGTTTTTTGTTTTTTTCTTCCAGAATATGTAGAATTTACAAAGTGAGTGCAATATGATACAAAGTGAACATAGACAACAAATTTTTGCTTCAGCCTTCCTCCGTTTCCACCAAAACATGAATGAAAAATTGGCCTCGAGGTGTCAATCATAAAGTCTGAATGTTTGTTTGTCAACCTGAGCGGACTCCACTTCTTGCTTCAAGTTCCAAGTGGGAAAGTTTGCAGCTCATCCCAATGACGAGCTGACCTGGCAATTATAGCCAGATTGATCAAATGTGGTCGGGCTGCCAGATCGTATCGGGGTCGCCTCCGGATGACGTCACGCTACAGGAGTGTCTGGAAATTGTCCGTTTACAATTGTTCAAAATTTAAAAAAAATATAAAAAAATGTATGGATTAAAATTGTAAAAATGTCAACTTAAAAATATATCTATAAAAACCTGCCCTGTAGTTTTTCCTTCCGACCAATCAAGACACAATAAACGAGACGTTTGCCGACATTTCCCATTCAAAACTACTTTATTGATAATATATTGAAAAGACACACAAAAATTCACAAAATCCCATGTAGGCAACAAGTGCAGCTTCACTCCACGTGATATGCTTCCACTTTTGAAATGTCAAAAAACGTCAACAGACAGCAGATTGCTGAATAGCAGATGACACTTCAGCTTGACTGACTGATGAGCAGGCACTTTTTTTCTTTTTTTTTAATAACCTAACGGTGAAAAACAGCATTTCGATCGCAACACACCTCAAAAGTCCGTTTGTTGTTAGTGTACAGCTTCATAAACATTTTTTTTTTTTGAAACACAAGACAAATGTGTACAAAGGAGTATTAGGCCGGCACTGAAATGAAAAAAAAAGCACAATAATATTGGAATGTTATGAGAATAAGGTCAGATTTGTTTTTAAGACTAGTTGCTCCTTTTCTTCCCCAAGGATATTGATTTTTGCATGTATCTATTTAAAAAAACAAAAAACAAAACATGATTTGAAAAGAAAAAAAGAAAAAACATTGAAAAAAAAAACAAAAAAAACATTTGAACAAAAAAAAAATAAATGAAAAAAAAAATTGAACCATTAAAAAAAATAAAATAAAATTGAGAAAAAACAAAACAAAACAAAACAAAAATACATTCCCGGTGGTGGGGGGGGTAAGTCATATTTAAAGATTTTTGTAAAGATACAACTTTAGTCCTGAACAAAATATTTTTCCTCAACCAAAATATGAAGAGACATTTTTTTTTTTGTTGTCTGGAAAAATCCGAGTGCCTTCTCTTGCAAGTGAATGAGCGTTCCAACTTCTCATTTTCTGCCGTCTGGTCAGTGAGGCCCCAAAACTCCTTGCTAGTTGCAAGACGCGGCTCTTCCTTAGCATGAAATTGATTTGAAAATATAAGAATTATCAGATAGTGTCAAGAACAAGAAATTGCTGGACAAAAACCATCCGCTTGTGGCGTGCGTGCGTGCGTGCGTGGATTCCAGTCTGCGCCAGCCACGGACTCATGATGCGCATCTTTATTTCTTTTTTTTGTTTTGTTGTTTTGACACACCCCCGGCGGACCCCTGGGCCAAAGTTTTGCGGGCGTCCGTCCGTCACTCGGCCTTGTCCTTCCTCTTGGCGGCGAAGGGCACCTTGGCGGCCACGGCCGAGCCCACCGAGGAGACGCCGCCCGCCACGGCCGCCGCGCCGCCCTTCACCAGGCCGGCGCCGGCGGCCGGCACGGCGCCCACCGCCGACTTGGTCAGCTCCAGGCTCTTGCCGCCCACCCAGGCCACGCCCCCCACCGCCGCGCCCACCACGCCCTTGGTCACGTTGAAGAGGCCGCCCGTCACGCGCCACATCATGCCCGGCTGCGCCGCCGCTTCTGCGTGGTCCTTGGATGAGTCTGCCGGGAGGGAAACACAAAAACGCAAATGCGGGAATCAAATATTCATGAAGGAGAAAAAAAAAAAAAAATTGGCCAAACAAAACTTTTTTGTTTGTTCATTCTGTTGGATTATGTAAAAACGGGCGGTTAGCGATGCGCTTCTGCACGAAAACATTTTGTCGATACAAGCGGCACTAACGCTAAAATAAATGAAATAAATCAATGTGAAAATAAAAATACAAAATATTCAAAAATTACATACTAAAAAATAAATAAGTGAACATAAAAAACATGAAAAATATCATTCAAAAATTAAATGCTAAATAAAAGTGAAAATAAAACAAAAATAGACATTCAAAAATGAAATAATTTTAGATATAATTAAAAAAAATAAGAAAAGTAAAAAAAAATAACAAAAATAATAAATAAAGCTAGAAATAGAAACCTTAAGTCAGGTCATTCATATCTCACCAATGTATTTGATGACATTTTGCGTTCCATTTTATTGGTATCAGATTGAAAACAACGCAAGACACTTTTGGAACCGTCTGCTGGCGAGTGCCACAAATAGACTCGATAGAATCAACAAAAATCTTGCACGCACACACGCAAGATGCAAACGCGCATTGCGCCATCTTCCCTAAGGAGGCCTGGCGCTCGTGTTTGGACACCCCCGAGGGGGGGGAGGAGCCAGCGGGGTGGGGCGGGGCGGGGCGGGCTTACCCTCTGCGGGTTCCATCTGATCGGCGGCCACGGTGGTGCCAGGCTGCGGCTCCGCATTCACGTTATTCACATTCTGGAACAAAACGGCATATTAGTATTCGTCTCTTTTCTTTTTTCTTTTTTGGTTGAAATCTTCATTTGACTCGTTATGAAACCGTTCTTGTAACATTTATGCACAATTGTGTCGTAACAGAAAAAAACACTGTTGTAAATGATTGTCATTTTGTTTATTTATGTATTAATTTCCTCCAAAAGCATTCAATTGTTTCATTTCATATTTCAAATGGGTTATTAATCAAAAAACACTCGTGGCTTTCTTTTGGTGACTTCCTGTGTTTTGGTCCATTAGAGCTTTTATTTTGAAAGAAGAGGGGATATAATTGTGGTTGCTGGCCTCGTGTTTTCAGATGCCGTCGGGCCATCTCATTTTTTCTTTTTCTCTCTAATAAATCCCAACTGTGAATGCAAACCCAGCCTCGTTTATTTTGTGCGGAACGTTCCGGCGACACGACCACATTGGCGCACTCAGCGAATGCACCCGATGCATTCTGGGTAATGGTGTTTGTGGCAACTAAGCCTCATAATTGACATGTTTCATGTCATGGATTCACTGAGAACGTTACAAACACTTGATTGTCTTTTCAGTTAGCTTTGCCCACTTTTAGGTGGCTGTGACAATCACTGGCACTTTTTCTCTTAATTTGACATTTACATTCTATGTTTTTTTATATTGAGGAGAATAATATCAAAGTCAAAGAGCTGAGGCCTGATAGCGTTTACATCTTCTTCTTCATCTTCAGACAAGTTGAGTGACTCAAGAGCGCCTCTGCAGGCCCACAGACGATTCTTGCGCTTCATTTCCACTCAATTGCATTAATGAAGCAAGCAAGTCAAAATTAGTAATTGACTAGAAAAATCAACAACTGTCTCTTTTGCTTAAAAGCAAAAAACTAAATATAAAGCATGTCTTATAAAGAATATTCCAAAAACTCACAGGAAGTTTGGATATGAAATAGAAAATAAAATAAAAGTATCATCATCACTTCTAGTCCAGTTTAAAAATAGAAAAGAAAAATCCTTCAGCGAGTGAGAACTTTGAGAATATTCTGCAGGAGCTTCAAGAGAGAAATAAATATTTAATTTAAAAAAAAAAAAGTCTTGCAGGTTAAAAAGCACAAGAGGAAAAGAAAATATTCACCATACGATGAAGAAGGAAAATATTTGCAAGCTTCAAAATTGACATGATTAGAAAGCGAAAAAAATTCAAAGACCTTGAAAAAAAAACGCACTCACTCTAGTGTAAAAGTACAATAATGAAGATATTTCCTATTAAGAATAGATTTATTCTAAATATTTACAAAACGTTGAAAAAAAATTAAACGTGAGGGAGGAAAAAAAACTGCGAAGACCTTGGAAATATCAAACCTGCATTCGACACTCTGAAGTGTAAAAGTACAAATTGGTATGAAAACAAACCCAGAACAAAAAAAACTCGTCCGAATCAATATTGCGTGTTCTCACCTTGACCATTCTGCTGGCGTCGCACCTGACGTGCAGGGGGAACTTGACACGGTTTTCGTCTCTCAGCTTCCGACGACTTCCAATGACGAGCTCCAAAGCGGGGAAGCGGCTCACCGTGGCCGGCCTTTTCCTTTTCCTTTTCCTTTTCCCTTTCCTTTTTCTTTTTCTTTTTCCTTTTCTTTGCTGCTGCTCGCTCGCTCTTCTCCGGAGATCATCAACGTGGCGGCGTCTTCTCGTCCCCGCAAGTTGGCTTCGCTTCGCGGCCACTGGGCAGAGCCACGCACGCAACCAGCGTGTTTTTTTCTTCTCCTTTTTCTCCCTTTTCTTCTTCTTCTTCTTCTTCTTCTTCTTCGCCGTGTTCTTCCTCGCGTCTTCTTCTGCACTTCTGCCGACGTGGCGCCGCGCACCTCAACGCGCACGCGAGCCAACTGCCATCGCACGGGTACGCACGTACAGTACTTCCGGCCAAATCCTTCATATTAAAATATCGATCCGCTTTCCTGTATTTGTTTCCCCATTAGAAGCCCTTTGTCGTTTTGTGCCTTTGTAGTTGTAGGGCATACGTTTGTGTATTTTCACGTTCTTGTGGCAAATTTCCTAAATATTGACCTATTATACTGTCCTCACCTCATCGCTCTCAAGCGATGATGTCCTAAGAAAGTTCATACTGTATGTTATCCTCCATTGGCCACTGCGCTTCTGTAAATACGGTGTCGGTTGAGTTCTAATCACCAGAAACCATAAAAGAAGCATCATTCAGTCGAGATTATTTTTTTGGTGGCATTTATTGTGAAGACAGGAAACGATTTAGGGGGAGTTGCAACTTCATCTCCGGAAGGAACCAACTCCGGATCCTCCACATGACATAACCAACGAAACGCACATCCAAATACACGTGAGTGTGTGTGTGTGTGTGCGCGCGCTACCTGAAAAAAAAAAATAAAAATCCACAGTGAAGCCATAAAAGTGTATTCAAGTGTGTTAAAGTTCAAGTGCAAAATGATGACGTTGGAAGCGACTTTGATTGACATAGAACCTTCATAGATTTTATTTATTTTTATTTTTTTACGAATTTACAGCCTTTGCTGTCCAAAAGAATATTCAATTACTTTTACCACGTGTCCCCCCCCCAATACCTTTTGCTATATTTGATCTCTTTCAAGAGTTTGTTTGACAAACTTGCTTTCTACTAGTGTATATGGGACTTGTCCACCCATCCACCAGGGGGCAGTGTAATACAGTTTCACGCTGATCCATAGCACGAGTGAGTCTGGCCAACTGAAAAGACGGACGCCATGTTGTTACCCTCGGCCACAGAGCGCTCAAACATGTCGCGCACGAGCAGGCCTATCGTTTTGCACGCAAAAATAATTACTTTTTTTTTCACAAACTAGATATGCTGTTTCTGTTCATAGATAACACATGTTCAAATAAGAGATCTGATTACAAGTTTTTGCTTTATCTCCTGTCTTTGGCTCCTGATATAACAAGCAACATATTTTGATAATAAAGCCAAATTTTCATCAATAAATGTATTATAAGAGGTTCCTTTGTCATTTGTTATAACGAATCTCCTAAATTTAAAGTGATGCGATGCATCATACATAATAGCGCCGCCTGGTGATTGTGAGCAACAAGGCATGACTGGAACATGAAAGTGGAAAGACCGATTGCAAACATGGCGCCCATATGTCATGTGACCAACAGTTGACCAATAACATGGCGCCCATATGTCATGTGACCAACAGTTGACCAATAACATGGCGCCCATATGTCATGTGACCAGCAGTTGACCGATCACAGCGTAGTTGGTCTGAAAGCAGAGTTGGCCAAACTATCAACGGCTAACTTAACTAGTACTGGTTAAACCGTGCAACTTGTTGAGGATGAGAAGATGGAATTAAAAGGAGAACATCGAGAAGCGTTAAAAGGTCTGTTTCAAAGTCTTTTATTATTTTTTGCTCCAGTATAAATTGTGTGACAGCAGAGCTCATTGGTCAAAATCTACAAAAATAAATAATTTACATACGAAATGGCAGACGAGCAGCCTTTGTATTTGCAAATAGTTTTGTACCCCCCCACCAAACACTTACACACGCACGCACACACACACACCAAGGGTGGGCCACCATCTTAAAAAAGTCCTCTGAGGTCCATACATCATTTCTATTTTTCTAAGATTTAAAAAAACAACAACGATTGTTATATTTTATTTGAGGCCTTTGTTCTGATCGATGCACCACCACCATCCCATCGGAAAACACGCGCACGCACACGCAATCAGATGGCACAACACCTGAGCCAGTACGCAGACAGGACGACACTCACAGGAAGTGACATCACAGTAATCCCCCTTTCACGCCACCTATAAAAGTCAGTAAGTCATTTCGCCCCAGCGAGCAGCTTTTTTTTTTTTTTGCCTTAACGGAAACGGACATTTTCCCGCCTTGCGAGTTCGTATCGGCGCCGTAACGGAGGCGGGACAGCAATGCGAGTCAAGGAGTGAAGTTTAACACCGCCCACTTGTCATCCAACTGCAGGATTCAATAATCAAGCTGGTTATTTTCCACATTCCGAGGTAGTAAACGGTGCCATAATCACATCATCTGCTTGAAAACGGAACGCCGGGACAGGAAGTTTCAACACCTCTGACAACGCGATTGTTGGTGTGCCACGTCTGCGTGAAAATGTGCACAACTTGTAACAATTTGCAGACGCAGTTACACTGACCACGTTTTTTTTAAATATATATTTTGAAAAAGCCTTAGAATTGACTTCATTGACATGATCAGTTGCACAATTAAAAGATTTTTTTGTGGCTCAAAATTAACTCATTCACTGCCAATGACGGCCATAAACGTCAAAGATAAATTTGAACTGTGCTGGCAGTGAATGAGTTAATTGGCATCGTTTTCAAATGAAGTCAATTCAAAGGACTTTTTTTGTTTTTTTTTCAGGGCATGTGACAAACTTGGATCCAGCACTTTTGTGTGAAACAAATTGATGATTTCGTGAATGCTTTCAAACTTTTTTTTTACGACTATTTCATGAATTTGCTGAAGCTGCGACATTAAAAAAAAAAAAAAAAAAAAAAAAAAAAGAAATCTTCCGGTGTCAAAGTCAACTTTGTGCTCCTCGACTGGAACCTCGCGAGTGGCTCGTTACGACGTGATTCCGTTTGTCACCGAAAGAATCTCAGCGTGAAAGCGGCTCCGATGCTGCAACGTTGAAGGATCCGCGTGCGAAAGGGGCTCTCGCAAACACTCTCACACGGTCGCATAAGTCCGAGTAAAAAAAATAAAAATGTGTTGCGGGTCCTCAGTAGCTGGAGAAAGGTCCCGCAATACATTCAGGAAATGACATCATCATCGTAAATGACATCATCATCGTCGTCATCATGACCCGCCTCTGTCGGGCGGTTGCCACGGAGACAGCGAGCGAAAGGCTCAGACGGGCCTGACGAGCAGCGTGCGCTCGTCCCGCTCGGCGATGGCGGCGGCCCGCGACCGCGCGTAGCACGAGACGATCTTGTGGTCCAGGCTGAGCTGCAGCGGGATGCTGTCCAGCGGTTTGGGGTCCAAGTCCAGGATGGACACCGAGTAGGAGAAGGCGGCCGCTCGGCCCGACGGGAAATCCCGCAGGCGGCGCTGAGGGAGCGGGCTGCGGCAAAGGGGGGGGGAAGAGAAAAAACAAAAAACAAGTGGGTTCAACAGGGTGCAGTTCTGGGATTGAATCATGTGTGAGGGTTTCAGTAGTACGTACGCCATTTTTTTTTTAATGACATGTAAATACTGTCTGAATGTGTCAGTAGTAGTATGTGTGAGAGCAAGATTCATCAGTACTGTGTGAGCATTTCATTAGTGTGGGAGTTGGAGATTTTAGTTTCAGTAGTGTGTGTGAGGGTGGAAAAAACAGAATTTCATGATTATGATTTAGTTTTAGAGATTGTAGAGGTTTCGTAATGTGTGTGTGAGAGCATTTCAGTAGTGAATATGGGAGGAGAAAAATCAGTATGGGATTGTTTTACAGGTTTTAGAGTTTCAGTAGCGTCTGTGTGAGATTGCGTAAGAGCATTTCAGTTCTGTCAGTTTTGTTGTAGTGCATACGCGCCAAATGTCTGGAATGTGTGAGAGTGAACCCCCCCCCCCCCCCCCCCCCCCCGGTGTGAGAGCCTTTCATATCAGTAGTGCACATGCGAGCATTGGCACTCACACGTCCTGGCCGCCGTCGTGGTCGTGTTGGTGGTTGGTGGGCACGAGGGCGACCATGATGGAGCAGTCCTTGGCCGTCATGGCAACGCGGTACTGATGCACCTGAACGCAACACACGCACACACGCGCTGGCAAAGGGGCGGAATGGGCGTGGCCTCCCTCCTCCGTCTCACCTTGGACACGGCGTAGTCCAGCGAGCCGTCGTCCTCGGCCGGACATTTCTGCAGACGCTCCACGAACGTCTCGTTGTACGGACCGTCCACCTGCAGGCCGCTTCTGGGGGGGCGGGGACAGGAAGTGACGTCAGAAATTGCCGTACTCCTCTCACATAGGTACTGAAACAGCAATTTTTTTTCACTCGCACGACTAAACGCGTTCACAACACAGCTGAAACTCTCATTCTATAAACCTTTTCACTCACATGTACAACTGAAACCTGTTTTGTTTTTTTACCTCTCCTTGGGGAAGTCGCGCAGGTGTTGCTCCACTCGCCGATAGAGCGGATAAACGCCTTCGATGTTCAAGTTGTCCAACATTTGCGTGCGGAGGATGCGGGAGAGGACGCTGTCGCCGGGTAAACCCTGCCGAGAACCTGCCGTGTGCACATTTCCTGTCACGTTTCCGTGACGACGATGCGGGGAAAACAACGAAACTGCTTTTGTTCTGACCGTGGCGACTTCTCTCCTTGTTGAAGAGGCTGGCCTCGCAGAAAGCGCGGCCCGCTTCCCGTCGCTCCGTCTCGACCCCGCCTCCTCCGCCGCCATCGCCGTCGCCGCTGTTGAGCAGCGCGTTGACCAGCACCTGCGCGCAAAGGCGACAACATCAGCGACGTCCGTGCGTCCGTCTGGCGAGCGAGCGAGCGAGCGCTTGCCTGGATGAAGTCAGCGAGGACGGCCTTGCCGCTCACGTGGATGCGGTTGTTGGCGTAAAGGAAGTAAGGTCGCAGGTGGTAGAGCAGAGAGTTGAGGTCTGACGAGTCCTCGCCGCCGCCGCCGCCGCCGCCGCCCTCCTTGCTGGCGTAGATGCATTGACCCCCCTTGGAACGACACAAACCAGATGACATCGCACATATTTGATACTTTTCCCGCCAAAAAGGAGACAAGACACAAGTCTGCCCGGCAACCCTTTATTTCAATCTTATTTTATGTCGAAACAAGTGCGTCCATTTCAACTTCCTTCTCAAATGGCGTTTGACCTCGGGGAACACGATTTTTCATTTTATTTATTTATTTTTATTTTTTTACTGTCCTAGAATAATGTGCAATTGCACCTCCACTACATTAGGGGGCAGTGGCGCTCTCATTATTGGCAGTGTGCATTCGTTTGGTTTTGTCGGGGTTTTAATAGCTGTTAATATGAAAAGAAAAGTTTGGAGCGCACCTTAAAGATTTTGAAGTTGTTCTGCGGTTCCTCAATGAGCTGCCGGACTGCAAAATGCATCCTCTGCCTGCTCCTGCGGCAACAAACACACCAACCGAGCAAGCAAGGAAGGCGTCAGGCGCAACCGCCGGCGATGGCAGACGGACTCGAAGGCGCTTGAAACTCACCCCGAGAACAAGTCGAGAGGACAGTACAGGCTGCGTCGCTTCCAGCGCCCCGTGGCCACCTGGTGGCGCCGGGTGACAAGCGCAAACGTTGGCGTGCGTTTGCGTCGTGCGTTTGCGTTTGCGTTTACCTTGTAGTGTTGGTGCATGCAGAAGCGACACACTTTGCTCTTGATGTCTTTGCTGATGTGTTTGGCCGACGGCAGGAAGCCGCACTTGGGCTAAAAAAATGTAAAAAAAACAAACAAAAAACACACACAAAAACGTCAGTCACGCGCATGTGACACAGTATGGATAAATACAATAAATAAATAAATGACTAAAAGTGAAAATAAAAGTAATACATTTGTATTTATTTTTCAAATTATATTTTTTTTTTTTATATCAACCAATAGGCAAATAGCTCAACACACTTAAGACCGCCCCCTCATTTGAACAACATTTCCACTTGGCAGTATGGCCCAAAATTGACAAAATTAAAAATAAATGACAAACTAAATACATGAATAGATAAATGAAATGACGAGTGAATTAAATAACAGTTGCTTTTGGAAATTGCAATGATTGCAATTATAGTTGCATTAAAAACAAAAATCCTCAAACGCTCAGATTTTTTATTATTATTAAACATAAAATATTTCAGTTACCATTTATTCATGGGAAATGTCTATACAATATAAAATAAGATTATTACTTTTTTTTTTTTTTTTTTAAATATAAGTAGTATTTATTTGTGTGGGGGGATGATTTCATCACAATATTGAGTAATATAATACATAGCATAATTATTATACAAAAATCCTTTAATATATATTTCCAGTAATTGTGATTTTATAAATTTTTTAAAACTACAAATCGACTGAAATTTAGAATAATTTTTACAAAAGTAGAAAAGATGAACATGGGAGATTACGTGCAAAGAGCTGAGTGTATGAAAACATAACCATAATATCATAACAAGCCATAATATTCTTTACAATAAATTATTATTTTATGTTATCACAATATGGACTAATATAATACATATAATTATTATACTAAATTTTTTGGAACTTTAATTGTATTCAGTAGCATCAAATAAAATAAAAAATCTAGAATTTGATTTAAAATGCATTTGATAACAAGCTTAAAAAATCAAATAAAAGACTGTCCGTCCGTCCGCTTACTTTGATTTCCACGCAGAGCGGCGGCGGTGCGTGCGTGTGCGCGTGCGCGTGCGCGTGCTGCAGGATTCCGGGCGAGGTCAAGTTGGGCAGACACAAAGCGCATCCGCTGTAGATGTCCATCACTTTGTGGCGGCGCCAAGCTAACGCGCAGCAAAACCAGCACAGCAGGCGGTCGCCTTTATTAGCTTCATGCTCCAGAAATATTTTGGAAATGTTCATCTTACCGGGTCGCTGATGTTGAACTTTGATTGACAGCTGACGGACGAACTCCAGCGGCAACTTGACCACTTCCTGCAAGGAGAGCAGAAAAATGACATTTGGCTTTTTTGGATTCTTTTCCCAATAATTTGTTGTTAATTGATCTTTTTGTTATTTTTGTCAGAATGCATTCGACATCTTTATTGTCAACTAATATTTATGTTTCAAATGTTTGTCAGATTTATGTTTTTACTTCTCTAATAATTTTGTCTTATGTTTGTGTATTTTCATCTAAGCTCTGATTTGTTTTTCATTTTTCTTCAAATCTTGTATTTTTTGTAATTCTGTATTTGCTGTCTAATACCTGTAAATATGTATATATATATTTTTTTAATTCTTCATCTAATATTTGGCTCAATTTTTGTGTTTTTCACATTTTAGAACTGGACATTTTTTGTCTCATTTTCAATCCATTATGTTTTTGCTATTTTTTTTTTTTTTTTTTTAATTTGCACATTTTTTTATATTTATTTTGTTAGAGTATTTTGTGCCGCGGCCCGTTTGGGCAACAAAGCCTGCATTGATGGGTGCGTCTCGTGCAGGCTTTCAAAGCCACGTCGTCACGATGACCGCGCGTCACGTTGACGCGTCTCTTTTCTGAGGCTGATAGGAAAAAAAACAAATAAACAATCTGCTGTTTCATCCTCAACGGACGTCAGCTGACTTGGCCAGATAACGACAACACTGACACGTCTTTGTCCTCACATTATCTTTTTTTTTTTTTATCTTTCCAAGTTGATAAAAGAGAGCACAGAAGCGTCTTTTTTAAAGTTGTTTACATCAAAGTGATTAGAGAAAATTTGATGTGAAATCGTTTGAGATCTGAAAAAATATAAACTACTGACGAAAAAAAATATACGAGGGTAAAATGATTGTCCTGACTAAAACGTTGACAGTTTTTGTTGGCTAAAATCTTTTCTTGGACTAAAATGCTCCATTTATAGTCGACTAAAAACGGACTCAAATTAGACTAAAAACCAAAGCGGACTTTAAAAGTGAGACAAAATTTCAAAATGGCGGATCAGATGAACACGAATAGTGAGGCGATGATTTGATGGCATCATCAATCGGTTAATTGATCTTGAAAACGGCCTCGATGTCGATGTGAGCTAACGCTGAAGTTGTTGTGCAAACTGCTCACGTCGCAATTTCCTCATCGTTGCTCACTCGATTCTCATCGTTTGTGCGTGTGCGTGCGTCTTACTCCGCTGTGGATGAACTTGTGGCCCAGCAGGCTGCTCATCACGTTGCAGCTGAAGTCCACAATGTTCTGGATCTGCCGGAAGGCCTGCTCTGCCGTCTGGAACGCACACAACACGCACACCGGCATGCAAAGTAGTGTCAGGTGTCACATGCACACACACACAAAAGTTAAGTCCTTCCGTAAACAGCCGTCAAAACTTTCTCGTTTGCTTTACTTGCAAACTTGGTCACCTTTTCAAACTAAAATTTTACAGCCTGGAATTTCCAGGAAAAAAACAACAACAACAACAAATTGACATAAATATGCAACTTCAAGTCAGTGAGCTCAAAAAAAAAAAAAAAAAAAAAAAAAAAAAAAAAAAAAAAAAAAAAAAAAGAGAGAAAAAAGTCCTTAGAATAATAATAAATAAATAAATAAAGCTGAGCATCCCAAAACTTTGACAAAACAAAACCTTTTTTTTAAAAGAGTAACAGAAAACAACAAAAATGAGTTAGCGTAGCAGCAAAATGAAGAAACAAATGATCATGTAATCTAGAAAGTTTTTTTATTTGACAAAGTCTGACTTGCAGGTTATACACAAGACGGACGGACGGACGGACTTTTGAAAGTATGTGCTGACACACTGTAAAAACATCCTCGTCAAGTTATTAGAGATGATTTGCATGCCGAGTCGACGGCGCGGCATGTTGATGCGCAAACCAGTTGAAGAAAAACTTTCAAAACTATTTCAATTAAAGACACACGCGTGCCAACGACGCACACGCCCCTGAGGCACGCGTGTCCCTTCACGCCCTATGGAAAAGTTTTTAAAATGAAGTAAAATAATTTTTTTTTTAAAAAGCAGCATTGGGCTCACCTGTGGCGGGTTTTCCGAGTCCTCGGCAGGATATTTGAGCAGGCGGAGAACTTTGGAGAGCTGCGAGGAAGGACAAAAAAAGAAACAAAAATAATTCAATTAACATTGCAAGTCGGGACGCTTGACAAACAATGACGTCATCGCCAAATTCATGATGTCATTCAAAAATTAACTACTCTGTTTTTCTGACAATTTTATTTATTTATTTTTTTTAGGGAAAAAAATAACTTTTTCTGACTATTTTTTTTTGTTTTGTTAGAAAAAAAAACTAATTTTTGGGGAGCATTGTTTTTTTGAGTTTTTTTTTCCTGTTTTACTGAATAATTTTTTGTCATTTAAAAAAAAAAAAAAAAAAAAAAAACATATGCAGATGAATTATTATTCTGAAAACCAGGAAGAAAATTATTCCAAAAAACAGAGCACCAACTTCTTTTTTTTTTTTTTTTTTTTACTTCTGAACTCCAAATGACTTGTTGCAGACCACCGACCTGTATATGTGACTGGATAGCCGATAGCCCATACACACCAGTGCAACCCGTTGAAGTCACAAGGCGGCCATCTTGTTACTCCCACCTCACAAGCAGGCAGTTCGTTAGTATAGAGCCGGAGGCGGGTGGGGGGGTTTAAATAAAAATTACTCCGGAAAACAGAAGTTGGTGCTCTGTCCCCCCCCCCCCGTTTTTTTTTTTTTAAATATTTTTTTATGACTGGAAAAAAAAACCCCAGTAAAACAGAAGAAAAAAAAAATTACTCAAAAAAAATTAGACTGCAATACGCTTCCATACATCAACCATTTTGGTAATCAATTTATTTTTTACTTCTCAGTCAACTCCATGTTAACACCTGGCGAGAGAAATTAAAGCCACGCCCACTGTCTCCCCAAACAAGGGCGTGAGCAAGCATGCGAACAAATTAACAACCAAAAAAGAAAGCAGTCAGGTGTGTTGTTCCGAAGCGTGTGCGAACACGACGTTCTTCCCATCCCCACCTGTTGCTCAACAGCGACATGTTGAGGCTCCTCAGTCGCCTTCAGGGGATGGGCGGGTACGTGAAAGCACCACGCCGTTCAGTTCGGCTCCGTCCATCCATCCATCAATCAATCCGTCCAGCCGGCACCGGACCCGAGAGCACCTTCGGGATGCTCCGTGATGAGAACACGCACTAAGCCCCGCCCCCACCCCAGCCACTACGTACATAATGGTCATTTATATTTATGACGTAAAGTTTGTAACGATTTGACGCGTGTTCTCATTGATTGTGGTCAAGCTAGCAAAACAAACAACGCGACGTCCAAACGGTGGCTGACACATCCGCTTTCAAGACACCCGGAATATTTTCTGGCCCAAAACTTATCCCGGCGAGTCGAGGCCGGCTGAAGGTGGAAGTCAAGTGACAAACGTCGGTCCGAAAGCTTTAGCCGACCCAACTTGTTCGAGTTAGCCTAGCCGACTCACCTGTACGTGAGAGACCACCAAACTCTTGTTGCCCTCGCCGTGGTAGCGCCAGTCGTTCTCGTCCATCTTGTCCACCTCCATCGCGGCCCAACGTGGCTCTCGTCGGGCGGCCCGGGGGAGTTCGCTCGCTCGCAGGCAGGCGGGCGGGCGGGCGGCCGCTGCTTGCAAGTCCTTCCAACTAGTTGAGGATCTGTTAGCAAAGCAGCGCATTCACGCAACGATTTTTTTTTTTTTGTGACGACTTACCGGCTCGCGTCTGTTAGCGCACACCTACTTCCGCTTACGTTTTCAAAGTAGACTACGTTACGTTGCCGTAGGGGTTACTTTTCGCGCATATTTAACACTAACATGCATTATTGCTTTTACACACTTCAAACGTATGACAGTTAAATACGTTTGTAACAGAACTACGAACATATACGGATATTGTCACAAACATTTAGAGACGATCGCCTTGAATTTTGGTAAACGATTTAACTCGGAAGTAAAGCGCTTCCGCTCTGTCCCACACGCCACCGTTACCTTGACGTGTGGCTTTGACTAACAGAATGATCAGCAAATCCCCGTCAGGTATGCCACAAAAAAAACACGCCTACTACACTCTGATTGGTCACGGGCTTGTGTTCAGGACGGCTCTTCCGTGTTTTTTTTTGTTTTTGTTTTTTTCTATCACAACCCTGAAGTGGAAACGTCTCGCTGATCATATGATCGATGAGTAATGTTTGCCCTCGCGTGGGATAAACCCACCCTCATGAGTGTTTTGTTTTTTTTCCCTCTCAACGAGATTTATCTGAAATAACTTGTCCCTGGAATTAATGATTATTTAAAGACTCACATTTATTTTCCATGCACACATTGTGGCGGTTATGTTCCTTACAGCTCATACTACTGCTGGAAAGATTTCGTGGGTTTGAAACGGATTTTTCATACCTTCAAACTGGTAACGAGTAGTGTTAATTTTAACCGCCATTTTTAAATTTAGTCTCAGTTATGCCTTTTAGTTTGTATTATCGTTAATCAACCTCATCCTGTTTTTACTTTGTCAGCTTTGAATCGACTAGAAGTCGAGCATTTTAGTCTTCATTTTAGTCCAAGAAAATGTCATTTTATTCTTCTAGTTTGAGTCAACAAAATCTTTTAGTCAGGACAATCATTCTCGCACAAATGGAAATCAACCGGATTTTTTTTTTTAAACAGATATGCTGCTTTTAATATCGTGACGACGATATATTGTGGCAGTTTTAATATCACGACATGACGATATTGCCGTCATCGTTACATCTCTAATACTGAGACTAACTAAAAATAAACTAAAAAGCATTTTTATTAAATAACTATTAAATTATTGAAATATTAAATAATAATCATTTCATTTTTTTTATTAAACTAAAACTTATTAAATGTATGAAAAATTTATTGAATTTAATGATTTATTTATTATTAAATGTATTTAATAAATAAGCCCTCTTTTACCTGTTACCTTGGGTGCGGGGATGATTCCAAAGTAAGGCTAACTAGTGAACATAGTGAGTTTACATTATTAAATATTTGAATTCAATTTATTACATTAATTTTTATTAAAATAGTATTATTAAATAACTATTTTTTTTATTGAAATGGAAACCAACCTGACTTCTTCAACAGATGTGCTACTTTTAATACCGTGATATTACGCAAGTATTAATATCACGATATCGTGCTTATCGTTTACATCCCTAGTTTTTCTGAAGTACATTTTCGTCGCGTCTCGATTAGTCGACGAAAATACATACTGATATAGTCCCAGTTGTTTATTAATGAAGAGTTTTAGTCCGGTGAAAAATGTGTGTTGACAAAATTATTTTTGTTGAATTTTTGTTGACGAAATGAATATTAGTAACTAGCCCCTGCCGACTGTCGTGTTAAATTGTTCTTACAATTGAATTCATAAAGTGGCATTTCCATCCATTCGTAAACTTGTGACAGCGGCTTGTTCACAATCAAGTTTGCCAAACGGAACAGATGAATTTGCGATTGATTGAAAAATGTTTTATTAATCTGTATAAAAACAAGCGCGCACGCAACAATGACACAATTCTATACAAGACGAAAGCGTCCAGAGGACATGTGACGTCGACTGTTGTTGGGTCCGACGCGTTTGTGACAAGAGTTGGAAAAAAGAAAGAGCGCATTTTCTCGCTCGCTCGCAGTTCTGTACACGACAGCAGCATTTTTTTTGCGTGTCTTTTTTTTTTTTTTTTGTCCCGTCGCTTCAGTCGATGCCGCCGATGTCGTGTTGCTTGTATGTCTGAGTCACCAGCGTCCCTGCAACGGACGAAAACGTGACTCGTTAGGCGGCAGCTTGCCAAACGTGCAAGAAAAAATAAATTAACTCATTCAATCCCAAAAACGTGTAAAATCGTTTTTAAATATTTTATCCTTCCCTCCCAAAAACGTGTTCAGACTTTTTTTTTTTTATGCAAGAGCATACAGAAAACTGTATTTTCAGTTTCTGGCATGTTGTCAGCAGAGTATAAGAGATCAGCCATGGCCATGTTGCAGCAAGCTCTTTTTGTCAGTGTTTTCACCAGGAAACTTACCTATATTCAAATGCTAATTGCTGCAAAACAGATACATACAAATATACTTTTTTTTTTCCCCTGATGAAAGAAGAGACTTTAATCTTTCTTTTGGGAGGCTCCATGTTTTGATAGAAAAGGAACACAATATTCTGGGAGTGAATGAGTTAAAAGGTGGAGTTAGTCTACTGCAGAGGACAAAAAAAGGACAGGAAGTGTGCAGCACACCTAAACAAGGCCAAAGGAGCGAGGCGGGAGCGGGAACGGGAGCAGGAGGGGCCAAGCGGGAAACGGGAGCAGCCAATCATCATTTAACATCAATTTGTGTTGTTGAGGATTTTTTTTGTTGTTGTTGTTTTTTTAGAAAGTCATAAAAAAAGCACAATCTGGACACATGATGCAGGTACAACACTGACTTGGGATGACGAGGGTCATTACAATCACTGG
Source organism: Festucalex cinctus (assembly GCF_051991245.1). Lineage (NCBI taxonomy): Eukaryota > Metazoa > Chordata > Actinopteri > Syngnathiformes > Syngnathidae > Festucalex > Festucalex cinctus. The sequence continues at coordinate 30,319,071 of NC_135418.1, read as the reverse complement.
ACACTTCATTAGGTACACCCTGGAATGATGGGGTGTGCCAACTTTTGCAAATTACGACAGCAAAAATCCTTCAAAGTTTTTGTGCAGAAGTGAGGATTTTATTTGGTTGCGGTCTGCTTGCATTGGGACCAAACGGAAGCCACCGGATTTAGCAGCTGGAGAATGCGGTGTTTGTGACTTGCATTACCGCCACCTACAGGATCGGAGTGGAACAGCATGGCCCGGAACGGTGTACCTAATCAAGCGGCCAGTGTCTCAGATTCTTCTCAAACTTATTTAGGTCCAAGAACCCCTGAAAGGGGAAACATTTGTACATTATACTAACTGCAATTAAACACAGTTATTATTTTGTAATTAAAAGGAATTTTAAAAATGTCATATTTTGGACAAAATTTCACAATAACTCATCCATATTTTTTTTAGAGAAAAAAAAAAAAGTTGAGATTGAAGTTGCATTTTTCCAAGAGAAAAAAAAAAGTGATCTTTACAGAACAAAGATGTATTTTATCAGGATAAAAAGCCATAATTATATGAGAATAAAGACATATTTTTTCCAAGATGAAATGTGTACTATTATGATAATAAAGTCAAAGTTTAACAAGGAAAGATGAAGTATATTTTGAGATGTTAAAAAAAAAAAAAAAAAACTTTTTTTTTTTTTAGCAAAGACGTATTGTCAGGACAAAAAACTATAATCTCACTAGAATAAATTCATATTTTCCAAAAATAAAATAAATAAAAGCAGTGAAAAGTAACATTTTTCTACAAATTAGCGTAATATTGTTTTTAGCCACACTTGTGTCATTCATTTTTTAGAAATAATTATTGATATTTGAATTTTTTTAAATGATCCTTCCGTTTGACCATTGCGAGTTTTTCCTTCATCAACATGGACACCGACAATTTTGTCGGCGTGTGCTGAAGTCTCCTACGTACGGCGAGTGTTTCCATTTTGAAATATGAAATGATTTTGTTTTTGGAGCGCACGTTTGCGAAGGACTGCTTCGGAGAGCCGACGACATCGTGTTGTTGTTGTTGTTGTGGTTTTGGTTTTGGGCCGGGTGAAGGAGAAGCAGCACAGACGCAGCCGTCAATCAGCCGAGCTTTTAGTGGAGCAGAAGGACCAGCACGGCGCCCCCTGTCAGCATCAGGGGGCAATGACACGCTTACCTGAGGCCAGGCCCCCCTCTGCCCTGCCCTTCATCCCTCCTACTCCTACTCCGCCACCGCCGCCAGCTCCGCCTCCGACTCCGCCTCCTGGGCCAGAGCCGCCCAGGACCTCCATGGCGAAGGGCGGCCGCTCGCCCCCCCTGTAGGGCTTGGGCCTGAAGGGGAAGTCTTTGTCTTTACCTTTGGAGCCTTTGGGCCGGCCCGCCGCCTTCTTCTTCGACTTGCTGTCGCCCTTCACGCCCAGCAGGGGGTGCACCTCTGCAAAAGAAACAATCGCCACTTTCATTGCCACTCGACTTGAAATGGCGCTGCTGTTTAGAGTTAGCATTTGGTTATTTTTCATTTTGTTTGGATTTCTTTTTGAGGATTTTTTTTTTAAAATTTAGTGTTGTTTTTGAAATGTAATTAGTTTGAATTAGTTTTCAGGATGGTTCGCTCATTTTTATTAGTTTTAGTTATTTATCCATCCATCCATTTTCTGAGCCGCTTGTTCCTCACAAGGCTGGAGCCCATCTCAATAAAATTAAAATAAAATAAACAAATGTAATATTTAAATTAGATACATTTAATTCAAATATTTAATAAATAAAGTAAACTCACCATGTTCACTAGTTAGCCACTTAAAACATGCCTTACTTTGGAAACATCCCCGCACCCAAGATAACTCAAAAAGGGGCTTATTAAATACATTTAATAAATAAATAATAATGAAATACATTTAATAAATAAGTAATACATTTAATAAAAGTTTTAGTTTAATTATTATTATTTTTTTAAATTAAGGACATTTGAAAGTGTGTCACACAGAAAAGCACCAAAAGATGTCACTTGCATGTTTTTTTTTTTTTTTAAATATTGCACACAAGTCATACACATTCAAAAAAAAAACAACTAAATTAAAATTCAAGAAAATTTAGGTTCTCAAAAAAACTAACTGAAATTACATTTTATGTTTACAAAACGAACTCTAATGATAGCACAAATGATAGCATTAATTAATTTGCATGAGCCTTTGGGGATGATTTTATATGTGATATTTAAGCAGATTTATTTTAATATTAACCGGAATAAGAACATTTGAAAGTGTGTCACACAGAAGCGACGTTATCTAGCAGCAGCCAATAGAAAAGCACCAAAAGATGATGTCGCTCCCATGCTGATTTTTGAATATTGTGCACAAGAAATACATTAAAAAAAGAAAACTAAAACCAATACTGAAACTAACAAACTAAACTAGAACTCAGCATTTATTCAATAACCCAAACTAATAAAAACGAAGAGAAACACCCTGAAAACTAATTCAAACTAAGTCCATTTCAAAAACAAAACTCAAAAATCCAAACGAGCTCAGTTCAAACTTCTTACCGTCAACCGGCACCCCCTGCAGTTCGATGTTGGTAGTGCGCGCCTTCTTCTTGGCGGGGGCTCCGTCGGACGACGACGGCGGCCGCTGCTTCTTGTCGCCGCCCGCCTGCGTCTCCTCGCCGGCCCCCGTCTGCGGCGTGGCGTCCGGCGGGGGTCCGAAGGGGTTCTCCTCGGGGTCCTCCACCTCAGGCGCGATGGGAAGGTACAACAGAGCCTTGTAGTCCTCCAGCTCTTCATCGCTGCCCACAAACGGAGGACGTGATGAAGGTTCAAAATGGCGGGAGGTCTGCACGAGCGCGTCGCCGCCGCCGCCGCCGCCGCCGTCCTCCTCACCTGCTGCAAAAGGCCACGATGGGGTCCACCGTGGTGACGTCCACCTCCTCGTCCTCGGCCGCGTCCGCACCTGCCACGTCGCCAGTGACAACCACGCACGTAAACATGCTGCCATGACGGCGCGCGTGCAAATATGATCAAATATGGCAACGGGCGTCACTGGCAGGAAAATTGAAGGACGACAACCTCGGCCTCATTTTGGAACGAAAAGCTCTCACATCATGAAATACAAATCCTACTTTTTTTTTTGAAATAAAATTTCAATTATTACACTCCACAATTACAAAATCAGCATAATTGTAAAAAAATGATTATTAATACTTACTTTTGATTATTATTTTTTAAAATAACTAATACATTTTGTTTCATCCAAAAGGAACTTGCATAATTAATGTTTCAACAATCATTTGAACAAAATAATAATCATGGTTATTATTTTTTCCATAATTGAGCAGCCCTAGTAATTATATTATATTTTATATAGATTTTTTTTTTTTTTTAAGTGAGAATAAGGGTAAGGTTGCTGCAATATAAGTTTGGCCTTTTACAACTTCTCCTCCTGTCGAGTTTCTGGAGGAATGTGAGAGTTAAGTTGATCCATTTAAACTAAGCAGAATCCAGACAAACAAATGCCAGTAATCGGAAATCGCATCATTAACTTGACTTGAAAGCAATCGGAAGTTTACAACGAGCTTTCAAACTTGATGTAAAGGTTATTTAGCAGGTCTCTCCCCCCCCCCCCCCCTCCAAAAACCCCCAAAACGTACCCGTCTGCTCGGGTTCACTCTTGTCCTCGTCCTCAATGTCAAACTCGGACTCTCGTTCCTCGTACTCCACGTTCTCGTCCAGCTCTTTGAAGTCCGGCGCAAAAGCGCTCCAGTTTTCCTGCCGATGAAAAGCAGCAGTTTGGCATTGAAAAACAGCGTCACAGTTTTGGATTATTACCTACTTTGTATTCCTACTAACTAGACCTGACCAAATTGAAATGCTCTTCACGTGATGGGAGTGAATCATAACGATACACTTGCGCCATATATCCAATAGATGGCGCTCTGATGAGTCTGAACTTGATTCAATTTAAAAAGCATTGTTCATCGTCTCTCGTATAAATTATCAGCTACATTTTGCAAAGATAATGGTGGATTACCATGTTTTTATATATATATATGTATCAAAACTGATGTTATTTGATTCAGGATATACTTTTTTTTTTTTTGAATGAATGAATCAGATGATGAATGTGGAAAAATCTGGGAATGTTCCGGCCCGCTACTAACCACTTGGTTTTGGGCCCAGATGGACACCACTCCGCTGGAGATGGATGCGATGATGGGGCGCACGGGATGCCACTGGACATGAGGAGAAGAGGAAGGGTCACGCGAGCGCAACGAGCACGACGGCGACGCCGGCCGGCCGGCGGATGGGCGAGATCCTCACGGCCACGTCCAGCAGCAGCTCCCCCCGGGTGCCGTGCAGGATCTTGACCAGGTTGCCGATGCTCTTCTCCCAGATGTACAGGGCGTGCTGGCGGGCCGAGCCGGCCACGATGTACTCGCCGTCGCCGGAGAAGCAGCAGCGCTTCCACGGGGTCCTGGACGGACGTCGGAACGGAAAGACACAGTCAAAAAGGCGGCTGGCTTGGTGTCAGCTTCAGCTTCAGCTTGAGTTGAGCAGGCACCTGTTGACCAGGTCTTGGAGCTTCTGCATGGGTTCCGGCTCGCCGTCGCGGCCGCAGGTCAGGATCTCCCTGCCGTCGTAAACCCGGATGATGCGGTCCGCCGTGTTGATCAGGAAGCAACTGCAAAGACGGACGAGTTCAAAAGGAAAACGTCATCCTAATTTACATTGCTTCTTTTTTTTAATAAAAAAATTGAACCAGATAAAATCATTTTTAGAAAATAGTTTCAAGACCATACAAATTTTTATATATTTTTCAACATTTTTTTTCGTCCAAATATACTTTATCTTTAAATTAATAATATTGATACATTTTTTTTGGGAAATAGTGAATAGTGAAACGATTTCAAAAATCAATCAATCAATCAATATCACAGCACAGGTTTGGTAGCGTGCTCTCACCTGCCCTTGCGTGCAAATTCAATGGACTTGATGGCGGTGGTGTTGCTGGTGCCGGTGGTGACTCGGAACGACGCCACCAGGTCCTGCGTGTCGGTGTTCAACACCAGAATCTGCACCACGCAAGCGTTTCGTCATCAACACGCGTCACCGGCCAAACAAAAGAAAAGAAAAGCGAGCCACGCGTCCGTCCGTCCGGCTGTCTGACCTTTCCTTTGGCGTTTCCGGTGTAGATGTACTCTCCCCGCCTGTCGAAGGCCGCCACCACGTTCAGGTCCGAGTCGTCGTCCACGGGCAGGACCACGTGTTTGGAGTCGGACAGGGTGAGCAGCACCGGCGCCGACTTCATGGGACACACCAGAACTTTGTCCCTATGGATGGCACGTTCAGCAACGTGAGCAAAGTGCGGCGTTCGACGGACGCGGGCGTCTGTTGCGGTCGAGACTCACATGTCTCTGGGGTGGCACTGCAGCTTGAGGATGGGCGAGGGGAAGCGGAAGCGCTGGTCGCAGTCGCCCGTCAGCACGTCCCATTGCGACACGATGTTGTCCGTGGACGCGCTCACCAGCTTGTGGCCGTCTCGACTCCAACTATGAGGAGTTTTTGTTTTTTTTTGCTCAATATTAACGTGCATCAAAATCCACAGAAAAATATTTGTTGTCGTTTTCTTGACAGATCAAGTGGTAAAACATGAATGTAAACACAGAAGTAAATAAATTCACATGAAATATTTAACCATTTAACATCATGGCTGTCTGTCATGTACAGTATGACATGCTACACACTAGTGTAGTGTGACCATATTTCGATATAATCGCGATATCATGATACTTTGTCTCCTGATAGATTATCAACACGCCTACGCAAGTATGGTGACATTTGTAGTTAATACGGTGTTACCTCGCTATAACGCAAAACACATCAGTTTATGTCTCAAGTAGTTTTATCATAGATGATTGTGTATTTATGACCTGACCAATATCTCAATAATTCCGGTAGTCATCATCACCTTTACTTCGCCATTGTCGTTGCTTGCTTTTTACGTGTCATCCGTTTTATTTGGCCGGGTCGCTTGCTGTGCTGCAGGCTTACGACTTTCGCAATGTCGGCACAGCGGTAACCGGACGGAGACGAGCGTGCGGTTTGCGCGTCTCACCATAAGGAGCAGACGGGGTGTATGTGCGCGCTGATGATTTTGGCGATGCCGCGCGTCAGGAAGTCCCAGATGACGATGCGGCCGTCGTTGCAGCCCACCGCCAGGAGGGTCCCCCAGCGGTTGAAGGTGCAGGTGAGAGCCATGCTGATGCAGTCCAGCGTTCCATCCGCCTCCTGACCAAAAATGCAAACAAAACGGGAGACACACTGTGGTTAAGAACCACCCGCGTGCATTTTTCCATGTCCGTTGTCCGTGCATTTTTGCTTTACCTCAGGATAGTTCTGCCCAAAAGATTCTAGGGGAGAAAGAAAAATAAGGAAGCAAAGCAATCATTCTCAACATGATTCCAAAGAGCAAACTATCAACTCAACTCAACTTTATTTAAAAGGCGCTTTAAGAACAGGCGTTGCTGTATACAAAGTGTTGTACAAAAAACAAACATCAGTTTGACGATGTACTTTATATTCACTAGTTTATTTATAATGTGAGGGAAAGAGCAGTTCTTTCTACCGCACGCTGCAATTTGAAAGCAATTACAGACATTAAAATAAAAAGGCACTAAATAGAGACTAAACAAAGAAGGTGGTTGCAATGTAAAATTTACACGTAAAAATAAGTACACAACGATTTATAGAAACAAAGCAAGCGTCCATTTTTATTTTCTCACTTAAACTTTTTTTAATGGTGCATAAGGAGAAGTAAAATACGGGAATCTTAAATGAATGCATTTGACTGATATTAAACAAATACAAAAAAAACCCCTGTGCGTTCAGGTTTCACATATACACTATATACTAAAATTGATTACCATGCACGCCAAGTTTACATTCTAAAACATAACATTTAAAATACTTGTCAAACACGCGTGTTATTTCAGTAAGCATATCATAAAAGTATAATAAACTGCGGCAATTTAACGCCATTTTTTACGAGCGCGGCTAGCTAACAATGCTAACAACAACAAACACGTCGCAATTTTGAGGTAAGACGTAAGCAAGCAAGAGTTTTCTTTACTTACCGAGCAGCTCAAGATTCATTGTGGGCCGAACGAAGGTCCAGCGATATCCAAGAACTTGATTCTTAATATATATTGCCTTGAATTTTTGATCGTATTTTCACTTCAGTTGTTTCCACCCGCCGAGCCTGCAGCAAGGACCCCAAACAGTGCGACCGAGAATATGCCTGAATCAAGTAAAATCACAATGGTGATTAATAGCGAGATTGTGTCCAGAGTTCTCTCTTTTTATTCTAAAACTCACGATATCATATAATTTATCATAATTAATATATCCTCAAATTTGTATTCGTATTGTATTTTATTATACGTCTCGATGCTACTGGAGAAACCACAAAGGACCCAAAACAATGCGACCGAGGAATATGCCAGAACAAAATACATCCACGCAGGGCGACTGGCGAACAACCATAACAAGTCAACACATTTTGATATTTTATGATTTATTCATAGCCAATTTATTTTAACGACTCTTTCATTCAAGTTTTCAGCCGTGTTTATAACTTGCTTCTACAAGGAAGCTCAGCAATGAAAAAGAAAATGAGTGCAAAAAACCCCCAAAACAAGCTCCAACTTACAAACAACAAATCCTTGCTTCAACTTTTTTATTATTCTTTTACTGTTGATTTCTAAGATAAAAAATAATTCATGAATCCATATTTCATTCAATTTTAAGGAGACACTCTGTAATATTTAGCGCCATCTAGTGGTGAACTAATCATTCTTAAAATCCCACTATTGATTTCAATAATATTTATAAAAATACAATATTATAGAGGTCTACATTCCTTAATAATAATAATAAAAAAAATATGACAACAATTTGTTTTGCTTTTTTGGGTCGGTTCTTCACAGCTTGATGGCATTCCCATCATGATGCACTGATTTAATCAGTAATGAGTCCCACCGCTCGGATGACCTCCTCCAAGGCAGCTTCGGGCCCCAGCAGCCTCAACAGGCTGTGGAAGGCCTCGCCGGCGCCACCTATAGCCCGAGACGGGAACAGCCGCAAAGCTGTTGGGACACAAATGTATTCCCGTTGAGGTAAATAATGAATCAAATGCGTTTCTTCCTGCATCTCACCTCTGTCTGGGATCTTTGTGAGCAGGTCCAGTTTGGCGGTGACCTCGCCTTCCTTGGACACGTCCACGGTCCAGCGCACCACAAATGTGCAGCTGGCGTTGAAAAACAGGGGGAAATTATGTTTCAATGTGGCGCAAAAAACAAGGACGAGTCCATTCAAATGTTTTTTTGTGTGTTTGTTTTGTTACCCTGGAAGATCAGGATGATGAAGAGTCAGCAACGACCAATTGCAACCGTCGGGAACACACGCCACACGACCATATTTGGCCTACAAACAAAAATACACACAATAATTACATACACGTACACAAAAGGCGAAGTAGGTGGCTGCCTCGAGCCTCCAAGCCACCAGGGGGCCCCCAAGCGCTATGTGTAGTCTTACCTGAAGATGATTCAAATGTCCTGTCTTTATTCTGTCTCTATTTGTTTATTACATCCCATTTTGGTAAAAAAAAAAAAAAAAAAAAAAACATAGGACATAAATAAAATAAACTGTGATGTTGTTTTTGTGACAGTTTGTGACGCTGCGTCAGTAACGTCACTGTGTGAAAATGATTGACAGCTACCCAGCTAACCCTTCCGTTAGGGAGTCTTACTAAATAAAACAGACACCGGAATGTCATCAAAAAGAAGCTACCTCAGCGGCGCGGAAAAACAGAACTAAAAGTGAAAAATCGTCAAAGGAGAAAGGTAAGGGACTCGTTGGTGATGGATAGTTGGAGGTGAAACTCCCATTTTATTATTATTATTATTATTTTTTTAGCAAGTTTGTTAATTTGTTTTGCTAGCCAACTCGCTAGCCTCGGGCGTTTATTTATAGATGTTAACTTTCTCTTGGCCAGCCCCCTCGTTCATCTAGTATTATATGTAAATTATTGTAGAAAAGTGACACATTTGTAATTGGGTACAAACACTGCACATCACAATTTTTAAATATAAAATCAGATTAATTTGAATGAATATTCTGTATTACTGCAAGCGGTTAAGACAATGGATGGATGGATGCAATATTACTGTAATAAAAAAAAATAGGAATATTCACTCATGGGCTATTTACTTGATAACCTAAGGATGTTTGTTTTTCTAGGAGCAATTCGAAAATATTTTGGAGCTGTTTTTCGGAGTAATTTCTTTTTCTGTTTTTCGGAATATTTTTTTCATGGCAGAAAAAAAATATTCAGAAAAACAGGAAAAAAAAACCTCAAAAAAAAAAAACAAAGCCCCAAAAAAAGAAAATAGTCAGAAAAACATGATTTTTCCCCCCCCAAGTGAATGCAATACGCTTCAATAGAAAAGGCTGAAAAGTGTGAGTAATATTTTCTGTCCTGCATGGAGCGTGTTTGTGTGTGTGTTGCAAGTCACCAGCAGGGGGCGTGACAAGCCAGTTTGAGAGACAATCAAGAAGCTTATTCTCTTCTCTTAAACTTTTTTTCTTTTTTTCTTTTTTTTCCCAAGCTTGAAACGCGAGATCAAAGCTGACTCGGCACTTTTACGTTTATGACAACATTTGGGAAGTCCATCAGAACAACACAAGAACCAGAAGAAGAAGAAAAGAGAAGTAGTAGTACTAGAGGAAGAACGTGTTGAGCAACGTTTATTTGTGTTTACGTTCCAAACAGGAAGCTCGTACTTTCACAATAAGAGTTTTAAAATTCCTATTTATACACTGATGCACACGCACACAAAAAAGTCCCAGAAAGGGGGTGGGGGAACAAAACAAAAAGCCACATATGCGTTACATGCATTTACTAACAAAACTCAAATGTGACTTTGTGTTGTGTTTAATAAAAGAATGTTCAATAATTTTTCTCATCCAATCAGATTTCGACCTCCACGTGTTGCCGTGCAACTACATTATTGATGACGTCATCATTTTACTTTGTCCTTTGATTGGCTGTTGGAACACAACTGGTGACAGTAAAAGTTAGTTGCCGTTTTGTTTTTTTTCTTTCTTTCTTTTGATGTTTTCCAGCATTGGTGTATCCTATTTGGCCTCCTCGTGAACTCTGACCTCCTCCCAGACCCCAGTGACGCTCCCCTCTGACACGCACAGAGCGCTCTCTCTCTTCCTCTCTCTCTTTTCGCTCGCCCTAATGCTGTGGCACGACACTCGCTCACTCGCTACGCAATCACGACTGCGACACTCACGCAAACTTTTCTGAACGCACACAACCACACACATCTCTCCAGAAGCTTCCACAAGAGGAGGAGGAGGAGGAGGAGGAAGAATTTGGCCTCCAAAGTGCTGGTAAGGTCCACTTCCTGTCTCTGTGTCTGTCTGTCATTAGCCCCGCCCACACGCTCAGTGCACTTGTCTTGTTGTTTTGGTGATGCTGAATTTGTCTGACATTGCAGTCGTCAAAGCGGCGGTTTGCTTGTCGGAAGTGTCGTCGTCCGTCGTCAGCGTTTATGTAACATTTCCCCCCCTTTTAGTTGGGGAAAACGACCATATTTGGTCAACTCAAGCCGGCGTTCAAAATGGACGCCAGCACGCCTCACTTGCAGCCGGCAGACCGCAGCTCCGCCCCCGAAGACACTTTGAGTAGCAAGTTGATATTTGGTAGACATGGCTATCAGGAGCAGAACTACCAAAAAAAAAAAGTCTCAAGGAGCCACCCAAAAAGGCACAGGAAGTCAGTTTGCCATTTTGGTTCAAAGTGGTTCAAAAAGTTGGCAAAGAAACTCCTTGGAGTTGTTTTGTTTCTTCAACAGTATTGGGGGGGAAAAAAAAGCCACTGAAGCCAGTTAATTTTATCAACATGAATTTTGTCCATCATGAGCAGACCCACAAAAAAGTCTCAAGATGCCGTATGCTCAAAAACACACAGGAAGTCCACTATTTTGGTTCGAAGCAGCCATTTTGGCAAGGAAACTCTTGAAATGGTTTGAGTTTTTTTTCAAGCCCCAAAGTCTTAGCAAGATAAAATTTGTTAGACCCATCATGAACAGACCCACAAAAAAAAAAAAGTTTTAAGAAGGCACCCAAACTTTGACAGGAAGTCTACCATTTGGAGTCAACATTTTTGGCAAAAAAGCTCATCTATTCTATATCAACAGGAAATTTGGTAGACATGTCCATCATGAGCAGACCCACAAAAAAAGTCTCAAGATGCCACATGCTCAAAAACACACAAGAAGTTCACTATTTTGGTTCAAAGCAGCCATTTTGGCAAGGAAACTCTTGAAATTGATTTTGTTTTTAACCCCTAAAGCCTTAGCAAGATGAAATTTGTTAAACCTGTCTATCATGAACAAACCCACAAAAAAAGTCTTAAGAAGGCACCCAAATTTTGACAGGAAGTCTACCTTTTCGATTCAAAATTTTTGGCAAAGAAACTCATTCTATTGTTTCGTTTCCTCAGCATAAATAAATGTTATCAACAGGAAGTTTGGTAGACATGTCTGATGATGAGTAGACCCACAAAAAAGTCTCAAGAAGCCATGTCTGAAAAAAAAAAAAGACACAGGAAGTTTAGGCAGGTAAACTTGTTTTGTTTGTTGTTATTGTGCTTTCAGTTTGTCTCAGAAAACCAGCAAACTTTTGCAACAAGAAATTTTGGGAAGCAACAACAAGTCAACAAACAAAAATTCTCAAAAAACTATGCCTGAAAAGAAACAGGAAGTCTGCCATTGTGGTTCCATGTGGACCGTTTAGTATTTTTCAATAGTTCGCTCGATTGCTCCCAAATTTCAAGCACAAATTGTGCAAATCTGGAGTTTTTGTAACTGCGTGGCAGTCAAGTTTGATGACTAAATTCACTTTGGGGGGAAAAAAAAAAACATTGGAAAAAAACAAGTTTTCTAATCAGTGTTGAAGGTCTACAAATGTCCTTTTTAATCAAATGAATGAGTCATGTAGTTTGACATGGTGGAATAAAATGTCCTCACCTAAGGGCGAATTAATAATGATTTTTTTCCTTTAGTGGATGTTTTTTCCAATGGGAAGTGTTGTTAAAAAAAAATGCACAAAATGAGAACAGCTGACATTTGTCTGGCTTTCATTAACACGCGCGCGCACCAACAGCGAGTTATTTTTATCCTGCGTTGGAGCTCCATGTGAGCCTGCTCATCCAGGATCTTACAAAAAAAAAAAAAAAAAAAAAAGGATTTTCCACGTCTCCCCTCCCTCGTCTTTCTTCTGTCTGAGGACGAGCGAGGCTTGACGCATTCGACGCTCGCTCACTCGACGACTTGATTCCATGAAGAATAATTAACCCTTTGACAGGTTTCATCACATGTGACTTTTTTTTTTGAAGTGTCCACACGGGGGCAGCAGAAGCAACTTTTTATTGTCACAATGAATCGGAGCTGCGGTTAAGCGGTGAAGGAAAAATGCGGCCTGCTATCAAAAGGGACTCAATTCTCTCAACCACTGATGTGACATTTTGTATTTTTTTTTTGCACTCATCTATTTCAAGGATGAGCGGTTCGGGAAACGAATGACCGAATCTATTTCGATGACTCGTGTCACCAATCTGTCGACGCTATAAAGTTAGTTGCAATCCACTAAAAAATGTTTGTTATTGAAGGACTGATGCAAATGTTCAAAAGAAAATATCTTTTCAGTCCGTTATTCATTTTTGTGGGTCTTCTCATGAGAAACTGACGTATCAAATTTTCTTGCTAAGTCAAATTGGCTTTGGGGGATAACTTTTTCAAAAAAAAAAAAAAAGGCCACCGTGACGAAAATGTCCGCTTAGAACCAAAATGGCCGACTTCCTGTGTCTCTTTGGTCATTGTTGTCTTGAGCTTTTTTTTTTTTGTGGGTTTACTCATGATAAAGCTGCCCACCAAAATGTCACGTTACGAGGTCAAGCTGGCTTCAAGGGCTAAATATTTGATTATTATTTTTTAATGGTGGCGAAAAATAGAGAACCTGATTCCAAAATGTCCACTTCCAACCAAAATGGCCGACTTCCTGTCTCTTTTTGGGCGTGGCTTCTTGAGACTTTTTTTTTTTTGATAGACATCCCTACCGCTCTATTCTCATTTTAGTATCATATCTACAGACCTGAAATGTAGTAGCAATCTCTTAGGAACTGGTCGAATTGGTTTTAATACTTTGTCCTGCACTCCCCAAAAAAACGTATTTATATGTTGTTGTTTTTTTTATGCTAGACTCAGAGCATTCAGAAGACTTTGATGCAGCCTCTCACCTGAAGAGGTGGCTTAAAGCAATGGTAGTTTATACAGAAACTGGCCAGCAGGTGGCAGCAGAGTATAAGAGATCAACCAGGGCCATGTTGCAACAAGCTTTTTGCCCGTGTTTTCACCAGGAATTTTGAATAATGGTGAAACTTAGCTATATTCGAATGCTAACTGCTGCAAAACGGAAACAGATAGAAATGACTTTTTTTAGTCTGATAAAAGAAGAGACTCGAATCTGTCTTTTGGTAGGTTCCAAGTTTTGATAGCCAAATCCAGTAAAACAGCCGGGAGCGAAGGGGGTTGCTTCAGTCAAAATGGCCGCCAGTCATTGAGTTAAAAGGAGCATGAAAATGTCCAACTCAAAGCAAATGATCAGCAGCACACAGGAAGGGATCGTTGGACGAGTCCCACCAAACTATCAGGTGTGCCTTTAATAATGACAGGACCGCACACTACCAATTACACGCACGCACGCACGCACATCCGAGGGCCAGTAGCAGCGCAGACGTGCGTGTTGTCTCCAAGGTGCTGCAGGTAAAAAAAAAAAAAATTCCTGTGTGTCTTTTGTTGTTTGACGGGAAAAGAACGATTTTGCCGGTGAGGTTCCAGAAGTGTGCGTGCGCGTGTGTGTTAAGGTATGAGGACGAGGCTGCTGCTGGCGGCTCTTTGGCTGCTTCTGCTTTTCACCCTGACGGACGGACAAAACGGCAGCAGGCCGGACGGCCTCATGCGACGGATCAAGAGGAAAAGGGACGGGCCGGGTAAGCGACTTTCACACAGAGAAGAAGACGAAAAAAAAAAAGGTATGAAAGGAAGTATGAGGTATGGAAAGAACGTGAAAGGGAGAAATAATTGTCAGTTCAACTTCTCACTCCTGTTTTCTGCTATTTCACGCACCCTTTCACGCAGTCCAAACGCTGGACACGCTCAACTTGTCTGGTGGCAAAATCGCTTTTCGAGTGTGAGAAGTGACCTTTCACGCAGACACTCAGACTACCTACGAAAAGTGACCGGTTGCCCAGAAGCGACTTGCACAATAGCCTTTCACACACATTCACAAGTCAGGAAATCAGCAAGTCGACTTTGGCTTCTTAATCCAAATTGGTGCCTTTCACACAGAGAAGCTACCAAGTAGCAAAAGGTGTGAAATTGCTTCATTTCTTAAGACGGCTATTTCCTGTTTGATGTGAAAGACATTGAAGGATTGAATGAACACAACTTGGCTATTTCTCGCCTTCACAAGTACGACCAGAATCAGCGTGAAAGCCTGACAATCACGTCCCCGATAATTCCCGTGTATTATCGGAGTCTGTGTGAAAGGGTATCCTGCAACTCCCTTCTTGGTGATCCGGCAGTTTGGAGGTCGCATTTGAGAGTCTTTTGATGGAATCGTTTTTGCCTTCAGAGGTCGTATGAGAGTCAGCGTGAAAAGGTATCTCAAAACCTGACACAAACTTGTGCGTCAAAGGCTGTTCCAGTGTTTCAGGTGCAGGCACGAACTTCTTGGTGAGCTGGCATCTCCCCAACTTGGGAGGCCGTAAAAGAGTCCGTGTGAAAGGGGAGTTTGCAATTCCAGGATCCGGCCTGTTACGTTGAAAGCGATTGTTGCCATCAGACAAATATGTTACGTGGTGAAATGCCCCGTTTGGCTGGGTTCCGTTTGAAAGGTACCGCCAGATCAATTGCACCAATGATGCGTGATCTCTGTGTGAAAGAGGCCGATGATAACGGGGGTGTCAGCCTGCAGTGAGGAACACCACAAGAACCACAAGAAGCCTATCAAAGCCAAAACAAGGTTATGAACTTTTTGGCATTTGCCTGTTGCGGTTGCTGCGTTTTGCAGGTCAGGCCGGAGTCAGATGGGGGCGTGCGAAACCCCTTCGGAGCCGACACGTTCCACGCCGTCCCGGCGTTCCGGCGGAGCGGGTCCGAGGGAACGTGGTCTTGCTGGAGTCCTACCGGGACATACCGGAGCAACATTCCAGCTACAACGTTCTACCAGGTCAGCCGCAGACCGGAAAACGCCGCTTACGTTTATTAGCCCTCAGCAAGCTAGCTTAGCTGGATCCGAGTGTGATGAGCTAGTTCGCGAGCTAGCTTCTGAGTAGAAGGAAAAAGCTGCTTATCTTTATTAGCTGTCGACAAGCTAACAAAGCTGGATTTGAGTGTGTTCAGCCCGTTAGCACGTCGCTATCTTGTGAGCGGAAGGAACATGCTGCTTAAGTTTATGAGCCGTCGACAAGCTAGCATAGCTAGACTAGAGTGCGATGAGCTAGTTAGCTACCTAGTTTGTGAGTGGAAGGAAAATGCCGTTTACTTTTTTACTTTTATTAGTCGTTGACAAGCTAGGATAGCTGAAATTGAGTATTATGATCTAGTTAGCTAGCTAGCTTGCGAGTGGAAGCCAAATGCCGCTTACATTTATTAGCTGTCGACAAGCTAGCATAGCTGGATTTGAGTGTGATGTGCTAGTTAGCTAGCTAGTTAGCTTCTGAATGGAAAGAAAATGCTGCTTATGTTATTAGCCATTTGACAAGCTCGTATAGCTGTATTTAAGTGTGATGAGCTAGTTAGCAAGCTAGCTTGTGAGTGGAACATGCTGCTTACGTTTATTAGCAGTCGACAAGCTGGCATAGCTGAAATTGAGTGTGATGAGCTAGTTCGCTAGCTAGCTTCTGAGTAGAAGGAAAAAGCTACTTATGTTTATTAGCCGTTGACAAGCTAGCATAGCTGGATTTGAGTGTGATGAGCTAGTTAACTAGCTAGCTTGCGAGTAGGAAGGAAAATGGCGCTTCCGAGCTATGTTGTGAGTGGCGGTTGGCGAGCGCAGATGGCCGAACGGCGTCAGGACAATGACGAGAGAAAAGTCTCCTAAATAAAGCTCGCGCGTTGTGCTTTGCATGCAACAACGGCGCCAACAAGTGCAAGATTAGCAGCATCAATGACAGACGGGCCGCACTTAAAACAGCCACAAACGATCACTTGTCGCTCCGCCAGCTGACTCAGCGACACCCACGCGCACACATTTGCTGCTGAAAGGTGCACTTGAGCGCAGGGAGGAGATATACACACACACATATATATATTTATTATTATTTTTTTTTTATTGATATTTTTTACATATATTTATTTACATTTTGTATGTATTCATTATTTATTTATATAATAATAATAATAATAATTATTATTATTATTTTATGATTAGTTTTATTGTAGTTTATCATGGAATTATTACCTGAGCTATAATTAATTGTGGGAGCTTCCTGAACGTTTGTTAGAATTAAAAAAAAAAAAAAAAAAAAAAAAAAACGTAAATGTGAAAAGTTGTCCAATAAACAAAAGTACAGAATTGATTTTTATATTTTAATGAACTTAATTACATTTTTCCATTTTTACTGAAAATGAATATCGGCTCCAAATATCGGTTATCGGCCCTGTTGATTACTAATAATTGGTGTTGGTTCTGAAAACAAACAAACAAACAAACAAAAAACTTATTGGTCGATCTCTAACGATTATTCACTGATTTCAAAACTTGAGAGCATTTTGTCTAATAAATAAATAAAAAAAAAACTTGTAAGGCAAAAGTATTGTTTGTAATTGAAATAATATCTTCTATGTTTCCCCCGCTAGTCGAGATGCGGTATTCCGATTAATCGTGTGTTTGTGGAATAACAATTAAGCAGACGAATTTTTTCCTGCACCGCCCCCTGCTGGTTTTGGTCACGAGCCCGAGGACACTCGCCTCAATTTCAGTGGACAGCAGGGGGCGCTATCCGACAAAATGGCCGCCTCGTCGGACGGCCGATTCCAACTCCGACTTGCGTGCGTGCGTGCGTGCAGGCAAGCGTGGCCAGTGCGTGTTCCGTGGCATGACCATGTTCAACCGGGCCGTGTGGTCGCCGGCGCCCTGCGTCACGTGTCTCTGCGCCGACGGACGCGTGGTCTGCGACCAGCTGGCCTGTCCCGCCCCCGCCGACGGCGACCCCGCCCCCTGCCGACCCCCGCTCCCGCCCGCCGCCGCCGCCATGGAGTGCTGCCCCGTCTGCGCGGACGCAGGTACGAACGCAACGCGCGACAAGCAATCAATGAAGGAACACTGGAAACCAGCGATGCACGATAATATCGCTCGACAAAAAGTATCGGTAATTATCCACCAATTTCACGTCATGCAGATAAATCAGATCATTAAGAAACTGGCCGATAATTATCGGCATATTATCGTCCAATTTGATGTCATATAGCTAAATCGGATAATGAAGAAATTGGCCGATAATTGTAGGCTATTTTAATCAATAATCGGCAATAATTTATTGGCCTTCCTTTTAAAAAATGTGATGGCCAATAAAAGATCTATTTAAATCTGTGCTCACCTAAAATGTGTCTTTTGAATTCCTGGGAATAAAAATGAACATTTTGTAAATGTCCTCCACTTTTTCCCGCCCAAAACCTCCTTCCCTTTCCCGCCACTTTTTCCCGCCCCCGAGATCGTCCGTCCCCGCCCCCCTCCAACCCAGAAGCCGACCCGAGCCTCGAACATTCCGGCGACTCCCCAGCGCCGCGTAACCGTGACGACCGCCACTCCGTCATCGACACCCAGGAAATCCAGCGCATCCTCTGGCGGCAGGAGGAGGAAGAGGAGGAGCGACGGAGGACGCGGGAGGAGGCCAAGAAGAGGAAGAGGAAGGAGAGGAAGGAGCAGGAGGAGAGGAGGAGGAGGGAGGAGCAAGAGGAGGAGAGGAGGAAGACGGAGGAAGAGGAGAAGAGGAGGAAAACGGAAGAGGAGAGCAGAAGGAAGGAGGAGAAAGAAGCGTGGGAGAGAGAGAGAAACCTGAGAGAGGAAATGGTGCGAGAGGAGGAGGTGTGGTTGAGAGGAGACGTCTTCCAAATGCTACCCGAGGAGGAACCCGAGGAAGCGGGCCTCCTCCTCCCGGCTCCCGTCCCAGGACCTCCCGCTGCCGCGGAGGAAGAGGAGGACAGGAAGGAGGCGTCGGCGAGGGGAGGAGCTCTTCCTCCCGGCTGCGAGCTCGCCGCCGACGCGCTGACGTGCGACGACGCCCAGCTGACCTCCTTCCCGCCTCTCCTCATGCCGCAACTCAAGTCGCTCAGCCTGGAGGGTGAGTGGACGCGTCGGCGAGATCATCGAGACTTTCACGTTCGCCGATGGTACAAAGGGGAAACATTTTCTCATTGACAAAAACAGTTGATGGCTTCAGTAGTTGTGGAAATGATGAATTAACTTCAAACCTTAATTTGGAATCATATAGACTTATCGAAAATCGGAATTGCCGCATATCGAATCTCAACAAATTTAAGTAGTAGGAGTGACTGGAATCTCAATTTGATCAAATTGCATCGATTTGTAAACTGTTATCTAATTGATCGTAATTGGAACGAATCGGATCTTATCGTATTGTAATCGGAGTAAAGTGGACGATGTTGGAAATGAATTGTGCTTGTTATCTGGACTGGAGTGTGAAAATATATCGTAAGCAAAGTTGTTAATTGTTTGTTTTATATCGTAATTGGAGTGTTTGTTTTGTTTTGTTTTGGTAGGCAACAACATCTGCAGCATCCCGGCGGAGGCCTTCAACGGCCTCCCCAACCTGGAATGGATCAACTTGAAGAAGAACAAACTCACGTCCGCCGGGTTCCATCATTCAGCCTTGAAAGTGAGACTCGTCACCACGCGACCACGCGACCATTCGGCGATGAAATCTAATCAATATGTATAAACGCGTGCGTGCGTGCCAGAATCTGAAGACGCTGCGGCGTCTCTACTTGGACGGGAACCTTCTGGAAGTGGTTCCCGCCAACCTCCCGGCCAGCCTGCAGGAGTTGAAAATCAACGAGAATCGACTGCAGAAGATCCACGCAAACGCGTTCCGAGGTGACCCCGCGTCCGACTCAACCGACAAATGAGCAAAATTCGCATCGGTACCACCACGATTTCTTCTGTAGAAATTCAACAAAAGCGTGTTTGCAGGTTTGCCGGTTTTGGTGATTCTGGAGCTGGAGGGCAACCTTCTGAGCGAGGCCAACGTGGACCCCGAGGCCTTGGCGCCCCTCGGCCAGCTGTCCTACCTGAGACTGGGACGCAACCACTTCCGAACCGTCCCCCAAGGCCTCCCCGTCTCGCTCCTGGTACGCCTTCTTAACCGGACGGCTCATCTCAAAACTTTTTGGGAGATTTATGTCACAGTGGAAAAAAACCGCAAGCGAGATCTGCCAACTAAACTCGACTGACGCCACCCAAAATGGGACAAAAGTGTCAAAGCGAGACCACTTGCTTGCGGTCTTTTCCCCCATTCAAAGCGAAAGAATCGCGCAGCAAATGAAAAGCCAGTGAAAGAAATGTGGAAACTTTTTCCCGTTCAGGAGTTGTACCTGGAGAACAACCTGATCGAAGAAATCCCAGCGGGCGTCTTCAACCACAGCCAAAACCTCAACGTGCTTTCCCTCCGCCACAACAGGCTGGAGGAGACCAGGATCGCGCCGCTGGCCTGGATCCACCACAGGTCTGGCCGCACGCGCAGAATGCTAACCATGCTAACAGTCGCTAGGCGGGCATCGCGTAGACCGCACCGACATTCCGTTGCGTACGCAAAAAGCAAAATCAGGGTGGAGTCTCGCCAAGTCCAACATGCTTTCATACTTCATACAGGGATGGATCAAACGTTAGCAATGCTAACAGTTAGGATGCTAACAGCCACACAAGAATGGACCTAAATGCTATATTGCTAACTGTCAAAATAGCATTTTGAGTACAGAAAGTACGACGGTACACTGCCAAAATTCACACGACAGTGGCTAACATGCTAACCGTTAGCATATGTGATGCCTTTACTGGACAGGTGCTCGAGCCTGATGAGATGTCCAGACTGCTCGCACGCTAACGGTCGCTACGCTAAAACACAGCGAGAACATCAAGTGGTCGGGCCGAGTCACGAGGAATTGCCATCAAGCCGGCTAATATTTCCATTCTTTGGTTTGGACGACGTGTGATTGACGGCCGACTTCTTACTTTTTGGCCGGTCTGAGCGCTCTGTAAATTCCACGCGATGCCGACGCGAAGTAAAAAAAAAAAAGAAAAAAAAAAGGTTTCTCCGTCCTTCTTCAGCCTTTTTTTTTTTTTTTTTTTTTTTTTTTCCCCCGCAGGAGTCTGGAGTCCATGGACC
Source organism: Festucalex cinctus (assembly GCF_051991245.1). Classification (NCBI taxonomy): domain Eukaryota; kingdom Metazoa; phylum Chordata; class Actinopteri; order Syngnathiformes; family Syngnathidae; genus Festucalex; species Festucalex cinctus. Next base: position 30,298,547 of record NC_135418.1, on the reverse strand, counting down.
TTTCGCACAACCGGCTGCACCTGGTGCCGTCCTTCCTGCCCAAGTCGCTGGTTCACCTGGTGCTGGTGGCCAATCGCATCGAGAGGATTCCCGGTGGGTGGGCAACACATCGAATTTTTCAGTTTGGGTTTTTCCAAATTGACTTACTTTTAATTAGTTGGCAGGGTGCTTTTGTTAGTTTTGATTCGTTTTTGCTGTTTAATAAATGCTTAGTTTTTGTTGTTGTTTTGTTTTAAATGTGTATGACTTGTGTGCAATATTGAAAAAAAAACTCGATGGGCGTGAAGTGACATCATCTTTTGGTGCTTTTCTATTGGCTGATGTCAGATGATGCGACACACTTTCAAAGGTGCTTATTGTGGTTCATTTGGAACCTTACCGAGCCCAACCCAGGCAAAACCCAAACGTACTATTTACAGGGATGGGCAGTCTGGGCCCTCGAGGGCCTTAGTCCTGCAGGTTTTGGATGTTGCCCTTATCCGACACAGCTGATGTACGATCTGCTCATCAGCAAGCTCTGCGTAAGACCGTTAACAATCCCGTCGATTGGTAACAGCTTGTGTTGGAAGAGGGAAACCTGCAAAACCTGCAGGACTTCGGCCCTCGAGGACCCAGATTGCCCACCACTGTAAACTCGTTGGACAATTGTCTAATCCACCACGCTGACCTCCGAATGGATGACAAAAAAAACACACAAAAAACTGTCCCGAATGAACTCCAGGCTTCGTGTTCGCCCACATGGATCCCGGACTGGAGTACCTGTACCTGTCGTACAACAATCTGGACGGGGAGTCGGTGGAACCCGAGTCCTTCTTCGGGTGCTACCACTCCATGGTGGAGTTGTGTCTGGACCACAACCAGCTGCTCCACGTTCCGTCCGGCATCAACCAGATGACCAACTTGCACTTCCTCAGACTCAACAACAACAACATCAGGTAAGGACCACTCGGCGTCCGGGGGTCGTGACCCCTCCCCCTCCCTTGTCCCTATCTTGAAACCCCGCCCCAAAACCGATTTTCCCAGGAGCATCCCGGACGAGGGCTTCTGCGACCCGGAGCGCGGCGAGGAATCCACCTTGGTGGCGGTTCGGCTGGAGAACAACCAGATCGGCAAAGTTTCGCCCTCGGCCTTCTCGTGCCTGCGCTCGGCGGCCGGCGTGCTCTTAAAACCGCAAAAGAAATAACCAGGCAAAACGCCGTTCAAAAAACAGCGACCACTTTAAGACCTTCACATTTCGGCTCACGATTGGATGACCGTTGCCCCTTTCACGCTGCACCATCAAAGCCCGCCTTTGTCGCCGTGTTGCCCGCCTGCGTGAAAGGTACCGACACCGTGTTCAAAGTGGGTCAAGTTTTAGCTTGCCGGGGAAAAAAGTATCAGAAGCGGAATGGTGGCTGGCTGTGTGAAAGCAGGGACGGACGGGGGTGGGAAGTTGCTTTTTGTTACCAGCCTGCTTAATATGGTTCTCGCAGCTTTCACCAGAACCAGCGAAGCAGGAGACTCCCACAGGCTGCTCCAAAATTTTTGCGAAAGAAGCTACCATATAACACAAATGCTGGCTGCAAATTTGGAACAAACTTTGTGTGAAATAAACCAAATTTAAAGCCCACCAAACGAGCAGCACCAAGCTCAAATTTTTCCATCGAGCCACCATTAACAGTGGACCGAATGAACTGCGACAAAGGGGGACACAAAAGTTTTGCGTCAAACAAAAAATGCAAACTCCAGTTTTCCTGCAAATTATAAAAAGTTTACACCCGACCAAACGAGAAAGCAAAGTCCCATTCAAATGGACTCAAGTTGGGTAGCAAGAAACCAACCCAGGTTCGTAGCCCCTTTCACACAACCACCAGGTACCGGTTCTGTTTTGTTTTTGTCTTCCTGTTTTCACACAGCTTCTACCGCCTCAATAACGCCTCCAACTGACTTGGACTTCACCATTCCGTGACGGTGCCATTCACACTCAACGGTGACAAATGCGTCAGTCTTGGATGCGACAGTTTGAAAGGGTCTTCGTACGCTGTTGAGAGGGGATCGCAGTGGATTTTGTTGCTGACAGTTTAAAGTCTTCACGATATCAACATTTTGGTTTCCATACTACACCTGCATAAAATACCTCGATACGGTACTGAAACAGAACCACGACAAAAACTTCAAACATCTATTTAAAAAATAATCTATAAGGATACGAATTAGAATACTTTTGATGAAACAAAAAACATTAACATTTTTGAACATTTGAGAAAAATTGAAAACAAAACATTGAACATGTTTTACACACTATTGATGTTTTTATTTAGTACTGTAAACGTATTAGGACACCAAACAATTTGTTGTTTATTATTTGAGGACAGTATAAAATCTCATATAGACGATGCAGTCCGGTATTGGTGCAACAACGAGTCTGTGTGAAATTCAAATATTTTGCAATAAATACATTCAACATTGTGTCATTGACTTGCATTGTTCTCACTTGCACTCGATAGCTCGACAGCATTAGCTTGAACATTAGCTTGAGAAAGCGATAAGCTTAACTCAAACTCGATAGCATTAGCTTGAAACTCGATAGCATTAGCTTAACTCAAACTCGATAGCATTAGCTTGAACATTAGCTTGAACATTGAGCATTAGCTTGAACATTAGCTTGAAACTCAATAGCATTAGCTTAACTCGAATTCGATAGCATTAGCTTGAACATTAGCTTGAACATTGAGTATTAGCTTGAACATTAGCTTGAAACTCAATAGCATTAGCTTAACTCGAATTCGATAGCATTAGCTTGAACATTAGCTTGAACATTGAGTATTAGCTTGAGAACTCGATAGCATTAGCATGAACATTAGCTTGAAACTCTATAGCATTAGCTTAACTCGAATTCGGTAGCATTAGCTTGAACATTGAGCATTAGCTTGAGAACTTGATAGCATTAGCTTGAACATTAGCTTGAGAACTTGATAGCATTAGCTTGAACATTAGCTTGAAACTTGATAGCATTAGCTTAACTCAAACTCGATAGCATTAGCTTGAACATTAGCTTGAACATTGAGCATTAGCTTGACATTAGCTTGAACATTAGCTTGAAACTCAATAGCATTAGCTTAACTCGAATTTGATAGCATTAGCTTGAACATTGAGCATTAGCTTGAGAACTCGATAGCATTAGCATGAACATTAGCTTGAAACTCGATAGCATTAGCTTAACTCGAATTCGGTAGCATTAGCTTAAACATTGAACATTAGCTGGAAACTCGATAGCACTAGCTTAACAACTCGAACTTGACAGCATTAGCGTAAACATTAGCTTGAACATTGAGCATTCTGATCTCCTGTTTCGATGTCAATTGTGTCACGATCAGAATAATGTTGACATTGAGGACAAAATGGAGGAGGAGCTCGTCCCATTGTCGGGTTTCCCTGGCGACGTTCAAACTTTGCGTCCTGGCAAAACTTTGTAAACGCTTCCTCACTCCACACGAGCCAGGGAGGCCAGACGAGTTTTTTTTTTTTTTTTTTTTCCCCCCCACTTCTCGCCGGACTTGGAAAGTGTGAGTGTCTGCGAGAGACTCGCCGACTCCAAGCGGGACGGCGGGGGCCTCCTCCCGCTCCGTTCTCACGTTGCAAATAGCCGGCGCTGCGGCAAACCAGGAGAATGATAAGAATGAACGTCGTCATGCGGCAAAAAAGAGCCGAGACCAACTTGGTGACCGGCAAACGACGACGTCACCTTTCTAATCGATCGCACGTGAGAGCCGATTCATTTCCCAAACGCGAGAGGAGATTCACACGTGGCTGTCGACCGCTTCGCTAGCTTCGCTTGTCATCGAAAAGGTTGCGTGCGTATGGATTATGTCCCCTTTCACATTTTCAGACAAGTCCATAAATATTGTGACATTGTCATCTTTTTGGGCTGCAAACGTCACCACAACGGACAAACTTTAACTTGCAAACATTCAGCTTTCATTTGAGGCCACTGGCATCCAAATGGTCACATTTTCATTTCGTTTTTGTTACAGTTTGGAGGGTTGAAGATCCACGTGCAGGCAGAGGTGGAGTCGGAGATTTCATTCAACAAAAACAAGGAGGTCAACAATTATGTGGCTAACACATTTCATACAACGGCGTCTTGATGATTTGTTTCAATGAAACATGTTGAACTGACAATAATATCACTTAGTTTTCACCTAAATAAAACTTGTGACGAAAATGATGCAATTTTTTCGTCGACGAAATTCTCACAGTTTGGAAGGGAGCAAAAGTAATGGGACAGTCCAAAAAATAGAATCAAACTTTTTTTTTTTTTGGCCTCATGAAAGATTGAAATGACAGCAGGTTTGTCGTGGTAAAAATATGTAAAGGAATGCTTCCATTTTTTACAAGAAGATAAACCAAAACAAACCGTCGTCCATCATGTACGTGACAAAGACGCTTCTTGACATGTGGAAACGTTTTCCTGACTTGCAATAAAACAAGCAAAGCTCGCACGCACGCCTGCCAGCAGATAAAGCGCCGCCGCTGCCGCCGCTCTCGACGCCGCTCGAGTGGGAAGATACGAAAAGGAAGATGCGATTTGCCAGCGTCACATCAGGCTCGCATTAGATCATGTTTGGGAAAATTGCATCCGTTTAACCTTGGAACATAAGCGAAGGGCAAACCGCCGCCAGCGTTTAAACACTTCATCATCATCATCATCATCATCGTCATCATCGTTACGTGACAACCAGCCGTCGATCTCAATATAAAGAAGAAACGCACGTGCATAAACCACTTCAGACAATTACTTTTTTTTTTATGCTCAGGGACTGAAAATGTGTGTCAAAGTGAAAAACAAAAAAAACAAACAATCCGGTTCCAATCATAACTGTTTCCGGAAATATATAAAGAATGTCAAAATTCTTCCAAATTGAAGCAACGGACGCAGCAGAAAGTCAAAAAGTTGCAATGAAAATTATGACGTGTCAGCAAATTTGACATGATTTCAGATTAAAGAGCAGGACTTGGAAACATACACAAAAAATTATGCCATTTTTTCCCCCCACGCAGATTTGCCATTTTAATTGAGTTTTCAGAATTCCCATTTTCATTAAAAAACAAAAAAATATGAACCAATTCTAAATATTTTCTTAAGCATAAATCAGATTTCCATTTTTAATAATTTTTTTCACACTGATCAGCATTCCTATTTGAATATTTTTTTTACCACAAAAATCTAATTCACAATTTAATTAAAAAAAAAAATTATGAACCAATTTTAAATATTTTCTTACACATAAATTAGATTTCCGTGTTTTAATCGATTTTTTTTTTTTACATTGATCAGATTTCCATTTGAATATTATTTTTTTTTACCACAACAAATCAAATTCACAATTTATTAAAAAAAAGAGACAATTCTAAATATTTTCTTTCCATTTTTTAATTGAATTTTTCCACATTGATCAGATTTCCTATTTGAATATTCCCCCCCCCCCCAAAAAAAAATCTAATTCACAATTTAATTAAATTAACAAAAATCAGATTTCTGATTTATAAAATGGAGTTTGCATTTTCCGTTGCACAAATAATAAATATGTCTTATAATGTAAAAACTTTTGCCAAAACCTGTAAAGATAAAAAATATCAACAATTTATTCACTTTAAAATTCTCACTTCCAGAAATTCTTTATTATACTCGCTGCCTTCAACAGTTTTTTTTTTTTTTTACCATTTACATTGCAACTACAAAATATTTGATACAAAATCATTCCAAACCATTTCAGCATTCACATGCAATTTCTGCACAAATTGTATGTGAATGCTGATAAAGACACTTCACACTGCAACGTTTCCTACGGGAGGCAAAATAAACAAACAAAAAATAAGAATTAAAAAGTAAATGTTTGCGTTTGTCTTGTGTCGTGTGTTGTCGTGTGTTCGCCCGTGCAGACACGCACGCGCGCGCGCACGCGCGCACGCACGCACGCGCGCACGCACGCGTATGGATTTGGTGTCGCGACCTTAATTGCTAGACGCGGACTTTGGGCTGATGCCAACTTCCTGGTCTGTCCTCTCATTTGCTCATTTGCCCTGCAAATCTTGACAGGAGTTTTGCCAGCAAATTGTCACTGCCACCAAACCAAACCGCACGCCAACGCTAACGCCAACGCTAACGCCAACGCTAACGCTAACGTCTGCCTCACTCACACGTGGTCCGTCCCGTCCCGTCAGACATCGCACGTGCTGCTTGTTGCGTCGCCGAAAACAGATCAAAATCAACACTCGTTTAGACACTCACGATATAAAAAAACTATTCCATATTCACAAAGTGATTCATATGCGACTCTTTCAATGGACTTTTACGATATTTAATTTATGAAGACATACTTTGCGCCCGTTGTGACTCTCTTGCTGTCAAGTAATTGGAAACGATCTCATCAGGTTGAGAAAACAAAAAAGAAACACTCGCAAACAGTTCTTCCTTTGATCTTTCCTCTGGTTCTCCCAACTTCTGAACTTCATGACTCTAGCAAGAAAAATTATATATATATATATATATATATATATATATATATATATATATATTTATGTTTTTTCATTTTGGTATGATTTTTACTTTATTATGAATGCTTTTTCATTCATCATTTTTTTTCCATTTACAGTCATTTTATCCCCATTAAAGTATGTTTTGTTTTGTTTTGTTTTTTTAATGTAGTTGTTCTACAGCACAGTACATATTTTTTCCATCTCAATGTCGTGCAGTGACGGGACAGACACCGTTGGAAAGGTCTCGTCGAGACGATTCCACCGATGCCCGTATATCCCCGGTCGGACGTCGGGTTCGAGAGATACGGTCACACAACAACCAAAACAAAAAACAAAACAAAAAAATCAAAAGCACACTGTAAAAAATCCAAAATCCTGGCATGATGTCACCTCAAGATCAAGTGTCAAAGGCTTTTTGAATTGCCTGTAAAAAAAGATAACAAAAAAAAAAACCCCCCCAGCCTTGTAGCAACGTGATGCTCCTCCCACCCACCCACGTGTCGCTGTTGCTGCGCCCATGCGAAAAGTCTGTCAAAGAGATTACGTGACGACGTGAGCCAGCGTCTTGGATTCAAGCTTCACAATTCCAGATGCTGACTTTTCCTACAGCCCAGATCCTTTCCAGGTATACGACACACCTCGGCGGCCTCGTTGGCGTTGAGCGTGAACCGACGTCTCCACGCCAGCTGCAGAAAAGTCTGACTTGTGAAGCGTTACATGATGTTCATCATCAAGTGACTCGAGGGAACGACAGCAAACACACAACGGGAATCGGAATCCAACAGAATTGCGTTACGCCACCTGCGCCTCGACTTAGACCGGCTTGGACGAGTCACCAAATGTGTGCCAGAGACGGGGAAAAGAAAATCAAGATGTCTGCAAAAATAGAGCCCTGAGTGGCAGCCAGTCAATAAGTGCCATGGCAGTAATTGATACGGATAGGCCGATTATCAGCTGGCCCGATTATCGGCGCCAATATTCAGCATTTTGACAAATATCGGCCATTTTGACAGATTATGCGTTCGATAACAGATCCATTGAACGCATTCACTGCCAATCCAATTAAAACGATCTTTGACGTCTATAGTCGTCAATGGCAGCGAATGAGTTAAAAAGATGTTCAAGGAAAAAAAAAAAAAAATCAGGGAAGTAAATATTGAAATTTTCATGGATGCTTCTGACCTTCTGTCTTTGTTTGAAATTAAAACGAAGAGAAGTCGAATTTTAATACTTCCGATATTTTCAAATAAAGAAAAAAAATAATTACTGTAACAAACCATAGGGAGCTATTTACTTCAGTTTTTATTTAACTTTTTTTTATTGCCATTATTTTATGAACCCTAAACATTGTTCAATAAACATATGCTTAAAAATAAATAAAATAAAATAATAATAATAAGAGCTGCAGTTTGTGTTTTTTTTTATGCCAATATTTCCCCTATTAGTGAAAATCAATATCGGATCCAAATATCAGTTATCAGTGTCTTTGAGATTTGTTTTCAATGCCACTATTATTTGAACCCTAATTATTGTTCAATAAACTGCTTAAAAATAAAAATAAGAACAATAATAAGAGCTGCAGTTTGTATTTTTTTTTATGCCAATATTTTCCCTATTAGTGAAAATGAATATCGGCTCCAAATATCGGTTATCATCAGCGTGTCTTTGTTAGTGGCCCTGAAAGCCCCGCCCCCCCCATATCCGTCTATTTCGAGGAATTGTCTGGCAACTCGATATTGATTATCGGCCAATCCGTTGTTTGTTATTAATATGTGCAATCCGATTGGCTGGAAACCGTTTTGAAATGCGAGTCGCTCGCTGCCACACGCTTTTGCTCAAATTTCGAGCAAAAGTGGAAGTTTCACGGAAACGGGTAAGTGGATCTGAAGAGTTTCTCCTGAGATGATCTCAGAAAGACTCGGAAAATATGAGCGAAACCGCCCAGTCGGCCCCCCAGCGAGAAGAAAGCGACGTGGAAAGCAGAGCTTCTTCTCTTTTGGCTTCTTCTTCTGGCGAGTGCCAAACCGAGGGCACATTTGCTCCGTCTAGCGATGCCTCGAGCGAGGCCGTGCCTCGGGGGAAGGAAGGGGGGTTGGAAAAAAAGGAAAAAAAAAAAAAGAAAAAGAGAGGCGCACAATCAGGGGAATGGAAAAAGGAAACGAGGCGCACGTGAGGCTCACACCAAAGACGACCCGACTCTGCTTTTGGACCACCTTTAAAGCGTTAAAAAAAACAAAAAACGCACGTATGGCGTATGTAACGTGCGTGCGCTTGCTTTCCTGCATACCGTCAACAATGCAAAACTTCTGATCATTTGTGTTGATAAACACAAATTGCTTCCGACTCTTCTTGCTGCTGCTCGCATTCACATCCGCGTAAATAAGATATCCGTCGCGGTATTAGCAGTCCGTCAGTATTCCGTCAATGACGGACGGCCATTTTGTTGACGATTGACGGGAAACTTCATCGACGGACATTCACAATATTTGTTTGTGTCAAATTATTGGGGTCATTTTTTTCCCCCATTTTGAATTAGGTGAGTAATTAACTGATTAGAAAAAGGGGAGGATGAGTAGATAAAAATGTTGGAATATGTCCTCTTAACTTTAAATATCAAAAAAGATAACACATAACAGCTGGTCTTTAAATTTGGCAGGCAACAAAATGTTGACGAAAAAAAAGCGATGAATGAAAATGTGAAAATGTGATGAATCTGAATTCAAAATGTAATCGTTTGACAGCTCGAGTTACTAATTGCTGTTGTTCAAGCTTATTTTGTTGGGCCAATAAAGGCAAACAAGGCGCACTCAATTTCATTGCAACTCATTAGCAACGTTTCTTTTGTTTATCTAAACAAGCCCAAACAAAACAAATGGTTCCTAAGTGTGTTTGAGGGATTGCAGGAACGGCACCCACGGGAGGTTTTTTTGTTGACAAAAGCAGGAGCGCCACCGAGCGCCTTTTAGCTCAGCGCGCTAACTCGCCTGGCGAGGCTTCAAAAAGAGCAGCTCACATTCACAGATGCTGCGATGACAGAAAACGCCGCAGCTCGCAGCAGTGGGGGTGTTCTCTTTTTTTGTTTTTTTACCCTCCTCGTTCCTGCTGCTGAGACAAGGGGGGGCGGGGGGCCGGGGGGGGGCGGTTAGGATGCTGTTCCCTGCGCTGACTTTGGTTGCATCCCTCACTTGCGTGGAGCTGAAAGTGCTGCTGGGTTTGCTGCCTGGGTTTTAAACGAGGACAAAAAAAAGCCTCTGACGGATAAGGTAGGACGTGTTAAATGTGGTTTATACTACATTTCCTTTCAAGTCGTAGACTGAAAACTAGTCAAGTTTTGCATGCAAACTAACTGGATGTAACAACAATATTGCCGAGCTTGCAGTTTGTGGTTGCCGTGAAAGAAGTTTCGACAGACCAAACCAAGACAAGATCCATACGTTTTGAGCTCATTTTGTAGACGCAACAAGGACATAATGAGCGATGACAGTAATTGGGTGGTGGTTGTGGTTGTGTTCAAGCGTTCCAAGTCAGAACACATCAAAGAGGCGACTGAAGCCGGACACATTTTCAGGTTGGAAGTTGAAGTGTTTAACGATGTCACAGACCCAAACGGTTTACGCACTTAAAAGTCAACTTGTAATGTCATTTCTTCTCTTGGTTTGCTCTTTTGTTCAAAAAAAACAACAACAAAAACATGTCTACAGTACAGAACACTAGACAAGATGAAATCGCCATCAACTTAAATCAGGAAATTCGAGCTCATCGCTTCTAATTCTTGTGGAAGTTGGTTTCTCAAAGTATCGATCGATTCTATTCAACCGTATTCTCATTTTGGATCAGATTTTTTTTGGATTTCTAACACCATTTCCAAGATGTTCAATGTTGGAAGGAGTTTATGGAGCGGTGAAAGGATTTTATTGATTGGTTCTTTTTTGGAACCTGGTGGTGAAAGAGTATACAGCAAACATAAAGTAGTCAAAGAAAATGCAAACTAAAACAGACTGTTTTGATGACATTCTGGACTCTTGTTGTCCTTTTAGTCCAAAATTTCCTTCAGAACTTTGCTGGTCGCATCTTCTCCTTTGGAACTGCATTTTTTAATGGAATTGTCCAACAATTTCCGAGATTTTGAAATTCCAAGTAGTGGTCGAAGGTTTTTATTGATTTGTCCTTTTTGGAGCCTCGTGAAAGCGACGACAGGCTGCATTGGAGGCTGCTTTTTTTTTTTGTTTTTGGTCAGTTTCTGGATTCTCGTTCTTCAGATTTCCCTCTGAACTTTCCATAAATTGTCTGAGGGACGCTTGTCTGCAAGGACCCTACAGAACACGATGTGCAGACCCGGCAGCAGGATATCGGCGGGTCGGGGCCTTTTCCTGCCGCAGTAGCGGCAGCGCATATTTGTGGCCAGACTCGACAGTCGGCAGCCGGGCGGAGAATCCATCAAGATTAGCACATGCAGGCGCGGCCGGCAGACATTATCGGCCCCCTCGGCAGGCGGCGCGAGTGTTTAATCGGCGGGGGGAGTGGCATAAATCTCCCCCGTGGCCAATAGGTAAGAGCACGGCAAAACATTTGTCTTGGCCCGGGACCGCTCGTTTCCAAGTGGAGTCCTTCAACGAGCACGGAAACAATGACAACGTTCGCCTGCTCGGATGATGCGGTCCCGACTGCAAAGCATCGCTTTGGACTTTTTTTTTCATATATGACTTGGAAGTGTCATATTCAAACTAAACATCGTAGAGACGGCGAGAGCTGCTAATTACTCGTCATAAACCAAATAACAGTCCTCTGCCAAGGTTAACAAAAGCGGGGGGGTATGTTCCATTTGTTTGTCCAACCGCGGTTTGCACGAAAATCAGAACCTCCAAATCCGAGAGCATGGTCCTCAGCCGGAAAAGGGTGGAGTGCCGTCTCCGGGTCGGGGATGGGACCAAGTTCAAGTCTCTTGGGGTCTAGTTCACGAGTGAGGGCGGACTGGAGCGGGAGATCGACAGGCGGATCGGTGCAGCGTCCGCCGCGATGCGGACTCTGTATCGGTCCGTTGTGGTGAAGATGGAGCTGAGTCGAAAGGCGAAGCTCTCGATTTACCGTTTGATCTACGTACGTTCCGACCCTCACCTACGGTCACCAGCTGTGGGTCGTGACCCAAAGAACGAGGTCCCGGATACAAGTGGCCGAAATGAGTTTCCTCCGCAGGGTGTTCGGGCTCTCCCTTCGAGAGAGGGTGAGAAACTCGGATTGGAGCCGCTGCTCCTCTGCGTTGAGAGGAACCAGCAGAGTCCTGGACGCCTCCCTGGGGAGGCGTTCCGGGCATGTCCCACCGGCGGGAGGCCCCGGGGACGACCCAGGCCACGCTGGAGAGACGTTTGGGATCCCGCCGGAGGAGCTGGTTGAAGTGGCTGGGGAGAGGGAAGTCTGGGTTTCCCTCCTAAAGCTGCTGCCCCAGCGATCCGACCTCGGATAAGCGGTAGATGATGGATGGATGGTCCAATCATTGACTAACGAGGTCAAGGATGATTATGTAAGGTATTAATAATCACTTTCGCCGTTTCGGTTTCAAAGCCTTTCCTTACTTTTGCTTTTCGGTTTGGGCCAAACTTTTTCATTTGGTTGCATCCCTGGTTGCAACCAAATGAATGTCAGATGTAAAGTAGACGAGGCTTGAGACGTGCTGTATTTTGTGCTGTTGTTAAATCAATTGTATGCAGCTTGTATCCGATGGACCTTTGAGCTGCGGATTTGAGGAATGGCTAACTTGTTTTGTTGTGCATTGATGTCGTTGTCAAACGACCGATTCAAGCAGTATGTAACTCGCACGGGGTTGCATTTGTGGGCCGAAAACATTTGAAGAGGCAGCTTTCAGGATGACATCGTTTATTTTGGGTTGTTGCCATGGTAAGAAGCACACAAATGAGCTTTGAAGCAAACAAATGCATTTTGGATTGCATGACGAATCCAAAAATGCAGCTCAAATTTCAGAGTCAATAAACACCGGAACCGCTTTCCGTTGCTTTATTTTGCACTTGTGGCTGCACCCGTTCACAAGCAAACAGACTCATTCGTCACGTTGTTTCCTTCCGCCTCAGCTAATGGTCGGTTTGGCGGCACGCACCATGAGGGTGGTCCTCCTGCTCTGTCTGCTGACGCTGGGCAGCAGCCATTACTACCAGCACGTCGACGTGATGGACGTCATGAGGAACTACGACGTCATGATGGCCGACGTCGGGGACGACGACGACGACGATCACAACAACAACTACGACGATCCGTACGACAGCTGTCCGACGGGTTGCCATTGCTCGCCCAGAGTGGTGCAGTGCTCCGATCAAGGTGGGTTGCGAGAGCAAATGCGGGAGGAGCTAAGCGAAGCCTCAACCAGTGAACTCGACCCGACAGGTCTGATCAGCGTGCCGGCCAAGATTCCAAGTGACATCTTGATGGTGGACCTCCAAAATAACGACATCACACAGATCAAGGAAGACGACTTCAAAGGACTGGACAAGCTTTATGTGAGAGCGACACGCATCGACCGGGCAGGATGACAAACAAAAATGATGGGGGTTTTTTGTTGTTTGTTTTTTTTTGAATTAACGCAGATTTCTTTTTTTTTTTTTTCCTCTCTCTAAAAATTTTTAAAAAAAATTAATACGGATTTCTATTATCGCGGGTAATTCTTGGAACGGAACACCCGCGATAAACGAGGGAACACAGCAACAGACCAATAATAGCAATTTGTGGGGAAAAAAAAATACAAATAAAAAATTCTAAAAATATACTGTGCTGTATAACTAAATTAAAAACATGTACATTTTATGAAAAAAAAGACAAAAAAACAAAAAACAAATGATGATTGAAGAAGCATTCATAATAAACTAAAAATCATACCAAAATGAAAAAAATATATAATAAATGAAAATGAAGTCCTGTATACTATAATAAGAAAAAAAAACAAAAAAAATAATAAAAAAAAAACAAAACATACTTTTAACAGAAAAAAATGAACATATGATGAATGAAAAAGCATTTGTAATTAAATAAAAACGATATAAAAAAAAACATTTAAAAAAAATATATTTTATTTTATTGTATTTTTGTTTTTGTTTTTAAATTAAGACGAATTTCCAGTATCGCGGGTAGTTTTCGGAACGTAACACCCGTCATAAATGAGGGACACTGTAGCCGAAGAAATACTCAAACGTCATTTGTGGAAAACAGTTTGCGTATTGATTGGAAATAAACGCGAGTGGTCAGACACGGTCGTCCGACAAGTGAGGACAAAGCGCTCAAATGGTTTTTCCATAGAAACACGTCGGGGGGGGGGGTAAATATCAGGAAAACCACAAACTCATCTGAAAAAGTGGGGACGGATCTGTCGGTAGCGAACCGGAATGAGTCACATCTGGTGTGGGAAAACACCTGGTAATATTTCAGCTTTTGAGTCACGCCGATGCTATCGGTGCACACGTGTTTTGTTTACGGAGTGACTCGAGTAATTAGTAGTTCCACTCATTATCCGGCTCAGAAAAACAAACCGCGGGGTCCAGACACAATTACCGTTTCCCCCTCCTTTTTTTGTGTGTATGTTTTCATTGGAATTGGACGCAAAATCGGAGCGGTTTCAAATGCCGAAATACGGACGGATACGCGTCCGACAAGACCGATTTGGACGGGTCGTGTTTTTGCAAAGTTCATCTCAATCAAGTCATCCCGGTGGCGAGCAATCAAGGATGTCATCATACGAGAAACAAAAGCGATCCGGAAAAATTCCCAGTTGGAGAGAACGAGACGCGTGGCAGACGAAATGCTTTCAACACAAATTGGATCAAAACCAGACAAAAGTGGACAAGCAGAACTTCATTGATGGCAAATTACGTTTTACATGTCAGCAGAGTACGGCCCGATCGATATGCATTTTTTGAGGCTGATTATTGGCAGACATATATATATATATATATATATATGTATATATAAATTATGTATTTATATTATTTTTTATTCTTATTATTTATTTATTTTTTATTTGTTTATTGATTATTTTATTTATATTATTATTATTTATTATTTTGTTATTATTTTATGATAATTTTATCGTAGATTATCGTGGATTTATTACCCGAGCAATATATCGATAATCATGGTATCGTCATATCATGAAATAATCGTTATTGTGAGCATTGTATTGCATATCGTATGGCGAGGTACCCACAGGTTCCCACCCCTAATGCTAACTTCCTGTTCGCATTTTCTAACTTCCTTTTAGCGCTAGGCTAGCGATGTTTTAAAAACAAAGCACGTTTTCTATTTAAAATATAGAGTGGATATAATTCTTAATGTTGCGTATTTAGTTTTTACAGTCAACTCCAACTGCTGTGTCATTAAACAACTTCAAAGGACAAGAGAATAACATAACGCTACACACTTGCTAGTTGCTAATGCTATGCAAGCAAAATGGTGCATTTGGGGTATTTTCACAGCGTCGGAAACTTCGGTTTCCTTCGATAACGTTACAAGGGGAAAATAATTGTCTTGGCCAATATTTGAAGGCCAATAATCGGCCGCCCTACAGCTGTCGACATTCTTCTTCATCTCTTATTTACTGTAGACTCCTTTTACACAGTGCCCCCTAGTGTTCCGACTGAAACACCACAAAACTGAAATGATAAAACTGACTCCACAGAAACCGAGAAAAATGTTTTGGCTCCAGATAAAAACGTCTTGGCATGCCGAGTGTCTTAAAAAAAGGGTCCGCGCTGTCGAGTCCCGCATCCGTTGTCCGATTCCTTTTTTTTTTTTTTTTTTTTTGATCGATGGACGGAATGCGTTTTTTGTTCCCCCCCAGGGCCTGTTCCTGATCAACAACCGCATCTCCAAGATCCACCCGCGGGCCTTCCGGAACATGAACCGCCTGCGCCTGCTCTACCTTTCCTACAACTTCCTGACGGAGATCCCGGCCAATCTGCCGCCCAACGTCATCGAGCTGCGCTTCCACGAGAACAAAATCAACAAGATCCAGAGGGATGCGTTCAAAGGCCTCAAGAAGCTCCACGTGCTCGGTACCCACAATTTCTTATTTGAGTCAAGTTTTGAGCTTTGGTTTTGGAAATGTAATTAGTTTGCAGCGTGGTTCTGTTCATTTTTTTTTTTAATCAGTTTTAGTCAGTTAATAAATGCTTAGTTTTAGTATTAGTTTTTTTAAAATGTGTATTACTTGTGCGCAATATTTAAAAAAAACAGCATGGGAGTGACATCATCTTTTGGTGCTTTTCTATTGGCTGCTGCTAGATGACGTCGCTTCCCTATGACACACTTTCAAACGTCCTTATTCCGGTTAATATCAAAATAAATCTGCTTAAAAATCACATTTCAAATCATCCCAAAGCAGGATTATTATAGTTTGGAATGTTCTCGTTTTTATTTCGTTTTGAAGTTTTTTTTTAATTAGTTTAAATTAGTTTTCAGGGTCTTTAATAGTTTTAGTTATTTGATAAATGCTTAGTTTTTGTTAGTTTCAGCATTAGTTTTATTTTATTTTTTTTACAAATGTGTATTACTTGTGTGCAATATTTTTAAAAAAAAAACAGCATGGGAGCAAGATCATCTTTTGGTGTTTTTCTATTGGCTGCTGCTAGATGACATTTTTGCTACAGTTATTGTTTAATTTTGTAAACATAAAATGTAGTTATAGTTTTTTTTTTAGAAGCATTTTTGTTATTTATTTTTATTTTTTTATATTTATTTCATAATTTTGTTTTTATTATTAACTAAATTATTTTTTTGAAATTTTTTTTTTTAAATAAAATAACCTTGCCCGCATGAAATTAATTACAAAAGACTAAAACGAAGGATATTTTTTTACTACAATTCTAGTTTCGTTTTAAAAACATAAAAAAGTAGTTTTAGTTAGTTTTCGGGGGGTTTTTTAGAAGCATTTTTGTTTATTTTATTTTTTTATATTTTTAGTTTTTTTTTTTTTTTTTTTTTTTGTTGTCGTTAGTTTTTGTGAACTAAGGTAACCTTGTTATGGACCCACAATCAAAAGGCGCAATTGTCGTTCTTTACACAAAGCAGGAAACCTGCAGACCGACTTCATCCCACCAGTCTGCACCGATACCTTTCAAACAGTCAAGCAAATACTTGTTGCAGCTCTGACATACTGCAGAAGAAATTTCCGGCTCATCCGAGTCGTCAGATTGAGTGTCTGTGCCGTTCGTACGAGGAGTCTGGCACGGTCAAATAGGCGGGAAAAAAAAGCCTCAGATCGTAATTCAATGCAAAGCGTTTTTCCAAAGGATGGTTTGTTTTCAGCTGAGATGATAAATTGAAACGCGTAAGCATAAAATGATGAGTGGTATTTTAACAGACGTGTGTTGAAGCATCAAAAGCAGATGCGCTTTGCGATTTTTTTTTTTTTTTTTTTTTGGTGTCGTGCGCACAAAGCTGGCAAGCCACCAACCAGTATGCGATCATGCCGAGCGCTCAGAAAGACCAAAAAAAAATGCTCATCATGATTATTAGCATACGGATGATGTCCTTGATCAAATGGCAACAAGATTTGTTTTCCACTTGATGATAAGACGAACGTTCACCGTATCAAACGAAATAATAACGCGACAACTAGTTTAACTTTATAGCAACAGAAGACAATATTGTGTGTTCCTTGCAAATTGAAGTCCAAATCCAGTAAACGAGCCGGCCGGAAATGCTTCTGTCAAAATGGCTGCCAGCGGATGCGTTCAAGTAAATTGCAAAACGATGAATGGCCCAGCCCGACATGATTTATGATTCTCTCAACTCAAGTCATCAGGTGACTCGACTGGACTGGCTTGATTTTATGACTTGACTTGTTGACCAATGAGGACGTATCGAAAGGCACCTGGCGATTTGGTTTGTTTTGTTTTGACTGACTTGTGACCTTGCGCTCAAACAGAACTGGGCGCCAACCCGCTGGCCAACGGCGGCATCGAGTTGGGAGCCTTCAACGGCCTGGCCACGCTCTACGTGGGGATGTCCGAGAGCAAGTTGACGGCCGTGCCCAAAGGTGACGGAGGCCCCGCCCACAATAAATGAAACGAATAAAGGCGCCACTTACGATTCCCTCGCTATGTTGTGGTTTCCCCGTCAGACCTGCCCTCCTCCATCACCGAGCTCAACCTGGAGTACAACAAGATCTTCAAGGTGGAAGTGGAAGACTTCATCAGATATAAAAATCTGCAGAGGTCAACTCAGTTTTACTCCAAAAGAATTCAATCAATACGCCGGCTCGCGCTTTCAACCAAATTCAAGACAAAATATAAACGCTCACGGTTGGCCTCCAACTTCAACAAATTGCCTCCATAGGAAGTATGTAAATAGAGATAATCCAATCCAGATTGTTGGCTTCATAAACCTTTTATTAACTCGACAGGCAAACATTTTTCCCCAAAACGTTTTCAGCTGTAAAATGAAAAGAAAGAAAGAATTGAGAAAGAAATGAGAAAGCTTCAGCCACAATGACATCATTGTTGCCAAACATCATGACATATACTGCCCATGAAATACATGCAAATATTTGTATGGAATTCATTGAACTGCATAATATACTGTATTGTCTTGCATATGCTAAATATTGCATTATATTATGTTACCGTTACGTATAATAATATGTTGAAATTCAATAATCATTTATTTCATGACCTGTTCAAATTAGTAAACTATTTTTTAAATGGAAATTTCAATCTCAGATTTTTTTATATTTATTAATAGCATAATATCTTGAAATTCAATAATTTATTTCATGACCTATTCAAATGATTAAACTGTTCATTTGTATATATAGAAATTTCAATTTCAGATTTTTAGATTTATATTTATTAGACTTAGACTTGCCTTTATTGATCCCTTTGGGATGGCTCCCTCTGGGAAATTTATTAATATTATGTATATATTTATATATAAAATTTATAAATAGCCTATAATATATCAATTTAATAAAAACTGCAATAATAATGACATATTTATGTATTTATTTATATTGTTCTATTTCCAGGCATTTTAATGAATTAAATGATGCATTTTCTGGATTTTTTTATTTACAATTTTTTTATGTATTTTTTAAGTTTTATTTTTGATTACTTTTATTTTTTTAATTAGTTTTTATTTTTTTTTATTTATTTATGACTTTTATTGACATATAAATTTTCATTATGTAATGATGTTAGTATTTCTTTATTTAAGGACTTAAAATTTTAAATTTGTGAAAACATGTCTGCAAAGCACTTTGCTGAATGCGAGATAGAAAAAAAAAAACTGTTAAGATTGACTGGAAATGCAAAAAGTTGAGTGATTTTTAATTTTTTTATTTTTTGTGTGTGTGTGTGGACGCGGCGGGCAGGCTGAGCCTGAGCTTCAACCAAATCCGTTTTGTGGAGAACGGCAGTCTGGCCAAGATGGCCAACATCCGTGAGATCCACTTGGACAACAACAGCCTCAAAAAGGTCCCGGCGGGACTCAGCTCCCTGCGCTACCTCCAGGTGACCCGGCGCACGCACACGCACGCACACGCACGCACGCGCCGATAACTTCATTATTTTTCATGTACAATGAATACCATTAAAAAGTCATTTTTCGACTGCTGATGACATCACGTGGCAACGACCAATCATGGCTCAGTTTACTGACCAAACCCAGAAAACAACTGAGCCATGATTGGTCGTTACCTACTTCCTCAGCACAGGTGATGATGTCATCAGCAGTCGACAGCAAGTTGAAAAATGACTTTTTAAAGGCATTCATTTTTCAGTCCAATATGTTGGACCAAAACTGCCCAAATCGTACAATAAACACATGAAAGTGAAAATAAAAAAATATAATTGAAAAATTCAATACAAAAAACAAATACATAAAAACAACAAAAATATGTAAATAATAAATAAATAAAATGTATGAAAAATTACATTTTATTTTAAGAAAATATTGCATATAAAAAAAAAAAAAGCTATCCGGAATGAATGCACGCTGAAGCAAATCAACGAGGGGTTGTATGAATATTTTCCACCAAATTTGGTGGAGTGCCAAACACAACTTAGCACTTTGAAGGCCTCCTGCTTTTTTTTTTTTTTTGGGGGGGGGGTTGCGTTTAGAAGCTCTTCCTGTCAACGACCAACTCCTGCATGGTCTTAAAAGTGTCTTGCTGTTGAGCCATGTAAAAAGCAAGCAACTGTAAAAAAAAAAAAAAAAAAAAAAAAAAAAAAAAAAAAAAAAAGTTTTCCTTGTAAGAACAAATATTATTGTGCCACTTTGCGCCAAAAAAGGATGTCGAACTTTCCAGTTTGTAAGCTGCAAAAAACCTGCCGTCATCTTTTTTTTTTTTTTTTCCCCCCACTCAGACACTTCAACGATTGCAAACATTTTCCCCAAATTTCTGTCTGTCTGTCTGTCTGTCCGTCCAGGTGATTTTCCTCCACGCCAACAAAATCACCAGCGTGGGCGTCAACGACTTCTGCCCCATCCGGTTCAGCGAGAAAAAGAACTTGTACAACGGCATCAGCCTGTTTGCGAACCCCGTCAAGTACTGGGACATCCACCCGGCCACCTTCCGATGCGTGGGCGGACGACGGGGCGTTCAGCTGGGAAACTTCCGCAAGTGATGGACGGCCGAGCGGCCGTCAAACCAGAGAGCCCGAAATGATCCCCGACTTGATCCAAAAACCCATGTGAAAATTTCACGTCACCATTTGAAAGTGAGACAAATTATCCCGATAACACGGATCATCAACATTGTTTTTTTTTTTTTGTCAAAGATATCATTTTTGGTCATTTTGGGCCACCGAGTCTTTGAATTAGATCTAGTTTGGAAGTTATTGCTCTTTTTGACAATGAATTGATTGATCATTAACTCATTCGCTCCCAAAAACGTATAAATACGTTCTATTTGAAATGTAAGTGTCCCAAAGACGTATTTATACGTTTTTGATGTTTTGTTTTATGCCAGAGAAGACAGACTGCTTTGATGCAGCCTCTCAACTGCAAAGAACGGTTGCAGAAATGGTAGTTATTACACAAACTGCCAGCAGGTGGCAGCAGAGTATAAGAGATCAACCAGAACCATGTTGGGGGAAAAAAAACCTCAATTATTCACAAATCGAAATAGATTTGTAAATAATAATGAAACTTGGCTATATTCCAATGATAATTGATGCAAAACGGAAAAAGGCAGAAATATACTTTTTTTTTCCTGATGAAAGAAGAGACTTTAATAATCTTTTTTGTTCCATGTTTTTATAGCAATAGAACACAATATTGTATGGGCCTTGCAATATCAGTCAAAATCCAGTAAAACAACGAGTTGATGTACTTTGACAGTTTACAAAATGTACTTTGATTGTTAGTCAAATGTCGTGCTTGTGCTTTTTTTTTTTTTTTTTTTTTTACTGCTCATATTGACTATGTAATTTTCTGAATTTTTTGCTATATTTTCACATGAAACATGATTTGCATATAAAAGGCACTTATTTTTTAAGCACTTTCTTTTTAAGCCTAACAAAAAGCCCAAATTAGACACATTCGCTTGCATTTGGGAATTTTTCATTTATGGATCTATTTCAATTTCCACTTTATTAAAAAAATAAAAATAAAAAATAGGAACTCCCTACACTTTTTATTAACAAAAGGAAATTAAGAAATTATGTTGAAATTTCAGAAAACTTTTTTGCAGTCATCTTTGGGGATCTATTTACTTGCTTGTTAATTTTTTTTTTTTTTTTTTTTTTTTTTTTATTTAGCTCACCACATGCTAATGACCCAGGAAGCTCTGCAATTCTTGTTCTAATTTTTTAAACAAATTTGTCAATCTCTCTCTCTATTTTACAGCAAATGAGTATCGGCTTGAAATATCGGTTATCGGCCTCCTTGACTACTCATAATCGGTAAAAAAAAAAACAGATCGGTCTATCGCTATAACATGACATTGCTGTTATGTACAAAAGCCCAATATTGTGCTTTTTTTTTTTTTTAAACAATATTGTGACCTTTTTTAAATATCGCCAACCTCCCCACAATATCGTATCGTGAGCTTCATATGGTATCGCGACGTTTGGATATGGTTACATCCCTACTTGATACGATTAAAAATACGCCCTGTAAGCAGTCGTCAACAGAATGTGGTGTTTTTTTCTTCCGAGTACATTTTGGATTTCTCTCGAATGTGATTGGACGCCAGCGTTGTGAAGTGGAAATCTTGTGTTGGGAACAATCGTTCCTTCCAGAAAATGTCTGTTCTCATTGCAGGGGGATATTGGCCAGATTCACTGCAACAATATGGCATTCCAAAGCACAAACTTTTGCTTTTTTTTTTGTCCTGAAATGTTTTATACGCATGTGGAGGACTTTAACAGATGTTGCCCTTGTCATACAAGCAAAAAAAAACAACAAAAAGTGTCCTCAGCAGGGCTGTGGAAGAACAAATTGTGGAAAAAAAAAAGAAAAAGTCTCCAGGTTGAACTCCAATGGATTTTGCATTAAAGCGATCATTGCACAAGAATTTTTAAGGCATGTATTGCATTATGTCCTCTCCTCTAAATGGTGCTATATTTATTTGCGTCTGTTTTCAAATAAAACCTCCCCACAATTCTTCACTCTTGTCATTGGAGTTGTTCGCACACGCACGGCCGTCAAACGGGCCGGAAAAACAGACAAGCTTTTTTAGTGAATTAAAACTAAACAACAAACTCACACTAAAATTCAAAAAACAATTTCATTCAAATCAAATAAAAATGCTTTTTAAAAAACGAAAACGAACTGAAACTACATTTTAGGTTTACAAAACTAACTATAATGACAGCAAAATATGTCCTTTGTTTTAGTCTTTGATCATTAATTTAATGCATGAGCCTTATTTGCTCCCAAAAACATATAAATACGTTCTATTTTAAATATTACCATGCCCCCAAACACGTATTTATACGTTTTTTTTATTTTATGCCAGAGCTTTGCTGCAGCCTCTGAACTGAAGACAATGATTGACACATTGGTAATAATTACAAAAATGGCCAGCAGGTGGCAGCAGAGTATAAGAGATCAATCAGGGCCATGTTGCAAAGAGCTCTTTTCCCCACAATTCTAAGCAGATTTGTGAATCATGATGAAACTTAGCTATATTCTAATGCTCATTGCTGCAAAACGGAAACAGATAAAAATGTCCTTTTTTTTCCTGATGAAAGAAAAACTCTAATCTTTCTTTTGGTAGCTTCCATGTTTTGATAGCAATATAACACAACAGTCTGTGGACCTCGAAAAATCAGTACAAATTCAGTAAAACAGCCAGGAGCGAAAGGGTTTGCTTCAGTCAAAATGGCTGCAAGAAGTGACGTCATCGAGCATTAGCCAATAGGAAAGCACCAAAAGATGACGTCGCTCCCATGCTGGTTTTTTTTTTTTAAACATTGTGTGCAAGTAATACACATTAAAAAAAACAAAACGAATAAAAGTAATATAAAAACTAACTAAAACTAAACAAAAACTAAGCATTTATTAAATAACTAAAACTAATAAAAACCGCACTGAAAACTAATTAAAACTACATTTAAAATACAAAACTCAAAACGAAATCAAAACTAACTAAAATTGAAAATTCCAAAATTATAATAACCATTGATAGAGAACATATAAAACTGCAGTTATTAAAAAAAAAAAGGAAAAAAAAAAAAGTGTTGTAAATTTTGATTTGGTTTGGTGGAAAAAGTTTTTTTTTTTTTATTTATTTATTTTATTTTGTTCATGCATGTCACAAAAAATCATTAGGAATCATACTTATGGGTGCATTAAAAAAATGGTAATATATATATGCTTGCATTTACAGGCTACTGTAGATAAAAAGAAAACATAGCAAAGAAGCACATTTGTATTGTGGTTGAAGCTGAAAATGTTTGTCGAGAGATCAACAAAATGGCGTCTCAAGTGTTACGTGATGATTGTTTGTTCACAGACGATATTGTTGTTGACAGAGTGAACTTCTAGACTTATTCTTACAATTCTGCTGCTAACCAAAACAGATTTGGAATCTGAGACGTTTCTTTCTTTAAGATCCACTTTGCCTGATCTGGTAGACGACAGAGTGAATGGAATTAAAATGCCGAATCCTGAAGTAGTGCCCCCTCTGCTGGTCAGAGTCAACTAGTCAAGACTCGACTGACGTTTAACTCAATCCACGTTGCCACCTTTGAAATCGCATCCATCCATCCATTAGAAGTAGAATTAAATGAAATGTTAGCTAGTAAATGAGATGTTGGGGATGACCGACCTCATGTCCTTCGACAGCCGATTATGTATGAGATGACATGGATGAATTGAAAAAAAAAGAAAAAGCTGGAAATGAAGACTTTCCTTGTTGCTCAATCAACCAGCAGATGTCAGTGCACACTAAAACGTCTGCCCTGTGGGATTCAGAAATGTTCAAGCGATGAAGACTTTTCATTTCATTTGATCTTTTTCACTATGGAGGACAAGAGGAGAACTGCTAATTGTTGATTTGGTAACTCTTTGGTATAGATTGCAACAGCCAAGATGGTTAATTGGTGATTATACAAACAGTGATCAGTTTTCATTCAATTGTTTGCTAGTAAATGAAATTCAACAATGAAAGAAATGATAAAGTTGACTATACCAAAGAGCATCTTTGAGGCTTTTTTCCTTCTTTTTAATTCTTATTTTATTATTATTTTAAACATCGCTAAATGTTTTAAAATTTTGCTGAATAATGTTTTAATATTGACAATGTCTGTTTGTTTTTTTTTGTAACTTTTGTAACCTCCTTTTATTTTCTCTTCTTCCTCTGAATGTTAACTCGCGTTTGTTGATGCTTCTGTGTTGTCTTTCCTCGTGTATGAAATATTTGCGATCCAAATCAACTTGCCTTCATCAGAACTGGGTTGTTGCCGTTCCACTTTAGGACAGTAGGCGTCAGTAGCGTGCGTTTCGAAACCAACAAAATCAAACCAACAATAGGATTTTGGTGCTGACGCTTTTACAAGCGAATCTTAAAGTCCACATTTGCAATTTGAATGTTCCAAACCGACTTTTTTTTTTCTTTTCTTTTTTTTGTTTGTTTTTAATAGTTTTTTTTTTTTTTATTTCTTGAGAAAAACAAATGAAGGAGAGGACAACTTTTCTGACGTTTTAGAAGCGAGTCCAAGCCTTGTGTGTGCTTGGAATGCTAACCACCAAATAATGCCCCAAAAAAGTGAACGAAAACTGCTACAAAGTTGGTAAATCCAACAGAAACTAGTACCAAAAAATCCATTCATTGCTCAACTCGCAACCCCTGACCGGACTTGAAATCCACCCCCCCCCCCCCCCAATTCGGAAGCGAGCCGACGTGGAATCGGGGTAGAAAGGTGCGTCGGTTTTCTGCTTGTTAACGATTCCACAGCGAGATGAAGACTCGTGTGGTCTTTTAGGGAGGTAAGAGGCGAAGCTGCAGGAAACATATGGAAGAGATCTACCGCTTGGCCACACCCACCTCCTGCCACGTCTCACACACTCACACAAATGAATACACGTGGATGGCGCACACGCAAACATGATAAAGCGAAGGACATGTTCGCAAGTCAACGACTTAAAAGAGGTCAACAAAATCAGAAGAGCTCAGCAAGAAAGATGAGTCGCTACCAAACAAAGGACTGATGTGGTTTTCGGACCTTAGCTGACTTTGGGAGTCACAAAATCGGCCCGATTATCTGTGGGCAGCTTTGTCTGATTTTCAAATGTTTGAAAAAAGAATGAAATTGTTTGGATTGCCATTTGGGCGGCAGCTTTATCGCTCCAGTTGGGAATTCTCAGCACAAACGGATTTCCTATCTGTGGGACAAGTAGAGCTGTCAAAATGAATCGACAAGGAATCGATGATCAAATTCATCGACAACTATTTGAAGAATAGGGTAATTGTTTGGAGCCCTTTTTATCATTTAAAATTGTCAGCACATCAACAGTAATTGTTCACTGATATTTGTAGTCGGTCATGAAAGAAGACCGATTATCTTCTGTGTTGAATCAAAATAAGACATTTGCTTTTTCCGAACCGGTAACACCGTACATTACTGCCGCTGTTTTTAATCACTATACAAATATAAAGTACGAAATAACCACAATTGCTGGTTCAAAAAGAGTATGATGCAATCAATGCAAAATTCAGACAAAAAGTCTGGAAGACGAAATTCTTGATTCTGATACGACCTTAGAATCTGGAAAATTGTTGGTCAACAAAAGCGGTCTAACGGAATGGTGAAGTCGCCATGAAGGCATCCTAGGTCAGAGCATAATACTCGCTTGATTAAGAGCAGACTTGCTTTGAATTCCTAAAGCTCGTTTGGAAAGTCTGCACTCGAATAATCCCTTGCCCGAAAAGAAAAAGAGAGAAAAAAATTCCAGCGCAGATTTGTGGCTCTTCTGAAAAGATCCACGAAAGAACGAACCCTTATAAGCTCTTTCAAACTTCAGAAGCCATCCAGAATGTGACTTGGATGAATCGAAAGGTGTGCTTGGGAAAAAAAACTAACAAAAGTCAGACCAAGTGGAGGAATCGTGTTATTTGAACCTGCGATTCCATTTGATTACAGTGTAAGCCTGGAAGAAGCTTTTGGGGCGTAATGGTGGAGTCATTAGAAGGGCCGAGGGCGACCTTCGCTTTTGCCCCCAAAAAAATATCAATATCAATATCACTTCACAAGCCGCCGAATACTCGAAATGCACCATCACGGACAAACCCCAACGCGTCCAACTGGACCGCTCAAAGACGAGCGAGCGTGGATGACTGACTTTGAGATAACGCGTCTAAATGACAGTCATCAAAACCTGGGAAAAAAAATATATATATGACAATTTCAAAACATGATTATCACTCAAGAGTTATGATTAGACCAATAAGATTTTTTCAAGGCCGACTCTCATGGTTCAGTTTTGTTTGGGTTGGGTTTTGTTGTGTGTTGTTTTTGTCTGGAGTTCTTGTGTTTCTCCTGTCTCGTTATGTCTGAGTAGGTCCACCTGTGTGTCATTCCCCTTCTCAGTGTGTGTTGACCTAATTAGTGCCTTCAGTCTGCTGTGTTTCCCAGGTGTGAGTGTCTCATTAGTGTTGTATTTAGTCAGTGGGTTTTGTTCACGCGTCGATGGAGTATTATATTATATTGTCTTGTCTTGTCTTGTCCTGGTGTGGCGTGCTGAAAGTGCTTTGTAATAATGTTTGCCATTGGGTCAAGTTTCTCAAAATCTGGTCAATTTCTCCCCCACGTTCAACTCAAGTCTGTCCACGTTCCATCCAGTCCCTTATTTAGTTCCAGTAAATAAAGTTATTCTCATTCCTGCCTTTCTCCCTGCCTGGTTTTTATGCTTGTCAATATGTGGAGTAAGTGCCTCAATACATAGATTTATATATTTTTATATATAATATTTATATATTTTTCATTACTGTATAAACCACAATAGTGTTTTTTATTTTTATTTTTAGTATTGTGACTTTTTTTATATCACCAACCTCCCCACAATATTGTGATGATTATCGTATTGTGGCCTTCATATCATGATAATATGGTATCGTGATGTTTGGATATCGTTACATCCCAGGATCTGCAATCTGGCACACATTTTATCCAGTTGAAACCAGTTAAGACCATCAGGTCACACATTCTCACACGGGAAAGGCGTCTCTTGGGGGGGGGGCGGCCAAGGTAGTATAAGATTAGCGAGCATTTTGAGTGAGGGCAGACCTTCTTCTGCGTTCAGCAGAAGAAGGCTCCACAGCTGTGTACTCCATCTTTCTGGCATCCACTAAATAGTTCATCTGAGGATACGCAGTCACCTGCTTATTATTATAGTATCGAGAGCATTCAAGAAAAAAAAGAACCGGTGAGAGTTCCCACCCGCTGAAATCGGTACATTTTCGATTTGGTGCCTCGTTCTTTTTCTCAACATCCGAGTTGGCAACTGACATGTTTGTTTTCTTGTTGCCTTTTGTGAATCATAGCAGGAAGTACATTCGGTTGTAACATTTACGACTGTTTCCCGCTGTCAGCTCGATTCACAGCAGATGTGGCGCTGGCGAGAACTCACAAATTCGCATTTTTCATAGTCACTTGCTGAGCGGATAAATGTCTTAGAGCAGTCAAAATGCTCTGATGAGTCTTCTTCACCTGAAGACTTGTGTCCATTTCGACGCCACTCTTATGAGGAGCTCCCCCTAGAGGCCTGCCAAATAATTGCTCAATAAGTAATGGTCTAAATGGAGCAGTTATAGCGGCTGTATATTAACTACAAATATCTCGATAAGCCACCGGGAGACAAAGTATCACGATTTATCGTGTAAATGTAAATTTTACAAAATTATACACAAAAAACACAGTGTAACAACATTTATCATGTATTTGTGATGAATAGAATCTTCTTTCAAACAACTTAACCCCAATATCATTTGCAGCAGTTCATGATCCATATTTATCGAATAATGTGACCAAAAAAAAAAAATATATATTTTTTTTTTTGGGAACTCTAAATAATAGAGCCTATGTGATGTATTTGGTTGCCGAAATGAGATGTGAAATATCACGACGAGCTGCACGTGAAACGTTCTCGCAAGCGGACACGTCAGCTGATTTCAATTCAAGCGAATGCGGTTCCAAGACACGCGCGTGCCATCAATTTGATACCGTATAAATATGTTGTTATGTCTTCTTTCAAATCCGGCGTGTCCCGTGCGGCGAAGCCTCGTTCCCCCTCCAGACAGTTGCCCGCCGTTGCCGCTTGTGGTCAGCGGCAACGAGTTCCTCACGTGTGGACTTCTTGGAAGTGGCCATGTTAATGCCATTAAGTTTGTTTTAAGAAGACACCGCGCTCGCAAATATTCCTCCCGGCGCTAATTGTGATGAGGAGAACATGGCCGCCGCCGCCGCCGTCTGGCTGGAGGTCTGTGTGTGCGTGTTTACATTTAAAAAAAAAACAGAGCAATGATGATGACATGTTGAATCGGTAAGACTGACGAATGTACAATACTGCAAAAAAAAAAGAAGGAAAAAAAAGTAGTGCTTTGGCACCATCTTGTGAGATCTTGGTGCCATTGAACTATGTGAGTTGAGGAGCTTCATGAAGAGAAGATCAGACTTTTTATCCCATTATAGCAATAAAAAGTTCATATTTAGCTTATAATTAATGTGATACTTTCATTATTTTTCACATACAATTGGAACCTTTAAAAAGACATTTTGCAACTTGCTGTCGACTGAAAATGACATCACAAGGGCTCCGGTAACCAATCACAGCTCAGCTGTTTTCTAGGTTTGGTCATGTGACATTTGTTCAAAACAGTGGCTCACGGTTATAAGCTTGAAGTTTCAGATAAATAAATACATTTTCATACAAATATTACAGTGTTGCACATGTATCGGTTTACTGATTAGTAGGGGTGTTAAAAAAAATCGATTCGGCGATAGATCGCGATACTACAACGCGCGATTCTCGAATCGATTAAAAAAAAATCTATTTTTTTTATTTTTTTTTAAGAGCTCAGAATTGTTCATTCGTGAGTCTTACCGATTCAACGTCTTATCATCATTGCCTTTTTTTTTTTTTTTTTTTTTTTGTGTGTGTGAATCCATTTTTAAACTTCCATTTTTAATGGAAAAATATTCAACAAAACGTCTGACTTCGGGTTAGGATTCACACCTTGAGCATGGAAGAATGTTATATGAACGGAACATTAAGCCTTAATATTTTATTTTAATGCTGTTCAAACATGAAACAGATTACAACCTCTATAAGACTGAAATTTCAGATAAATAAATAATACATTTTCATATAAATCTTACTGATTAGTATTTTCTAAATTTGAATGAAAAAAATCACAACAATCGACTTATAAATTCGTATCGGGATTAATCGGTATCGAATCGAATCGTGACCTGTGAATCGTGATACGAATCGAATCGTCAGGTACGAGGCAATTCACACCCCTAGTGATTAGTATTTTCTAAATGTGAGAAAATAAGAAAAAAAACAGCAATGATTGATTTCTAAATTCGTATCAG
Source organism: Festucalex cinctus (assembly GCF_051991245.1). NCBI lineage: Eukaryota > Metazoa > Chordata > Actinopteri > Syngnathiformes > Syngnathidae > Festucalex > Festucalex cinctus. The sequence continues at coordinate 30,268,989 of NC_135418.1, read as the reverse complement.
GATTTATCTGTATCGAATCGAATCGTGACTTATGAATCGTGTTACGGATGGAATGGCCACGTACTAAGCAATTCACACCCCTGTGCCCGATACAGTCCTTAACGCAAAAATATTCATCAAAAAAAGTGCCGTATGAATCGCTCAACATAAAGTGGCACAATTTTTTGAAATGAAGAATTTTCACAGAAATAGCTTGTTAGTTGTTCACAAGTGTTTCTTGAAGTGCTGAGTGAGGACTTTTGTCACCTCATGCCAAATGGAAAAATGTGAAGAGCTCAAGCTTTTACCCAACGACTTCATGCAAGCCGCGTTGTTGATTTAGTATGATTTGACACAGCCTGATTTGATTATTTGCCGCACATTTTTGTCCCTGAAATCTATCTATATATTTGCAATATTACATTTCTGCATAATGGCCAGTCATTAAAGCTATCAAGCGAAGAGCGAAATGTTCCAGTTGGCGTTGGCGCTTTGCGCCCACATCTGGTTTGGATTGCGCTCCTTTGACGCTTTTTGGATGCGCCGGGTTACGACTACATTTGAGTCTATCTTAAGTCAATCTCGCTGGCTCGCCAGCCATTTTTTTCCACCCGCTGGCTCGCCCCCCCCTCGCTCCACATGTAGAAAGACACGTGAGATTTATTAGACATGTACAGTGAAGTTTTGTCGTTGCAGTTTTGTGGCGACTGTGCCGCCAGGCTCCGCCCACAAACTGTGTTCAAATTTCCCATCTAAGTGTCTTCCATTTATCAAGCGCACCTGCTTTAAATCTGCTGTTAGAAGACAACTAAACCCAAGATAACCTTAAGTTATATCTGAAATGTATCTTGCTCACTTCAATCTCACAAGTATTTCATCTAAAAAAATTCACAAAACATTTAAAACATGGTAATGCAAATTGACAAAAATGTGATCCTGATGTGTAATCGCCACTTTTTATGCATCTATATTTAAACCGGTTAGTAAATATTTAGCAACGACAAGCTCCACGTCATTGTCGGGCGTAATCGGGGCTAGCTAGCAACAGTCGCTAGCTGTTCTTCCGCCATTCAAATTGGTATCATATACTGCAGCATTTCGCACCAAAATACAACACAACGCCATCGGGAAATCATGCTCAATCTCTAATCTACACCGTCATCGATTAAAATTGTATAATACGGGCACCCGATCACCGGCATTAGCGGACAACTCTTCGACTCATGCGCAATGCAGTTTCAATAGCTTTCTTTTGATGCTGACACAGTTGCAGTTCCTACCGAAGCAGTTTGCAAATATATCTAAACTTTTAACTCATTATTAGGTAAGGAAAAAACATTTGGCATCCGGATAAGTTAACCAAAATAAACGGATGTAACCGTGCACGAATGAGATTTTAACCCCAAACACATTCCACTACTCAACGACTCAAAATAATTTATAGGATCATCGATTCTAAAAACAGTCAATAATGGAGTTAAGGGGCACCTGTCACAGTTCAATTGAGTGCTGTGCTCGCGGACAACACATTCTGCTGGCACTTTTATCGTCATTACGATTCTGCATAATGTAACGATTTCACCAAACATAACCATCTCCAAGTTTCATGAACGATCTCGTTGAATACCTCTTCCACAAATGACATAATATTCGGAACATGTATTTTGCTCTCAAAAATGTAAGGATTTAGTTAAGACTGTCCAATTCATCAGATGTGAATCGCAATCACGAATTTGGCTGCCATAATTAAAACGATCTGATCGTGATACCCTCAAATTATTTTTCATTGTTATTCTTTATTTTTTTTTGCACCATTCTTCTCTTCACTCGGGCACATCTGCTCGGAATCTCGCTGACAGCAGGAAGCATGCGTAGACTGCAGCCGTTCGAAACACGACACACAATCGGCAAATACTTCGTCCGATGATTCACGACAGGCAACTAAAAAACAACAACAACCTTAAACCAATGAACTACATCTACAAGCATGAATTTATTGTTCCACAAAAGCGTTGCGACGACATGTCGGCGCAACATGGCAATCCTTCTCCACCTTCATTTGTTGTTTTGCATGCATGCAGCTGTTTTATCAATCTTCTGCTTTTTTCCCTGAAATCCTCCGTGACTGAATTCCAGGACGGAATGCCGGCAGAAGGAAAAACCATCATCGGCCGGCGCATATAGGAAGACCAAATTGTTCTTTCCCACGTGAGTTTCGCTTCCAAAATATTTACAGTAATACAAAACAGAGTCACTTGATTTGAGTCAGTCGGCGAGCGGCAAAACTTTTTCCTTTGATGATTTATTTCCATGTCATGTCGTGAAAAAAAGACGGATGAAGAGCAACTGCGTTCACTTCGCACCCATATTAGGACAGTTAGCAGCTGATAGCACGATGCTAACTTTCATTTGGAACTGAGCGCTGAATGCATGGAGCAGGGATAGACCGATTATCGGCCGGCCCGATTATCGGTGCCGATATTTGACAAATATCGGCACCGGACATTTTTTGAATCTGAAGGCTGATGAAGCTGGTATTTCACTGAGCAGTGAATACTTGCAAACATTGCCAATTGGGGGTTTTCATCAGGAATTGGAAGAGTTTCGACTTGTCATAAACACATTTGGAACATACTCAGGCAATTTTTCACTGCGAAGACCTTTTAAAGGCTTTTCGAACGCCAACAAAAACCCCAAATTAGCTACATTCGCATGCATTTGTCACTCTGAGATGCAGGGATCTTTTCATTTATGGATCGAGTTAAATATCCACTTAATAAAAAATACGAACGCCCTACACTTATTTAAAAAAAAAAAAAATCAAGAAATTATGTTGAAATTTTAGAAATCTTTATCTACAGTAGAAATCTATTCACTTGCTTTTTAATTTTATTTTTTTATTTAGCTTAACACATGTTAATGACCCTGGAAGCAATTTTTGTGATAATTTTTAAACAAATCTGTCAATATAGTTGAAAAGAAAATGTTCTCTTTTTTTTTTTTTTCTATTCGACTGCAAATGAATATCGGCTTGCAATATCAGCTATCGGCCTGCTTGACTACTAATAATCGGCCTTGAAAAAACCATATCGGTCCGTCACTAGCATGAAGCCTTTGAGTAGCGTCATGTTTACTCGACTGACTTACGGTCTCCACAATTATGTCAAATCTGGCAACAAAATGTGGGAAAACTTTCCACTGCAAGAAAATCGGAGTTCTCAACTCGATGCGAGTGCGCCGAGTGTCTTTCGCAGCTGTTGACTTGCGGATGCCTTTGGACTGGATTCAGATTTTTTGGCAACGCAAAAAGACTTGTCGGGCTTCCCCGCATTTTTTTTGTGTGTGCGTCCAATCGATGCTTCTTCTTCTTGATAAGTTGCAGCGAGAGGGAAAAAATGAGTGCGGACGAATGAACGAACGAGCGAGCGCGGCAGCAAAGATGAGTTGAACAGCAAAAGGCTTCGATTGAAAGCATGTGACCCTCTCAGGCCTCAGCGGGAGAAAAAGATTGAAACATCAGCAACATCAGCCTACACTGTTACAGGTGTGTTAGCAATTATGAGCACCTTTTAACTTTTATGACTGGAGGAAGACAGGATTTTTTTTTCTCCCCCCCCCCCCGGTTATCAACGTGGTAAAGACACAACATCTGTATTTAAAGTGTTTTTTTTTTTTTTTTTAACACAAGTCCAAGTCAAAGTGTGCGGCAAACAAGGATGAAAAAACTAAAACTAAAATTCAAAAAAACTATTTTGTCAACGCAATAAAATAAAAACAAAAATTATAAAAAACAAAAAACAAAAACTAACTGAAAATAAAGTTTATGTGTACAAAGCTAACTAATTATTAGGGCTGGGTATCGATTCAGATTTCCAGAATCGATTCGATTCAATTCACAAGGGCCAGACTTGATTCGATTCACAACAATTTTCGATTCATTTGAGGAATTCACGCAGTAGCTATTTTAGACAAAAGTCAAAATTACCAATGCTCCAAATAGTAGAAACTTCTTAGTAAAAATATGAATATTAAGAATTGAATCCATTGCAGTTACACTAAAAATATGTTTCATTTAACATGGCCTTGTAAAATTATTATTTAAATCAATTACAACCACAGTACAGGCTGTGTAAATCAAGTGACAAAAAAAATAAAATAAAAAATGACACTCACGACATTCACATTGTTGTGACATCCATCCATCCATCTTCTTAACCGCTTTTCCTCACAAGGGTCGTGGGGGTGCTGGAGCCTATCCCAGCTTGTTGTAGTTCGAGGTGTTACAAAAGCAAAAAGAAATAAAATAAAAAAATAGCATTCATAGTCACTTCCTTTTCATAAAAATCTCATTTCCTCCACTAAGTGATGACCATAAGATTTTATTTCCACGTTGTTTTGACTTTCCATTCCAATATTTTCTGTTACTTGTTTATATGTTCAATCAACAAACAAACAGGATTTGCTGTGGGCCTTGTCGGAGTGCGACCTGTTGTGAAAGGGTTAAAAAAAAAAAAGAAAAAAGAAAAAGAAAAAGTCTGCTTTTTCGCGCGCGGCTCCAGCCTTTAAATAGCGCCATTTGCCAGGGGCCGGCGAGGGGGCTTGAAGCGCAGCGCGTCCATCTGCTGTCCCAGATTGAAAACGTATGGCGAGCGGCATGAGGGCGCTCGTACTGACGTGCGTGCTGCTGGCGCCGTGGCTGGCCGCCGGCTCCCGCGGGGACGTCCGGCCGGCAGCGGGAAGGCGGCTCGGCGGCTTCGGCGCCAACGACTTCAAATGGACGCGGGCCAGGGTAAGAAGCGACTTGGAGCACTTCCTTGTTTGTTTGACTGACTCATTGAGAAAAGCCCCCAAGATTAAGACTGCATGCTGAATAGTGACTTGAAAACTTCATGAAGCTTGCGTTAAAAGATAAAAATCAAATATCAACATAAACTTGACAAATGTTTGCTTTTGAAAAAGGCTATTTTTTAAATATAAAAAAAGTTAAGGAAAGGCTGTTTAAAAATGACATTCAACCATTTAGCTCAATGTTAGTAAAATTGTGCAATTGTAACTTTCAATTAAAAAGAATGCTGATACACAATGCTATAAAAAACATAACAAAAAAAACTTTTTCCTTCTTCAGGAGGGAGGGGCTGTAAATGGTGTACAGTAAGGGGAAAACCCACTTCAAATAAGTGACGTTTTCATCATTAGTTTCTATTAAAGAACATTTTGAGCCTCCATGGGTGCATGAGTGATACAATTTGTGTAAAAGAAAAGAAAACAAAAACCATTAGTGGTTATAAACCATCTTATTTGGTTTTGTTTCATGTGTATGACGGAACCTTGCTGAAGGGCGTTTGTGGCTTAAAAGGTTGTGGAATCGAATGTCCGCGAATTACAATCTCACCCAAATGACCATTTCAACTCTAATAGTTCATTTATAATACTAAGCTTAAACTGTGTCCGTGTTTTTTTTATTCCTGGAGACACATTAGAAAGTGACCTACACATCATTTAGTGCCCGACCCTACAATTGGCAAAAGTCTGTCTGCTCTTTGCGCACCAACATTTCCTCATGGCACCCTGGAAAGACTTGAAGACGCACCACAGAAACCCTCACACAACCACAAGAAGTCGCTTCACAAGCTCCCCAGCCAAGCAAAACCAAACGTTTGTCTGCTTTGCGGTGGATCTAGTAAGTCCATTTGTCAACGTAATCTTCACTTTGCGCTCCTGGGACCGGTTGTTTCTCGGAACAGATGGACCCAACGGTCTGAAAAAAATCTCAAAGATTTCCCATCTGTTGTTTAAAGGCTAAATCAATTTGGTGGCGATTGTCGAGGGAATCGCCGAAGAGTTCCAATGTGAACTCCAGCCTTGATGCTCCATTTCTTGTACAGAGATACATACTTTATTTTTTTACGGCTAGCTTTTGTTATATGTGATGATGTTATTTGGTCAGAAAAGCTTGAAATGTGCCAGAACTTTTCACTTCCATCAATGAGCAGGTCTAAGGACTACATGGCAAGAAAGCAGAAATCGGTTCGGACTGCACCAGCCTCAGCCTTGTTTAATGACCCGATGAAACTTTCTAAGATAAGATGAGAGGCAAAAACGTCCTCTCAGACTAACAAGTATTCCGGTTGGGATCAATTCAATGCCCCGATAAAGAAATGACCTGAATGAACGGGAATATCCGCATGCATTTAACTCATTCACTCGCCGCCATTTTCACATTTCGCAATCCCGTTCGCTCCCGACTGTTTTACTGCATTTTGACTGATTTTGCAAGGCCCACAGAATATTGTGTTCTATTGCTATAAAAGCATGGAACCTATCAAAAGAAAGATTAAAGTCTCTTCTTTCATCAAAAAAAAAAAAAAAAAAAAAAAGTATGTTTGTCTGTTTTCGTTTTGCAGCAATTTGCATTAGAAGAGAGCTAAGTGTCATCAGTTTTAACAAATCTATTTAAAATTCAAAGTAATTGAGCTTTTTTTCACGATGGCCCTGGTTGATCTCCTTTGCTCCGCTGCCACCTGCTGGCCGTTTGTGTAATAACTACCATTTCTGCAACCGTTCTTTGCAGTTGAGAAGCTGCGTCAAAGCTTTCTGTATGCTCTAACATAAAACTAAAACAAAAAAAACGTCTAAATACGTTTTTGGGACACTTACAACATTAAAAAAAAACGTATTTACACGTTATTGGGAGCAAATGAGTTAAGAACAGCATTTTTATATTGTTCACCATCTCCACTTGTTGCCGTAAAAGCAAAAATCCTGCTCAGCCACCATTGCTGTTGTAATTGTTGGCGTGCGGCCACGTGAGAAATGGGACAACCACGTCATCGTCTCAAGAAAAATGCTTATTGGATTGAATGGAGTCAAAAGTTCTGTGTAGTGGACAAACGACGCAAGGACATCATTGTGCCCGACCCAAGACACTCAACAGCATTTGCTGTTTCTTGAGAAATTAAAAATAGAATGCATTTGAATCAGGAAAATTCTGTCTGACTGCAATAATATCGGCTGACTGATTAGTAACGACAACAACAACAAAAACAGACGATTACAAATACGGCTTAAACTTGACTTAACTAACTTCAAATCATTGCATCCACCAACTTGACTTTAATGTTGGGTTTGACTGATTCCACAGAGAGCGCTGCCTTCGGCCGACGAAGCAGACAACAGCCCCATCCCGGCGGGGGGAGATGCAGCAGGTAACAAATCAGCTTCATTTGCAAAGAAATCATTCACGGGGTGTGCATTTAAAAAGTTTGTTGCAGCTTGCCCCATTAAGCTAATCAGACGATGATATTATTATTATTTCATTACTTTTGTTCTGATTTTCTTGTCACGGTTGATTAAACTAATAATCTGAAAATCAGAAGCTTTATTGCATTCGTGGCCTTGTTTGGAATCACTGAAATGGTACAAAATATATATGGCTTCTGGCAACTTTTTTTTACATTAATACATATACTACCTCCAAGAAAAGAGATTGAATATTTGGCCAAAATAATGAGAGTAAAATTCGATAAAAAGCCATCCATTCCTGGGGCTTTTCTTTGTTGAAATGTCTTAATTACAGTTTCGATCTCATCACTAGTCAATGCTTTACGTGTAATGTTGTTTTTGTTATTCTGATAAGCATTGGAAATGAACAGACTTAAGAAATGATTCCGAGTACTTACTACTCACTTATGTTTCGTCTTGAACTTAACTTTTTCCAGCAGCATGGTATCGATTTCCATTTCTTTTTCTTGTAATTTACTTGTTATTGTTTGGTCCCCATTTCACTTATACTGGCCTTTATAATCAAGAAATCTGTTGATACCCGCCACCGGTACACATTGTTGAATCATCATGCGTGTCACAATGGAAAGGATCTTGACCTAATTATCTCTCATTGTGTTCATTGAAATTCTATGTATCAAAATTAGTTGCGCTATCGGTGCGTACTCAAGATTGAAAATTTGTACTGGCATTGGTCTGGTCTAAAAAAAAAAAAAAAGTGGCATCAAACATCTCTTACACACAAGACAGCCAGTCGTTAAAATGTCAGAAAAGTCTGGTTTAAATGGACGGAAGGAGCTAGCGACCGTGTAAAACTGGCGCCTGATCAGCGACGTCACAGGAGACCAGACCAGAGTTGCGCATTTATTTATCCGTGATTTTTCCAGAGATACCAACAAGTACGACATTGCAACGTTTTCCCACAATCTTATAAGTAGATGACGTCAGCATCTGGCGTGATGTGCAAAATACTCGCCAGACACAACTCTTATTCAAAACGCTTCCTTGACACCAATTTCTATTTCGACACGGCTTTGGCCGCATCTAGTCACATCTCTCAAAAAGAGCCTTTTTCCGTGTGCCGCCCGTGTTGCAGACCTGCCCACGTGTCTGCTGTGCGTCTGCCTAACCCGCTCGGTGTACTGCGAGGAAGTCAGCCCGGACATGACCGCCGTTCCCACCCTGCCCAAGGAAACGGCCTACCTGTACGCCCGCTTTAACAAAATCAAAAAGATCAACACCAGGGACTTTGCCGACATCGGTAAGTTGCGTCGTAACACACCGGCGGCAACAAGAAAAAAAAAGGAGTCATATTGGCTCAAGAGAGAAGAGCTGAAATTTTGGGAGCTTTAAATCAAAATTGGACAATACAAAAAAAGGTGCAAAGTCAAAGAAAAATGAGCACTGTTGTTGTGGTTTTTGTCTTCGTCGCGCAACAGTAACGCTGAAGAGGATCGACCTAACGGGGAACCTGATCTCGGAGATTGAGGACGGGGCGTTCGCTAAACTGCCGCTACTGGAGGAACTGTCGCTGGCGGACAACAGGCTGGTCAAGCTTCCGGCGCTTCCTGCCAAGCTGATGTCGTTCAACGCCAACAACAACCTCCTCAAGACCAAGGGTGTCAAAGCAACTGCTTTCAAGGTATACGTCACTCACTAAAATACCACATTTACCTTACAATGTTGTTGGTTTTTTTTTTTACTGGCAAGATATTCTGATATCCCAATTGATGAAATTGTCGTTATCGTAACCTGGCAGAAACTGGCAGGTCTGGTCAACTTGTATCTGGCTGATAATGAGATCGAGGCAGTCCCACAGATCCCGGAGAAGGTTCGGACCTTACATCTACAGGTATGTACCGGATATCTTTGGAGATATTCGTTGATTGTTGGAGGTTTGGAAATCAATCTGCTTCTTTCTAAGTTTTGGAAAAATTCCGCCCCCCATTTCCAGTGCCACTTACCTACATGAAGTTTAGTAGAAATGTCGATCATGAGTAGACACACCAAAAAAAAAAAAAAAGTCTTGAAAAAGGTCATACACAGAATGTCCGACATTTTGTTTTTTTTAATGTCAATTGCTTTGTAATGTTCTTAATTGTGGGAATGCTGAACGCATCCCACGTGTTATTCGGATTTTCATTCTCTTGACTTTTTTTCGGAGAAACAACTCCCACATAATACTTCCCATTTACACCATTCAAAAATTCATGGTATATATATCGTCTGATTCCACATTACTTAAAGTCCTTGCACAATTTAAGGTTAAAGATCAACTCTTCCCCATTCCTTTTCAATGGGATTGACATCAAACTTTTTCAAAGTCCCACTTTCCACGCCCACTTCTATACATACAACCGATCAACATTACCAGCTCTCTGATACTGCTCAGTGGCGCACTTGGTTAAGTGCATTGTCCAGTAACCAGGAGGTCTGCATGCCAACTGAATATCATATCAGGAAAGGCATTACAATTTCACTGAAACGATTAAATGCACGTTGGCTTTTTTTTTTTTTTTAATACATACGCCATTAGCCAAGAATTTAAAAGCACGTTAGCTCAGTCCTTAGAGCAATTGCCTCCCCCACGGAGAACCTGGTTTCAAACCCCGCTTGGAACACATTTTAGTACATTTGATGGTTTGATACCAACTGACCATCATATCAGGAAATGTATTAGAATTTCTCTGAAATGATTAAATCGCACCTTAGACAAATTGCAGTTCGTTTTCTTTTTATTCATTTATATGCTTCAACTTCAATTAAAACTTTGAAATTTTCACATAATTTATCTTTCAAATTTACTTCATAAGCATTCAGCTTTTAGCATTCCCACGCAATTTCTCAGAAATTGCACTTACTCTAGTTATTACTTTGAAAATTCATCAGTTGATCTATTCTTAACAACATGAATTTTGGTCAGGGTGTCAATCAGAGTAGACATACAAAAATGTCTCAAGAAGGAAGCCAGGCCTGAAAAGAAAGAAAGTCTGACTTTCAATTTGAATCAGCTATTTTTAGGGTGGAGTACTTTTCAAACTGCAGTTTTTGAATAATGATAGCACCCAGTATCAATTAGCAACATGGAATTTAGGAACTCTCTCATCAGAAAAGTCTCAAGTGGTTGTGCCTGAAAAGACACCACATCTACCATTTTGATTTGAAGAAGCCATTTCAGGGTCATGTTGACCATTTCCAGGTGTTCTTCTAAAACAAGTTCATCAGAGAGATTTTGTCCGGTTGCCAACAAATTTCAAGTCCGCACGGTCCAACAGATGAATGATTCTAAATTGCAAAAGACACCACGGGCAGAAATGTCGAGATGTGGTAACTCAAAGTCAAATACTTGGTCTGTGGTGTGGGTATGTCACTGCCTCGGTTTCATTCTTGACACCTTATCTGTCCCTCTCGCCACCAGAACAACAACATCACAGACGTCAACATCAACACCTTCTGCAGGTCCAACGACACGTACTACCTTCGACCCAGCCTCAGCGAAGTTCGCCTGGACGGCAATCCCGTGGTCCTCTCCAAGTACCCCGACAGCTTCACGTGTATGACAGTACTGCCGATCGGACGGTACCGGTGAAGAACCACCACCGTTACTGTCGTCCTTCCCAATAGAATCGCCGAAGAATTTTGTTCTTCGGCGGGGACACCGAAATATTCTGGATTTTGGGGGAGAACTGGCCTTCAAGGTCACGACTGAAGCGTGAAACGGTCAGGTCAAAGTAAAAATGCAAAGTTGTTTTCATACCTTCTGGTTGGGAATATCAATTATTCACAAGTGCGACAACATGGAAAACGGCTTCGAGTTCCTGCTAACGTCAGGTCAAAGTTTAGTGGACTGCAGAACTGTTGATGACACTTAGAAATGAAGACCTCGCTCGGAGAATATTTTAACATCTCCTTGCATTGTCATTCTCATGTTGCACCGTCAATAAAAGCAAAAAAATGATGCAAACACGATTGGAAACAACAAAAAATAAAAATAAAAAATCAATATTTACGACTCTCAATGGGGGACCTCATTTTTATCTTTAATTTATAGACTCAACTTGAATTTAAGTATGGAAGCATTTATCATCATTTATTTAATCCGTGTATGAAATGTAGCCCCAACCATCCCCTTCAGTAATAAATCTGTCTAATAAAAATGATTAGCAATTGTGTATAGAGAATAGTGGTTGTACAGTGTTATGCGGATGGCTTAAGATATTTGAATAAAGTTGAACTTTTCTTTTTTTTATGTGTTTGGAAGCATTGCTGGCAAAGAAGAAACATCTGTACAAACATTTTTTGCGAGTTGATGATGGTCACGCTGATCAAGTTGGAGTTCATAGTGAGTTGATTTTGTGTAGGAATGACCTCAATTTTCATCAGCTCAAAACGTATTGGGATGGAAGGAAAGTAAAGCAAGCGAGGATTTCACCTATCCCGGGAGAAAATACAGAATTTCATGGCCCAAGTCCTGCAGAATTTAAATTATATATATATATATATATAATTTGTGTAATATTTTTTATATTTTTCATTGCTGTATTGTACATAAGCACAATATTGTGTGCGTGATTTATTTTAGTACAAGCTCATTTGTGATAAATATCGTATCGTGATGTTTGGATATTGTTACATCCCTACTGGAAACAGATATTTTGTGTATAAGACAGCTGTCAATCATTCCTAAATACGAACTTCTTAAAAGTGAAGCCGTAGGTCTACTACACATTTTCATGGCAATGTTGAGAAATACAAGTTGTTTTAACAACCACACTGCAACAATAGAAAAAACATCCAAAACATCCACAAATGAAGAATGCACACGAGAGCTTGTAAATGTTTATGGTTTGTAGCCGTGAAGAGGCCGACCACCATCAGCGCTGCGGAAAAAAAAAAAGTGGCTGCGGTCCACTTGCAACACAACAAAAATATGTGCGTCTATTTGTTTTTTTTAAGCGTCTGTATGTCATTACCAGTTGCACACTATAGAACAATTTTCCAACATTGCTGTAAAAAAAATGCAAGTAGAGCAAAATAAAAGTGGAAAAAATTTTAAAAAAGCACGCAGGCAGGCAAGTAGGGAAAATGCGACTTAATGCTGCGTTTGCGCGCCAATTTGGCAAAGATTTGAACTCCTGGAGTAAACAGCGGCTTCGTTTTACTTCTACAAACTGATGAAATGTTGACTTCTTACTGGAGGCGGGACAAATCTGCTAATTGCAAAAACACACGTACAATTTGGAAACTATTTGGGCGGCAACCGTGTCCAACACATCCGCCTCATAGTGCAAAGGTCGTGGGTTCAAATACGGTCAAAAAACAATAAAAAATAAATAAAATTCCTGCTGCGCTCTTTGACCGTGTCATGGCTAAAAGGCGGACAGGACAACATGGCCGCTGATAGATGAGGGTCAAAGACATTAAAAGAGTCCGACTCTCTCATTTGTCCCAAGAGAGATCTGAAGGGGTCAAAGGTCACCTACCTGAAAGTGCTGGAAGGCGCGACGTCGCTCGTCCACCCTGTCTGAGAAAGTCCTGAGTGTCCTGAAGAACAGCAGGAGGTCATTGCTCTCCTCCACCCTGAAAGGACATTTTTTGTTTTTGCACATCAACAACAGATGAATTGTACAACCATTCAGCCATTTTCTGAAGCGCTTATTTAGCCCGTTCACATTATATCCAGCAAAAAATACCAGTACATAAATAAATGAATGATCAGCTTTCATGCAAAGAGTATCACCAATGTAAATAAATAAATAAAATTCATGAATAAATAAATAAATACAGACATAAATAAATACAAACAATACATAAATAAATAATCAGCTTTCATGCAAAGAGTATCACCACTGTAGTGAACTATAGAAATGATTTGTTTCTAGCCATTTGGGTGAGCTTGACAAAAAATAAAGAAATAAATAAAATAATAATAAAGAATTTTCCACAGGGGCCTGAGGGTCTTGACGGCAGCTGGGTGAATGAAGTTTCCACAAAATTGTTATTCTACCGCACGCACGGCGCCGATGGAAACGAAAATGGCGAGCGAGCGTTTGATTTAAGTGCGGTGCGGCTCAACAGCTGGACGAATAATTGCCTTTGACACTTTGCGTCTTGGGCGGAGCACCAAGTTAAAACATACAGCCTGTCAATGCAAATATGTTCCAGTGCGGGCACAAGTTCAACTTGTGAAATGTGCTTTTTGGGTTTTTTTTTGCCAGATTGTCACATGGGCGGTTCAATTTGCTCCTTCAAGTGGTTTGCAACCACAAATTAAAATTGATTAAAACGATTTGGAGTGCCAGACTTCCATTTTTTTTTTTGGTCTAAAGTATACAATATCGTCAGGAAAAACCAGAAGATTGTTCCATTAGTTTATTGTACACTATTACACAGCTGAAAAGATTTTGTTTCAATGAACAAATAGGTGAGTCATTAGTCACACACCCCCCTTCTAATGTAATTGTGTTAATACAATTATTGTCTTCGATACTGTGACAACCAGGGAGGAGCTCGGGTGTTGCGACCAGGCAAGCGGCAACTACTAGACCGGAGAGTAAAGAAAACATGCAGATAAAGACAGAAAAAGTGACGGCTATGTTTTCACTTTTCTTGTTTTGTACCAAAAAAACAACAACAAATAATCGTTTGAATAATCGTGATTTCGATTAGGGCTGCACAATATATGAAAAAAATATGGATATTACAATATTGGCCCATGCAATATGCATATCGCTAAGACATGCAACAAGTTTCATATGGAATTTTATTCTTTTATCTGAATTTGACCAGTCAGCCGCTAAACTCAAATGTGCACCGCCATCCAATAGTTGAACATTATCGAGAGGTAGTCACAATTAATTAACTAAGAATATATTGAGTTTGCTCATTTGACTGCATGAAAAAATGGAATTCTTTCATTCATATCTTTCATTCTTTCATTCACGTCGCATTTGGCTCGCCACTTCCAACCAGACACGAACGCGTCGGCGTGACTAAATCGTCCGGCGTGCTCGCGAATAAATCCGGCTGGACGCGACGGCCGGCGAGCAAACGTTCTCTCCGCGTCGCACTCGTTACCCGCGGTGTTTTTCCACGTGTCGTTTTTCCAGACAAGGCGGCGTGTCCAGATGTGACTGGCGAGCGCGGCGAGCTTCGCACATCTGCTACGACTTGGCCGCCGCTCTCGCGCTCGCGGGGAGAGCCTGCGGGAAAGGCGACCTTGAAGGTGCACCTCCCGGCGTTCGCGACTCGTCGCCTCTCCGTTCATTGGAAGGAGCCGAGCAGGAAGTACGTGAAACGCTCACCCGGAGAGGAAGCTGCTGAAGTCGTGCAGGTCGCTGGCGCACATCACAACGTTCAGGCTGCTGATTGATTTCTCAGGCCGTTCGCCCCCCTGCAACACAAACACGAGCGCCAACATCTGTTCCACCATCTCAAAACAGTTTTCCCCTAAAAAAAATCTTTCGAAAGTAACATTGCAACCAACAATCTTGATGGCTTTTTAATTTTGTCATGACGAGGGTCATGCACAGGTTATGTTATGCTTACTGTCATGACTTGGGTCATGTATGGGTTATGTTATGCTTACTGTCATGACTAGGGTCATGTACAGGTTATGTTATGCTTACTGTCATGACTATATACGATATGCGTTATATTATTATATTATATTTTCTATTGGCTGCTGCTCGATGACGTCACTTCTGTGTGACAGATCCCTAAAGGCTCATGCATTAAATTAATCACTAAAGACTAAAACAAAGGACATTTTTGCTATAATTATAGATGTAGTTAGTTTTGTAAACATGAAATGTAGTTTCAGCTAGTATTTTTTTTTTTTTAAAGCATTTTCGTTTTTATTTCATTTTGTTGACGCACTTTTAGTTTGAGTTTTTTTTGGTTAGTTTGAGTGCACTAAACTAACCTTGCTTCCAACACATTTTTTTTATCTCAACATCTCGTTATGAGCAAGAAGGGAAAAGACAACAGCAAAGTTTCCCCACAAAAACATTGAAGCTTTCCTCTCGGCATCCATTTTGGTGAGTTACATTACTGAGCAAACACTGAGGTTACCCGGCGATCCATCACCATGTGGCAGGGAACAAAAAAAAAACACACACAATGAATTCAAGGCGTATTAAAAGAGCAGTGTGAATAATGGATGTCTCTCTACGTGCGACATAACTCAAGCGTGTAATGAAAACAAGCTTTAAGCTTTGGAACAAGTTGGCAATGAGGCAGGATTGCGCAAAGCAGCTGTTCTCCTTCTTAATCCCAATAATGAAAACCTTGGAATACACAAAAGGTCATTCAATGATACTTTCGGATCATTTTACAGTCATATTTCTTTTTCTTTTCTTTTTTATTACCGTGATGAAAACGTGCAGCAGAGGTCAGCTGCTCAAGTCATCATCACGGCGCACCGACCAATTTGAACCTCTGCCACCCCCTCTTGGCCACGCAACACATTAGCATCCTTTTTGACTGAAAATTGGAAAAAGTGAATTCAGAGATTTGTTCTGAATACATTACGGTCGCAGGTCAGTTTTGGCGGCTTCAGATGATTTCACACTTAATTTTAAAAAAAAGCTGCTGTGTGTATTTTGGAAAGGTCTTTTAGCAAACTGCCTCAACTGAGCGACTAAAGTGGCTCAAGCCCCTTGAACCACTTGACACGATTTCCTATCAACAACTTGTAAGTCAGCCAGGTGTGACGTCACGACTCACCTTGATCTCTGAGAGCTCCAACTCCACCTGGAACTCCAACTCTGAGCACTGACCAGACACGCACATCTGCTGCACTGACTTCGTGCTGCCTTAAAAAAACAAAACAAAACAAAACTTCACTTTCAAGTAATAAATATTTTTACAACAACTTTTTTTTATAAATAAAACATACTGTAGTGTACTGTAATAACATACTAAAAGAAAATACAAAGAAGTCAACTGCATCATGATTTCAAGCATTAATTCAATGAGCATTATATGTGTGCCAGCAGGTGGCAGTAAACTACATACAGGCAACTAGACTAAGTGTAATTCCTGGAGAAATTGCGTGGGAATGCTGAAAGCTGAATGCTCATGAGGTAAATTGACAGATACGTTATGTGAAAATGACAAAGTTTTAATTGAAGTTGAACGATAAATGAATAAGAAAACTTGAACTGCAATCTGTCTAAGGTGGGATTTAATCATTTCACAGAAATTACAATCCATTTCCTGATCTGATAGTCAGTCGGTGTCAAACCATCGAATGTACTCAAATGTGGTCCGAGCAGGGTTTGAATCCAGGGGAAGAAATTCCTCTAACGACTGAGCTAATTTGCCTTGTTCAAATTCATGACGTATATTTATTTTAAAAATGGCCATCTGATGAAAGCCAACTGCATTTAACTCATTTGCTCCCAATAACGTGTAAATACGTTTTTTGTTTTTTTTATGTTTTAAGTGTCCCAAAGACACCACTTGCATTCAAATAGAAAGTTCTTAAGGGTTTAAAAGTATGGCAACATTGACACTAGCTTCATTAGCTTGTCTATGGAGTTTGTATTACGTGTTAGCGTTAAGCTAGCAGACCTTTGCAAGGTTTTGTGATTTATTTGTGTCCCCCTGCTCTAAATTGTCCAGGGTTGGGAATGTGACTGTCAATCCTTGTTTGTCTGTATATTCCCTAACATTGGCTGGTGACCAGTGCAAGGTCTACCCTGCCCCTGGGCAGCACAATAGAAAAAAAAAGAAAAAAAAAAAAAGTCATCTTTCTTTTTTGTTTTGTTTTGGTTTTTTTTGGTTTTTTTGACGTACTGCTTTGCAGAGTGCTTGCAGTGCAGCTCCTCAGACTGATGCCGTTCATGCGGCTCTGCCACTGTAGATCCTTCTCCAGCTCCTCCACCTCCTCCCTCAGACCGGACAGAACCATGTGGGCCGCGCCTTCTCGCGGCTCGTGTCCGCACAACAGCGACCTGTCACGCACGCAGGCAGATGGCTGTCCAAACACTGAAAGGTGCACTTAGGAGCTTTGTTGCGCTTCTTTTGGTATAGTGATTTACGTAATATCGCAATATTATCACAGATAATCGTGACGATGAGGTCATATACTCAAGACAAAAATAATCGCGATGTGAAATTTTCATACAGCTTTAATTTCTGGTTGCATGTGAAATGTTTCATAAAGAATAACTCACAGTGCATCTTGCAATGGCTCGCTGGAATGCAAAGTGAGTTGCTCCCGGTAGCGTTGACGCTGGCACTGCAGTTTCGCCACTTCTGCTTGGAGGTGCCGAATGTTTTCCTCCAACAGCATCACCTCCTCGCTGTTCTCCGCATTCACTCTTTCCTCCATTCTGATGGAACAATCCGGACAAATACATTGGAAAATATGGACTGTATTGACTTGCTTGGGTAAGACTGCAGTGTGTAGCATCATAAACTGTTAAAAAACAGCTTGAGTCACTGTCTTTAGAAACTAAAGACCAAGTTCGAAATCTTGGGGTATTAATAGACTCAGATCTGACCTTCAGCAATCATATTAAATTCATCACTAAAACAGCCTTTTACCAGCTGAAAAACATATCCAGACTGAAGGACTGCATGCTTCAAGCAGACCAAGAGAAGCTTATCCATGCTTTTATCTCCAGCAGACTAGATTACTGTAACGGTCTTCTGACTGGACTCTCTCAAAAGAACATGAGACAATTGCAGCTCATTCAGAACGCTGCAGCTCGAGTTCTGACCAAAACAAAAAGATCAGAACATATTACTCCAGTACTTAAGGATTTACACTGGCTCCCTGTCAGCTGTAGAATCGATTTTAAAGTTCTGCTACTCGTCTATAAATCACTAAATGGTTTGGGTCCTGAATATATCCAAGAAATGCTGATTGAGTACAAACCCAGCAGGGCTCTGAGATCTATAGACTTGGGCCAACTAGTGGAACCCAGAGTTCGAAGCAAACATGGTGAAGCTGCATTTAGCTATTATGCTGCACACAGATGGAATAGGCTGCCAACAGAAGTGAAGTCAGCCCCGAGTGTGAATGCTTTTAAATCCAGGTTAAAAACTTTGCTTTTTTCTTATACCTTTGATTAGGGACTTTTAAACAGCTTTAATTAAGTGTTTTTTTTAATTATTATTTTTATTTTTATTTTTATCATTATCATTTTAAACTTTTTTATGTTAAATTTTTTAAAGTTTGTTGAATAATGTTTTAAGATTGTTAGTTTGTAACCTATTTTTATTTTATTTTTTTTCCTCTGAATGTTAACTACTGTTTCTTGATGCTTATGTGTTGTCTTTCCTCGTGTAAAGCACATTGAGTTGCCTTGTGTATGAAATGTGCTATACAAATAAACTTGCCTTGCCTTGCCTAAACAAATGTGTTTATTTAATGACAGCCAATATCAGAGTTGTAGCGAAACGTTTTGTTTTACACAAATGATAACACAACTGTTTTTTTGTTTTGTTTTTTTAATGAAATCTGTTATTATGGTCAAGGTGTCAGTGGATGACGTCATGCTGTAATCAGAGCTCCACCAGTGTTCCTAAACAATGTCCATCATCCCCTAAAGATGTTGAAATTACGAAAAACGCTCAAACTAAATTGTGGGGTTTATTTGGCTAACACTCGCTTCGTAGTAGTACAAGTATTTTGCTAGCTAAATTGAGGCGGCAACACCGTTTAACTTCAACTTCAACTTCAACTTTATTCCAGACTCTAAGTCCAATACAAACGAATAACAAAATATACACCATCAAAAAACAATAAAAGAACAATAAAAAACAATAAAAAACATTAAAAACCAATAAAAAACAATAAAAAACAGGGGGACTGTTATACAGTCATCAGGCAGTCATACCAATGTTTCCACATCCTAGACTGATACCGTACAGCACTACACTTAATATCAGTCAAAGACAGCACAACTTCATTCATAGTCCTATTCAAGCGACAAATAAAACTGTATACAAGCTTTCGCAAAGTAGCTTGTAATCCGTTTATTCTAGCTGTAACAAACAGCTCACTTGCTCTAGTCCATCTTGGTCTCCTAAGGAGCACCCGCAAAGCGTCATTGTAGGCCACCTGCAGCCTTTGCAAACTTCCTTTCTTGTAGTTTGACCACAGGTGAGCTGTGTACAGCGGTGTACAGTATGATTTAAACAATTCGATCTTCACCTTGTCCGTACAGAAACCAAACCTGCGAGCCAGAGTGTTTGCTTGTGCGTATAATGTCCTACATTGCCTATACATGTCATCATCATCAGACAGATCTTCTGTGAATATATGTCCCAGATACTTTATTTTATTCCTCACATGAAGCACAATATTGGACAGATAAAAAGCAGGAAATGTCAGACCTTTGTCTTCCCTCGTTCTACATATCATAATCATACTTTTATCTGCATTATACTTGATGTCATGCTCCAAACCATAACTAGCACAGGTGTTGAGCAATTGTTGTAAACCAGCAGTACTCGGGCTGAAAACCACCAAATCATCTGCATACATCAGATGATTTAGCAGCAAATCACCACTATAACAGCCAGTATTGCATGCCTTCAGCCTTACTGACAGCTCATCCAAATATAGGTTAAAAAGAACTGGGGATAATACCCCCCCTTGTCTAACCCCATTTGTAGCGCGAAATGGTAAGGAGACACTGTTCCCCCATTTAATTCTCATCGTCTGCTGAGCATACCAATAGGTTAAAATTCGAACAATATAATTTGGCACACCCCTCTGTATCAACTTCATAAACAGCTTCCTGTGATTTACCCTGTCGAAGGCCTTGGATGCATCCAAAAAGCACATAAAAATGGATGAATTCTGAGCTTTATATTTACTAATAATTTCTTTAAGAGCATAGATACACATATCTGTACCTAAATTTGCTTTATAACCGAACTGGCTGTCTGAGGATGTAACAATTTTTAAGATTTTATCCAGCAATATTGCTTCAAGAACTTTCGACACAGTACTGGCCAAAGCAATTGGTCTATAGTTATCTGAACTACCAATCTTCCCAGCTTTATCTTTAATAACAGGAACTAATAGCACAGTTAGCATGGAGTCAGGCAAAAACCCATGAACAAAAAAAGCTGTGAAACAAATGGAGATCAGGGGAAGTAACCTCGCACTTGCAAACTTTAAGTGCTCAGCTGAGATGCCATCCAAACCAATAGCTTTATTATTTGACAAATTGGAGATAGCTTTCAGTACTTCATGACCAAGGATTGTATCTGAGCTGTCAACTTCATTCACACAGTAAGTGTTACTCTGTACACAATTAAATAACCTACTATAATGTTGCCGCCATAACTCCAAGATATTATCTGTTCCAGTTTTACCATCAACAGCACATGGTAGAGAATTTTTTGTTTTCATGGCCCTAACCTGCTTCCAAAATTCATATGTGTTGTTACACTGCAGTTTCCTGGCCATAGAATCAGCTCTCATTGCCTGCTCATTTTTTACAATGAAGCGTAGTGCATATTTATATTGTGCATTAGTGACCCTCTTATACTCATAAATTGGACCACATCTTGGCCTTCCAGCCAGCATCCACTCTCTAGAAGCATCACGTGCCTTTGCATAGAATTCTGCCACATGAGCATTCCATCCCGGTTTTACTTTCTTTTTAAATTTAGGCTTTTGAAAACATTTACTTGACCTAATCAATAACCACAATATAAGTTGAAATATTCGAAATATTGAAAATTTACTGGTCCGTATGCATTATAAAATGCCTTATAGGTTTTTAAAAACATATTAAGCACACAAAACTGTAACTTACTTGGTGAGTTGTCTATTTTTTTCCCAACGAAAAGCGTTTGGAGGCTCGCGCCCTGTGGACGATACCACTTTGCCGTACGTCATAGGGGTGCTAGAAAATGAATTTACTAAAATAGGATATGTCTTTCTTCCGTTACAGAGCAGTTATTATACTTAGTAGCAAAAACAGATATTTAAACTTAATATTACTTCATAATAAGTACCAATAGACCATAAAAAATAAAGTTTTCTCAAGCACCCTGACAAAAATATGTCCAGAATGAGGCCGTTCGTTGAGCCTTTATTTTGCGATTTAGCCTTGCATTTCGTCCAATTGCACAATTTTACTTTTTATAATTCATCCTTCCATCCATCCAATTTATACTAATTAAATGTGATTTTACTTCCTGTTTATTTATTTGCAGTAAAGTATAATGTAGTCCGATGGTGGCGTTCAGCGGAACCTTCGAATGAAAAAGCAACACTTGCGGACGTTAGTGTCAGACGGACTGACTGTGGGGCCGAGCACTTTTCAACGTGACACCGGCTGGATCCATGTGAGGTCAACATTTCAGCAATTTCTCTGTACATGTGAATTACTTTGCAAGTTTGTCGTTTGGGGTCTCATAAAAGAAGTTCGACTTTGATTTGTTTTTGTCGATGTCGTAGTCATTAACCTAGTTCATCAAACATTGGTCGGTTTAAAATTACGAGAGGAATGAGTACACTTAAATGATAACTATATTTGATTACAACCTTTTCTGGTTTTTGTTTTGCTTTGCTGGATTATTATTGACAACAATTGATGCAAACATCAACGTGTAATGCGAGTTTGCACCAACATAGACTTAAGTATGGATGATGACAGCTACATGTAAAAGCTGAGTGGGCCAAGCTGTTGTATTCATATTATTAGAAGTGTTCAAACGAGAAAAATTAAAAACTGTATTTGTTCAATGACTTTTATTCAAGCACCCACTTACCTAGACATCAATGTCTATGATTATTATCAATGCAAGTGTTTATAAATGTGTAAAAATACTACTAGTTTTAGTTTATGAAATGTCTATTGCCTCAGATGGTGTGTTTACTGATCTGTCCTGTCCAGCGAGATGCCACGTCTGTACGTGGGCGGCTTAAGCCACTCGGTCACCCAGAAGGATCTGACGGATCGCTTCGGGAAGTTTGGAAACGTGGAGGACGTGGAGCTCCGGACACGGCGGGACGATGAGGGTGAGCCGTGAATTTACATGCGTATGCCTGAAAACAGCTGGAATATTTCTAATGTTTGTTTGTTTTTTTCTCCACGTAATGAAACTGGTATTCTTTTCTAGGTGTTCCCTATAAAACGTTTGCTTACATCGACCTCAACATTTCTGACACAGACCTGAGAAAGTGTAAGTTCATTTCAGATAATGTCCATTTAAAAATTCACAGTTTGTGACATTTGGTGCGTTTCCATTACCCTCAGTTTTACGCAAAAGGCAAGTTCGCAAAATCTAGCCGGTAATGGAAATTTGCCAAAAAACAACAACTCTTAAATATCTCAAAAACATTTTTGCGCTCCCATGAGGTGGTTTTTGAGAATTGTGGAAATAGAAGTATTTCGCAAAAGTGTCATGGACACCCGCCCGGTCACGGAGGCAAGGAATGTAACACGTTGTTTGCCAAATGTGTCTTTTTATTTACTTGCAATTGGCGAATATTTGTTTTGAGAATGATTCATTTTGGGATTGTATTTTAGTTTGACATGTTTTGCACATAACTGCACATGTCATGAGCGCAAAAGAGAGAGAGGTGTAACCGAGCGAGCCTCGTTCCGTAAGGAATTGAACAAAAAGGGGAGGAGCTTGACATCCTGTGCTGCCATGTCTGGTTCATTTAGCAGGGAAGACGCCAGAAAACATCAGAAACTAAAAGCTATTTGTAACCCGCCTTTTACCCAGCCCCTGGGAACAACAACAACAACAACATTTTAGGGTTACAGGAAGTAGGAAGTACGGAGCCGCTCGCTTTCGTGAACACCAACACGAAATGCCTGAAACCGTTCGATGAGATTAGAATGTTTTTAAAGTAATGTAACAACATCGGACGTCCGTCTTCCGTGAACATCATGAGCATCTCCTGCAGAACAGCGAGCTCTCGCGAGACGGGACATTCCGACAATTGCGACTCAGAAGCGAAATCGCTCTTCAATGGAAACGCCGACAAATCCAAATTGTACTTTATCGAAATAGTACAATATCGCTTTTATTTTTGCAAAAAAGGGTGATGGAAACGCAGCGAGTGTGTACTTGTTTTGTTTCTCAGGCATGAGCGTGTTAAACAAATCGAAATGGAAAGGAGGAACGCTGCAGATCGAACCTGCCAAGCAGAGTTTGCTGCACAAGTAAGCGCCTTTCTTCACTTTCAGGTGCTTTTTCTAAATGTGCCCAGCGAGTTGACGGTATCGTCGTCTTAGGTTTGCCCAGGAGAGGCAGGAGGAGGAGAAGCAGCAGCAGCAGCAGAGCTCCCGTCGGGATGCAGATGACAAGCACCGAAACGCATGCAAGCTGCTGGAGTCCCTCGGCGAAGCCGGCGTGGACAATTTCACCATGAAGGCAGCCGTGCCCGGCACAGAAATACCGGGACACAAGGTGTGTCTTTTACTACAACTCTTTTAGCCTTTCGTAAAACTAATCATCTTTTGCCATTTAACATTTCCAGTAATTTTTCAAGCTTACTATTATTTATTATTATTAAGATTCATTCACATTTTTTTGGTAGAATTTTTGTCAACTTGTCGTAGTGAGCAATTCAACGGCCGCAAGTCAAAATGTTTAATAAGTCAACAACTCCAATTGAAGGGGAAAAATTTACTTTCATGTTAATTTGTGGTTCTCTTGCCTTTATTTTAGTGTAAGCCCAACTCAACCTATAAGACCAAAACATTTATGCTGTGTAATTAATTCAAATTCAATTACAATTTCAATTACTACACTCCACAATCAGCATAATTGTGGGGGAAAAAATCTTATTAATACCGTGCAAATTTTCTTGTTGTTTAAATTTATTTGCGCCTTTTTCTAAGTTTTAAAATAACTAATTTCATACATTTTTGTTTCCTCTAAAAGGAACTTTTTTCTTTAAATGTTCACTCTTTAAAAAAAGATAGATAGATTATTATTATTATAAATTCTGTTTGGTCCAAAGGAACTTACGTAATTATACTATTTCTTTTTTTTTTTTTTTTTTAATTGGTCTTAGTATTTTTAAACGTTCTCTTTTTTTTTTTTTTTTTTTTGTACCAAAAAAATTTAATAATAATACTAATTGTTTGAATAATTGTGATTTCAATTATTGCCAAAATAATTGTTGTTGTTATTATTATTAGTAGTAGTAGTAGTAGTATTAGTATTATTATTATAAATTATGTTTTGTCCAAAAGGAACTTAACATAATTAATTAATTAATTAATTTCTTCTTCTTTTTTTTAATAATTGCTCTTAATATTTTTAACTGCTTAAACATTTTCTTGTTTTGTACCAAAAAAAAAAAAAATAATTATCATTTGAATAATCGGGATTTCAATTATTGCCAAAATAATTGTGATTATTCTTATTGTTTAAATAACTGAGCAGCCCTATGTATAAAACGGATAGTTTATTGTAATACAGATTAATTTTAATTCATTTTGACGTAATTATTCAGCTTTTGTTTGGGTAGAGAATATTGTTTTCCTCTTCAGGACTGGGTGGTGAGTAAATTTGGCCGCGTGCTGCCCGTCATGCAACTGCGCTGTCAGAAAGGCAGCAAAGCTCGCACCGTCAAGTACGACCCGTCCAAATACTGCCACAACATCCGTCGCTTGGCCCCGCCCACCGCCGCCGCCGCCGCCGACCCTCCTCCCACCCCCGTGGCCCGGCTCACCTGGCGGATTGACGGCGGCGACGACGACATCAGCAAGAAGAGGCGAGGAGAGTTCCCGCCGTATCGGCCGCCCGAGCCCAAGACCACTCGTACGGATGCGGTCAAATCCGCTCAAGACGGAAACAACGCCAGGTAAACGCACCTTTGATGGGGTTTCCCATGATGCCCTGCTCTTCCTGGGTCAGATTTTCTTGACCACTTCCTCCGCTTTCAGCCCGGCGCAGGTCGTCGTCGCCGCCAAGCCGGAGAATCGTCGCCCGTCGAACGGATTGGGACGCGACGAGGAAAGCGACTCTGACGAGGAGATACGCCGGCTGGTGGCGCTCCAGCAGGCTTCCCACAATGCACCGGGGCCGGACGCGCAGGAGGACAACCTGGAAGTGGTGGGAGACGACTACTTGGTCAAGTCTGGAGGCTCCCGCCGGAAGTGGGCAGCTCAAAGCAAGTTTTTCAAGTTGTATTCTCTGTTGGTGAACCTGTTTGATCATATTATGATTTATGATTTTTTATTTATTTTTTTTCTAAACATTTTTGCTCAGAAAATGTTCCGTGTTTATTTTTTCAAATTACAGCTTTATTTTTATATGTTACTGTATTATATATAGTAACAGTATAGTATTTTTTTTATTATTATTACTTTTGGTTCTTGCCAATTTTATTTTACTGTCCTTAGTTTTTTTTTTTTTTTTTTTTGGCTTTTTATTTTTCTAAATATAATACTGTATTATATATATGGATAAGTGGCCGATTAATCCCCCCACTCCACCAATTTTTATTAGATTTTTTTTACAAACCCCAAAACAGCTGATAAACATTCAATAAATTTCTGTTTTTCACAAAAACAGGGCGAAATGATCGGGTAAGGCGGGTCGGATCCAGGAAAAAATTCTGAAAAAACATTGGTAAAAAAAAAAAAAAAAATCACCACTGAACTGATAATATGCAGGAGTCAACTGTAGTTTTAAGTTGTAATATCACCAATCACCACTTGATGGCAGACATGGCTTAGTTGCACTTACACAGGATCTTACGGCCCAAACTACAACGTGAGTAGGCCTAAAAAATGTTGCTGATTTTGAATGATATGCAGGACAAACATAATACCTCAATAATATTTAAAAAAAAAATGCAGCCTGTCAACAGTACATTTTCTGATGTTTGATTTATTATTTTTTTCAAATGCCATAAATAAACACGAGTATCATAATATCATATTTGACACGATTCCAACAAGCCAACTTTCTCTGCAATTCCAGGCGGAGCGACGAACGAGGACGATTACGACTCGGCCGACACGGACGAACTCTTCGCTTCCGGGAAAAATCCTCTAGCGGCCCGGAAGAACGACTCAGCAGCGGGGAAGAGGACAAACAAAATGGCGGCTCTTTCCAAGGAGGAGGATGAGGAGGAAATCTCCACTTCCAGGAAACCTTCTCTTCCTCCTCAAGAAAAACCAGTCAAGTGGAAGAGGAAAAGCAAAAAGGAGGACGAGAGAACGACGCCGGAGCCTCCCAGTGAAGACGAGGAGGAGGCGGAGTCGAGCGCTTTCGACTTCCGGGCCATGTTTTCCGACGCCACCCACGTGAGAATCTCCCTGGACGACCTCCGCAAGCTGGCCGAGGAGTCGACCGGGAAGCGAGCGGCGCCGAATCCCCGAGTCCCGCCCAGGAAAGAAATCCTGCCCGAGGACATCCTGGCATCGCTCCTGGCGGACGACGGCGGCGAGGACGACCGGCCAGAATGGAAAAAGAAGAAGAAAGGGAGAAAGGTCGACGAGGTGATCGCGGAAACGGAGGCTCCCGACAACAAGATGGCGGCTCTTTCGTCATCGTCTGAGGAGGAGGAGGCGGCGGCGGCGGCGGCACGTCGGAGGCTGAGCGCTCGGGAGGAGGCGGCTCGCCACAGGAAGGACAACAGCAGGCGACTGGCCGCCGTCCAGCAGAGGCGGAAGGAGGCCGAGGAGCACAAGAAGCTCATCCAGGGGGCGCTCGCCAACGTGGTGCGTTCAACTGCACGTTTGTCATCTTCAACATTTTACTCGTGTCCAATTTGAAGGAATTTGATCATTTCCATTTTAGTTTACGGTCCTTAGTTTTGAGTTTAGTGGGGGGGGGTTTAGTGCACTTTTTTTGTCCGTGTTTTATGTATTTCTTTTTAAATTACAGCTTTAATTTTATATTTTACTATATTAGATATATGGCCCCTTCATTAATCCTCCTGCTCCCCCAATTTTTATTATATATATTTTTTATTTTATTTTTTTTAACAAACCCAAAAACAGCTGATAAACATTCAATATATTTTTGTTTTTTACAAAAACAGTGAAATGAGGGGGGGTCGGATCCAGGGGGAAAAAAAACAAAAAACAAAACAGGGAAAATATGATATTATGAAAAATATTGGTAAAAAAGAAACAAAATCACCACTGAGCTGATAAATAATATGCAGGTGTTAGCTGTCATTTTAAGAAATAATATCACCAATGACCACTAGATGGCAGACATGGCTTAGTTGCACTTAGGCAGAATCTTGCGGCCTCAAACAACCATGTGAGTTGCCCTAAATTTTTTTGCTGATTTTGAATGATATGCAGGACAAAAATAGCACCTCAATAATATTTTTCAAAAAATGTGTTAATTTTTGTTAAAAAACAAAAAGCACCAAATGAATTTCTGGGTTAAGAAGCGCGTGCTCCTATATAAGATTGCATATTATGTCTGTTTGTAATATTGCTCATGACTTGATGTCGTTTAGGATGCGGTGACTGCAAGAACGGGAAAACACATCGTGTTCGATTCCGACGACGAGCCCACAACGGCCGCCGCCTCCGAGACGTGTCCGCTCGGCGACAGCCAATCGGAGGACGAGGACAACGAGGCGACGGCCAATGAGATCGGCCGGACCGAAGACCAGGTGAGCTGTCAGCTTCGTAACGAGCGCGTTTGAAACGGGCAAGCTCTGAAGCGCGTTGCGTTCAGGAGCGCGCCGGGACGTCGGGACGTTTGCGGCTTTTCGGCGGCAGCGAGGACGGCGACGACGAGGAAGACGACGACGGCGGCGGGTTTCACATCAGGCCTCAGTTTGAAGGACAAGCGGGACAAAAGGTGAGCCAATCATTGTTGAAGTCTTCTGATGGATCGCGTCATCCGTCCGTGTCGTCGTTCAGCTGATGGAGATGCAGTCTCGCTTCGGCACGGACAAACGTTTCCGCATGGACCGCCGCTTCCTGGAGGAGGAACAAGAAGAAGAAAAGGAGCAAGAATCAGGTCAATATTCATCGGGAACCTTCTCCGAAAATTCAAACTTTTTTTCTCTTAAATTTCCCTCCAAACTAGGACTTTTTTTTTGTTGTTGTTGTTGTTCTTGTTTTATTGTCCTTCAATTAAATATATTTTCCTTGCAATTTTTTCAGTGTTATTCTCCTCAGAGGACATTTTTTTTTCCTTTTAAATTTTCAATTTTATTCTCCAAAAATCTCAACTTTTTACCTCACAAATTTTATTCTGCTAAAATTAGGACCTTTTCCCTTTTCTTTTTTTTTTTCCTTTTTTATTGTCCTTCAATTATAATTCTTATCCTTGCAATTTTTTTCAGTGTTATTTTCCTAAAATGAGAAATGTTATTTTCCTTTTAAATGTTCAATTTTATTTTCTTTATTCTTTATCTATTTATTTATGTATTTATTATTTACTTATTAGAATTATTTTTTCCTTACCAATGTGTAAATGTTCGCTTTCATTCTCCTAATATCAGCTGTGTTTTATTGTCTGAAATATTTCTGGCTGCTAAACGGGTTTTTGTTGTTGTGGAGGATGCAGAGGAGAAAGGGGGCGTGGCTTTGGATGAGGATGTCCTGCAGGAGGAGAAGAGGAGGAACATGTCCATCCTGCGGGACCTTCTGGGTCATCCAGCCGACAGCGGAAAAACGGCTGCCAAGACCAAAACCTTCCGGTCAGACTCATATTTAATACAAGTATCAGAGTTCGAATTTTGTGCATTGTTCATCATATGTGAGGGAGTTTTTGTTTCATTTTCGCTTTTGTTCGTTTTAATTCATTTTTAGCTCCTAAAATGTTTTTTGATTAGCTTTTTTTTTTTTTGAAGTTTAGTTTTGATTCATTCTTGTATTATTTTCATTTTGATGTATTTGACGCCCCTGCATTTTTTTATTTTTTTGTTGCAGAGACGTGTCCACGCTGCACTACGACCCCAGCAGAGACGAGCACGCCCACTTTGAAACCAAAGCAGATGGCGACAAGGACAGGTCAAGAAAATACTCATTTGAAATGTAGTCATCATTTCATCATTTATCATGCTGACGTTTTGTTTTTTTTGGGGTGGGGGGGCAGCAAGTCGGCGCGGCGGAAGAAGCGCGAGGAGGCTCACAAGCTTCCGGAGGTTTCCAAGGAGATTTTCTACCACGTGGCGGACGACCTGAAGGCCATGTTCGGACCCGCCCCCGCCGACGACCGGCAGACCGACGACCGGCCCAAGACCAGCTGGGACCAACAAGAAGAAGAGGAGGAGGAAGAGGAAGAGAAGGATGAAGAGCAGCCGACGCCGGTTGAACATTCCGGCTTCATGTTCTCCTTCTTCGGCGACGATGTGCAGACGGCGAGTCAACACAAAGGTGACAAGCTGGACGATGTTCATTCGGGAAAAGAATTTCATCCAGCTTAGGGTGACGCTGCTATTTTGTCCTGTAGCGCCCCCTGGTGTTCATCTGAAATTGAGGCTGCCTCACATTGCAACATCATTTTTTTGGCCACAGCAGAGGGCGCTAGAATGTCAAAATGGCTGCCTACTATTTTAGTTTATTTTTTTTTCTCTGCTCAGATTTCAATTTTATTGTTGGAAGATTTTCATGCAATTCATTTTAAAGAATGATCTCCTATTATTTAATTATATATATTGTGGAAATCAAATTTGCTTTTGAATAATTATTACGGCCTTTTTTTCTAAACAAAAAAAACAAAAACAAAAAATTCTGTTTTTTTTTTTTTTTTTAAAGTTTTTCAATTTTATTGTAATTAACTTTTGAGAGTATTTTTTTATCTCGTTTTTTTTTTTAAGACATTACATTACACTTTGTCTTGCAACATTGAAATTGTATTTTTGTAAACTTTGGCCTTTTTTCTAAAAATATATATATATATATATATATATATATATATATATATATATATATATATATATATATATATATATATATATTTTTTTTTTTAGTATGTTTCAATTTTATTGTAATTAAATTTTGAGGGGATTATTTTTTTATCCACTGTTAAAAAGAAAAGACATTACTCTCTTAAAATCAGAATGTTTGAACATCACGATGTTTCGTTTTGTCTTATTTTATTGCCATAAAATTCCAACTATATTTTTGTCCAAAGTAGAACTCCATTCTGGTTTCAAATTGATGATGATGATGATGATGATGATGATGATGATGATGTCCAGAGTACAAGGTGGAGAGCGTGCAGTCGCCAAAGGTGTTGCCATGGCAACAAGACCCCCGCCTACAAGACAGCAGCGAGGAGGACGATGACGACGAAGAGGAAGCGCCGGAGGAGGAAAGCGACGCGGCGCCGAAAAATGCAACGTGAGGAGAAAAAGAAAAAAAAAAAAAAAAAGTTTTGTTTACTCAACTGCAGATGGGGCAAGCCAAATCCCAAGTAAAACAGGAGTGATGATGATGATGATGATGATGATGATGGACTTGTTTGTTTGTCCACAGAGAGCAAACGGTTTCATCCACGAGCAATTTCTTCTTCTTCCACCTTGACGACAGCCGATTGACAGGTAGCGTGTGTGCGTGTATTCGGTTTACGATATGAAGGACAAAAAAATATCACATTTTAATTTCACTTTTGTAACTTGTGGGTTCAGAGGGTCCCGAGTGGTTCCGTCGCTCGTTGGAGCTGGAGGAGGAGCGAGAAGAGTGGGAGGAGAGGCGGGCGGAGCTGCGACAGGTGAACGCCACTTTGAACGGTCGCTTAAAAACAAAAACAAAAAAAACGTCTTTTCTCTTTTTTTGGTTTTGGCGCAGGAGTACCGCAAGAAGCACAAGGACGCACGCAGGAAGCTCAGATCGTCACAAAAGACGTGAACGATTTCAACTTGACGAAATCGTGTGTCGTTTTGCGGCGCTTTTCGTTCATCCGTTTTGTCAATTGTGCTCTTTCATGCTCATCGCAGTTTAGCAACCGCACATTTGTTTTGTTTTTCATTTTACCTTCAAACTATCTTGAATGACATCATGTTCAATAAAAGGAGGATTTGTATTTTCCACGTTATCTTCAATTGTTTCTATGCATTTTTTGGTTTCAATGTTTCAGTTTTATTCTTGATTTTAAAATTCTCATCTGGACAGAAATTTTGACTTCACATAAAATCTGGACCTTTTTTTTTCTTTTTTTAATTAATATAAAATCATGACTTGTAACTTCTTTGTAAATGTTGGCCTTTTTCTAAAAAAAAATCAAATAACTTACATTTTCTCTTGCAACATTGAAATTGTATTTTTTGTCAATTTTGGCAATTTACTATTTTTTATTTTTTTTATTTTTTTTGTATTTCAATATTGTAATTAAATTTGGAGGGGATTTTTTTTTTTTTCCACATTATGTTTCTATAAATTTTTTGTTTCAGTTTTATTCTTGATTTTAAAATTCTTGATTTCACATTAAATCTGGATTTTTTTTGTAAATTTTGGATTTTTTTTTTCAAAAAAACCCAACATTTTTTAATGTCTTAATTTGATTGTAATTAGATTTTGAGGGATTTTTTTAACAGTGTATAAAATATTGACTGTTTTCCTGTCAACATTTCATAAAATTGTGAAATGTCCCATTTTTGTTCCCATAAAATCAGGACTTTTCCACATTTTTTTCCCCTTGTAATATTCTGACTTTTATGTATACAATTTGTGACTTCATCAACCCACAAGCATGTCTTTATTTTTAGTTTTTAACATTTTTGTTATTGTTTTTCAAACAGTTTATGAAGTCTTTCCATAAATGAGCCATAATGGAAAGTTCATACCAAGCAACATGAAACCACAGAGAAATTTACGGTAAAAGAGAATAACGACGTTTATTTCCCCAAACGGATGGATTTTATTTTTTTTCACACCGTTTGGCCGACTTCCGGTTTTATATTTAGTACTCTTAGTTCGAAAGGCGTAACCGGAGGTTATGCTGTCATTGAGGGTAACTTCGTTGCCCGTAACTTTTCGCTTGAGAACCGGGCAGGTTGTCGCATCACATTTATGAGAAAAAAGTCGATTTATAAAAAAAAAAAAAAAAAATTGTAATAATCTTGGAGTTCTTATTTAATCGTCCAACATGACCGCGCTTGTTTTTCTTTTCCTCCTTTGCGTCGGGTCTGCGGAGCTCCGGAGCCACGTCCGACTCCCTCCGCCGCCTCTCCCCGGGGTGGCGCACCTCGGCCGGGGTGAAGATGCCGCGGCGCCCGAGAGCTCGGAGGTCCCCGCGGCAGGTGGAGACGAGGCTCCCCGGAGACGAGAAGAGCCGAGCGGTGACTTGACGACCCCGCGGGTCAGCCTCCGGCCGAATTCGTCGTCCTCCGGGCCGCCGCCGCCGCCGCCACAGCCGCCGCTGTTCCCCGCGGGCGACGGCTCGTACCGGGCGTACGCGCTGCTGCTGCTGGCCCTGGTCCTCTTCTCGGTGGGCATTGTGGGCAACCTGGCGCTCATGTGCGCCGTGTGGCACAACGCGTACCTGCAGAGCGCCTGGAACGGCATCCTGGCCGGCTTGGCCCTGCTCGACTTCCTGGTGCTGTTTTTCTGCCTGCCGGTGGTCGTCTTCCACGAGTTGACCTTCCGGCGCCTGCTCGGGGGAGCGTCCTGCCGCCTGGTGCCCTACCTGGAGGTCAGCATGACAACAAAAAAGAATTTAAAAAAAAAAAAAGCATCTTCGTCAATCGGTACTCGTGTTAGGGAAATGTTGACTTTATCCTTGTAAAATTGAAACTTGATTTTCATCCAAAATGAGACTTTCACCCCCCCCAATCAAATTTGTATTTACAATACGTTACAATCTTATGACTGTCAAAATGTCGTTTGCAACTTTAAAGTCAGAAAATTAGGATGTAGACATAAAATTAAGACTTTCAGATGATGACATTAGTTGTTTTGATTTTTACCTCATTGTCAGTTTTATTCTTTTAAAAGTGAACTTTTTGAAATTGAAATTCACAATTCGTCGTATATTTCAGGGGGAAAAAAAATCTGGATTTTATTTTCCTGTTTCAAAATCAATTTTGTCACACTGGACCATGCAGGGACCAAGCAAAAATCGTTTTGTTTTGTTTTGTTTTTAAACCCCCAAAACTCTTGACTAAGCAGGTTAAAGTGTTAAAATTTCAATTTTTGGAAATTGATTTTAACCCCTGAAGGGCAATTTTAAAATGTGTTGTTTTCCAAAAGTGTTGCTTTTAAGTACAGTAGACCAATTTAGACACTTGAAATGTCTTGAAATCAATCAATAAATCAATAAAAATATTGGTTCTTTTGAATGACATGAGGAGGAGGAGGAAGAGGAGGAGCGCTGGTCGAGTCGCCTTTTTGGCCTTGGCTAAAACCAAAATAAAATAAACGCTTTTTGTGTGTTTAGTGGTTGTCGTCCTCCTCCGGTTCTGAAAGGCGCTAATCTGGCTAATGAGCGTTAGCGCCTTTGTCATGCTAACCAGACTAATCGGACGTCTCCATTAATGATCTTCACTTTGGCTTTTAACGGGGTTGGCGGGTGACCAGGACATCTGCTTTCGTCTTGTGCCTTTTATTACACACAGACAAAAGCGAAAGGTTATTTTTTTCAAAATAAAGTTAGGCTGTCAAAATAAGGTTTAGGGTTTCAATCACGACACGATGAGGATTTCAAGACAGGATTGTGGTTTCAAGGCAGGTCTAAAAAGATTTTTTTTTTTTTTTGAATATATATATATATTTTTGGTGATGACTTTTTCCTACATGATTCGTCAGGTGACGTCTCTGGGCGTGGCCACGTTCAGCATTTGCGCGCTGAGCATCGACCGCTTCCGCGCCGCCACCGGCCCCGCCCCCGGCCCCGCCCCCGGGCCGGAGCCCTGCCGCTCCATCCTGTCCAAGATGGCCGTCATCTGGCTGGGCTCGCTGGCGCTGGCCGCCCCCGAGCTGCCGCTGTGGCGCCTGCGGCGGCGCCAGACCGCCGGGCCCCCCCGGGGCTCGTCCCCGGCGCCGGACGCGTGCGTGCGCGAGCCGCCGGCCGAACTGCCCGACGGCGTCTACGCGCTGGTGCTGACCTATCGCGAGGCCCGGGCCTGGTGGATGTTCGGGTGCTACGTCTGCCTGCCGCTGCTCTTCGCGCTGGCCTGCCACCTGGTGACCGAACGGGTATGACGACGTTCCCGGGAAACGCCGGAAAACGTCCCACTTGCGACCGTCCTCCGACGCGGCATACGTCTCACCACTAGGTGGCGTTAACATCCACGCAAAAACGCTTTTGTGTCTCAACAGGTGTCAGCGCAGCAACCCGTCAAAGCGGCCAGCAGGCGCTCCTCCGCCTCCTCTTGCGTGTCTTCATCACCGACGAAGAAGAAGCATCGTCATCATCGTCATCATCGTCATCATCGTCGGCAGCACAGACCCGCCGCCACCGTCACGTGGCTGACGGGCGTGTACGTGGCCTGCAACATCCCCGCCAGCGCCTGCGGCATCGCGCTGGCGTACGCGCCGGCGGCGGCGGCCGAACCGGCGGCCGAACTGGCGGGACACTTCTTCCTGTTCGCCCGCTGCGCCGCCACGCCCGTCCTGCTGCTGTGCTCGTGCCGCTCGCTGGCTCGGGCCTTCCTGGACTGCTGCTGCTGCTGCTGCGACGAGTGCCTGCCCGACGCCACCTCGTCCTTGTCGTCGACATTGTCGTCGTCGTCCACCGCCGCCACCTCCGCCCTCTCCTCGCCGTCCCCGACGTCCTTGACGCCGTCGTCGCGAGCCGTCGGAACGCCGTGCTGAGACGAGCGTTCACTTTCGAAGGTCGGGTTTGAAGATGTCTAGTTCAGGTTTTAAAACAGGATTACGCTTTGAAAAAGGTTTTGATGTTACTGGGATTAGAGTTGCAGATTGGGATTTTCATGTAGGTTCGGGTTTCTAGACATAATACCGAGTGATTAAGGTTTAGGGAGCCCAAATGAGTTTTCCCAGTTGCATGTGAGCAGCAAACGGAACATTCTTGGGCACCGTTAATATGAAAGTGTTACTAACATGTAATAAGCATCCAAAAGCTTTTCCAATCGTAATCGGCGACGTCACACTCGTCAACGATCGGCATTCAAAAGACATACAAGCCACTTGTGGGAAAAATTTCCCTCTGGCGCTTTTCTGCTACTTTGAGTAAACTTTGGATTGATTTTGCTCGTCCGTCGTTTGTTCTTGTCTGAGCCTCAAGCAGGAAATCGGTCACGCTGTTTTGTTTTTGTTCAATGATGGAAGAGTCACAAAAACAGCAAAAAAACAAGTGTGGGCTTTTTGCTTTGTGCACACAAAACGTTGCCATGGAGCGCAGACGAGAATTCACCAGACCACAAACACAACATCTTTCCGCTTTGATTTGTTTTAATGATTTTTTTTGTCCGAGTGAAAGATGGAAGATTCATCATTTTGGAGTTGCTTGCATTTCATTGCTTAACAAATAAATAAAAAGTCCTTTTTGAAGGAAACCTCAAAATGATCTGAAAATTCTCTCTTATTAGCATTACGGTGATCTTGTTGTGTGTGGCTTCTTCAGAATTTTTTTGTGGGTCTCGTCACGATAAACCCGTCGACCAAATTTTACGTTGCTGCGTCAAACGGCCCTGATGGCTGAATTTTCAAAACAAGACCAATGAAGAAACACCTTTAGACTTTTTTTTTTTTTTTTTTGTGGGTCTACTCATGACAGACGTACCCACCAAATTTCATGTTGCTAAGTTAAGTTGGCTTTGGGGGCTGAATTTTTCACCTCATAAAGAAAACCTGACTTTCAAATGTCTGCTTTGAACCCAAATGTGGACTTTCCTGTGTCTTTTCAGATATGGCGTCTTGAGAGTTTTTTGTGGGTCTACTCGTGATAAACAAATCTGCCAAATTTCACGTTGCTCAATCAAACTGGCTTTCGGGGCTGAATTTTCAAAATAAGACCAATGAAGAAACACAAAGGCTTGCATTAAAACTACACCAAAAGGCCATTTCAAACCAAAATGGCTGACTTCCTGTATGTTTTCAGGAATAGGTCCCTGAGACTTTTTTGTGGGTCTACTCATGATAAACAAGTCTGTCAAATTTCATGTTGCTACGCCAAACTGGCTCCCGGGGCTGAATTTTCAAAATAACACCAATGAAGAAACATAATTTCAACAGGCTTGCATCTAAATGACCCCAAAAGGCCATTTCAAACCAAAATGGCTGACTTCCTGTATGTTTTCAGGAATAGGTCCCTGAGACTTTTTTGTGGGTCTACTCATGATAAACAAGTCTGTCAAATTTCATGTTGCTACATCAAACAGGCTTCCGGGGCTGAATTTACAAAAACTTGCAGGTTGAGCCCATTTTTGCCTGAGAATATTAACAACAAATCAAGCAACGTAAGGACCCCCCCCCACACACACACATCTTGGAATACTACCAAAATGTCTTCATTAATTGGGGCCCACTTGGAGGCCCCACCAAATTCCAATTTGAGGCTGCGAGTCTCCTTTTGAGCTGAACTCGTTCCTCTCACATGCAAAGAGCTGAAGAAGAAGAAGAAGAAGAAAAGAGGAGGATGGGGGCGGGGCCTCCACAAGAAGAGCGCTTTTGTTCAGGCGTTCTCTGGGGCCGCCCAAGCGACGGCGACGCGGGAACAAAAAAGCCGCATATCAATCCCGGGGCGGGCGTTGCTAAGCTACGCGACGCCCACCGACTCCCACCGCCGCACACAAGACAGAAAGAAGGAAAGAAGAAAGATAAGCCCAAAGCCAAACTGCTTTGCGGGTCGCCATGACAACCACCGGGACAAAGTTTGCAATTTGGCCTCAAACTCGCCGCCGCCCACGACATCAGCTCGCTAGCCGTCACTTTTGTTTACCACCAAATCAGGAAGTGATGTTTTGTTCGCAACGAAAGGCAGCAATAAAGATAAAGCTTGTTTTTTTTGGGGGGGGAAAGTATAATGTAAAATAAGTTCATGTCCATTCAGTACATATGAGGGAAAGTCCAAGAAATATGAAAGCAGATGATCTGGCCTTGATTGGAACAGGTGTGCTCGTTTAGCATGAAAAGTTGGGATGGGAAACTTTGCTCAAGCGTTTGTTGGACGTTGGCTATGACAACACTTTTATTTGTGGAGTTATAATATGGAATTAATTTGAGTTTTCACTCACACGCCTGCGCAAAGTGAACTCGTGGAAGCAAAGTTAAGTCATCGAAAAGTAAGTCAAACATTTTGTCTCTCTCTCTCTCTCTCTTTTTTTTTTTGAACTTATATACAACAAATGATATATATATATATATATTTTTTTTAAATGCTTCATGAAAATATTTACGTATGAATGTAAAAAATATGAACCTTGATGGTTAGCAAACGAGGCGTCTGCCTTTTAAAGAAGAGGCACCAAAAAAAGGGAAGTGTTGTATTTGTTGGACCACCAGAGGGCAGCATTGCACCGCGGAAGGGCGGGTCAAGAGGTCATCGGTTGAAAACAACTCAACTTGTTGCACATACAAAAGAAAACAAAATAATTAGAAATGCCTCTTAATTTTTTTTCGATGATAAATCAAAAATTAGATTCTTTCGACTAATATGACATACAATGAAGTATCTTAATAGCATAAAAGCCAACAATTTACCCTTGTTAACAAATCCATTTATTTGGAAACCTTCAATAAAATGTAGACTTTGAGGTATTTGTACGTGTTTGTGGCAAAAAAAAACAAAAAACTGAAGGTGATTTATTTGGTGTCACTAATGACGCCAATGTTGCCGTTTGTGTCAACATCAAACAAGTTACAATTTCAAAGCCAGTTACGTGTTACAGAAAACAAACGTGTTTTTGTGTGTGTGCACTTGAAAAACGATTTCGTCTTCAAAAGGTGTGTGTACGCAAAAAAGACATTGAAATCATCCAAGTAATTCTCAACTTTCCTTTCTGTTTTTTTTTTTTTTTTGCTGCTCACAACTTTAATCTACAAGAAAGACTTTGGCGTGGGTGTGTTTAGACTAGAGGAGGCCCACCATCTTGCTAACAGTGTCCAGGTCATAACTTCCATATTTAGACTGTGAGCCAGTGGAACACTTTCACTTTGTTTACAACAAACGAAACACACTTTCTACCCGCATATGGTGACTTTTTCTCTCTTGTGGCGGCTTGATGAACGCTCTTCCTCCTCCTCCTCTTCCTCAATGGGCATGTGAGGAAGCTCCTCAACCGAGTTTCTTTGACTCCGATGAAATTTGGTGGACATGTCTAACATGGCGCAGAAAAGTCTTTAGGACCCATGCTGGAAATTCAACAAGAAGTCGGCCATTTTGGATGATCAACAACTTCACGATTGGATGTGCCACTTGTAAGGTTAAAATGAAAAGAAAAAAAAACAGCCCCTGAAACTAGTTTCTTAAACTGATATGAAATTTGGTGGACGTATCTACCATGATAGCACACAAAAAAAAAAAAGTTTCAAGGACCCATAGTGGAAATTGACCAGGAAGTCGGCCATTTTGGTTTGAAGCAACCATTTCATACGCAGACACCTGACAATGAAATTTAGAAGAGAGGAAAAACAAAAAAACAACAACACGGACACCAGTATCTTAGATTGACATGAAATTTGACATGAAACATGTCAACCATAACATGGCGCACAAAAAAAAGTCTCTAGGACCCCTGCCAGAAATTGAACAGGAAGTCAGCCATTTTGGTTAGAAATAGCAACTTCATACTTGAAGGTGGAAAACCCCCCCAAAAACAAACACATCAGCTCCAGTTTCTGAGACAGACATGGACGCAAAAAAAAAAATTCAACAGGAAGTCAGCCATTTTGTTTTGAAGCAGCCATTTATGAGGCATCCCGAGGATTGTTGTTGGCCACGAAAAAGGAAGTTGCGAGGACGTTTTCGGTCCGCTTTCCAGCTTGAACCAGTTCTGACGTTAACGCGTCCACGTGTTGGCCGACAAACGAGGCGCTCGTGTGAAAGGATGAAGGGGATGAATGGATTATTGCATGCGGAGCGGAGAGACGGCTCTTCAGCAATGAAACGCCTTTGCAGAGTTATGGCTGCCAGTCAGCATTTCATTGCGGGCGCCGGTCAACGAGCGCGTTGGGACAAACTCATCAATGCGCGCACGAACGCACGTGCGCTTAATAGGAAAAGTTGGCTGCTCGTCTTGTGGATTCATTATTTCCACGCTTGCACCACCATTTTGTTGATTGCTCAATTGTGGCCAACAGAAAGACAGAGAGAGAGTGAGCAGTTTTATCAGAACCCCAAAACATTCACATCTCGGAAAGACTCACTGTTTACTTAGAGCCATTTAAATAAATAAATACATACATAAATACATAATCAATGAAGTAATAAGTTACATTTTATTAGGTAAAATGTTTTAAATCAATTGCAGAAATTGGTTACATTTCTGCAACATGTATTTACAAAATACACTGTTGTGAAAAATGAAAAAAAAAATTTTTTAACAAAAAAGTAATATTTTGAGGAAATAAAAAAAATCTTGTGAGAATTAAGTTGAATATTTTGAGATAAAACGTCATGTTGTGAGAATACGGTTGAAGTCATATTTTTCACACTAAAAAGTTGGAGTCTTGACAAAAAAAATAAAAATAAATTTTATCTTTAATAATTCAATGTAATAGGAACAAACAGTTTAGGAAATGGATGGATGGATGGAATCCAAGATAAAAAAAAAAATCTCAACTTTTTTTTTTTTTTGCTACATAAAAAAAATCACAATGTCATAATGCGAGAATAAGGTTGCATTATTCAAGGAAGCGTTATCTTACAGGAAGTCATATTTTTCACACTAAAAAGTTGGAGCCTTAAAAATGTTTTCAATAATTTTATCTTTAATAATTGAATTAATAATTCAAGAAAAAATATTTTCATTTTTTTTCTTTTTTCAAGTCTTTTTCTTTCTTCTGAAAAAGTATTTTTTGATTGGTCGCCCATCTGCTACATTTCCCTGCGGTTAGCTAGCTAGCTAATGTTTGCCATCGTGTTGGTCTGCTTGTCTTGTCCTTTGAAGTAAGCTGACATTTCGAAAATGATTTATTTTTTTGAAGATAAGTCAAAATGTTCTCGGATCATGTGACAGTCTCCATCCAATCACCTTTTGCCAGCGGTTTTCCCACCTTTATCGGTCGCCCATCTGCTGCATTTCCCTTTGGCTAGCTCGCTAGCTAGCTGACGTTTGCCGTGGTGTTGGTCTCAACGGGTTTTTGCGTTTGCACCTCGAGGCGTCGTCATCGTCGTCTATTTGCCGCGCGGAAGATTGTCTGCTGCTCGTCCATTATTTATTGAATTATTTATTAATTCTTCAGGAGCCTTTGAGGGCGCTAACGAAGCCCCTGGGCTCGCCGCCCTCGCACCTGTCAGCTGCTCTCAATCAAAACAACCGCTGCCGAGTTTTGGAAAGCAGCCACAAAAACCACTTTGGAAAATCTTTTGTTGACAATTTGCAACTTTGCGTTGCGGTTGTCAAAGGTGGGAGGGCCGAGTTGGTTTCAAGCGTGTCGTCAGAAGAGTTCAAAGGTCAACTCTGCCAAGGCAAACTTTATGTTCTCACGCGCGCAGTTGACGTGACCTCCAAAATGTTGCAGCTTTGGCTGTTGTTGCCATGGCGGCCATGTCTGCCTACATGATTTACACGACACGCTCACACGTGAAATCAAGCCTACGCACGCGTGCGTGCGCGTGTGCGTGCGTGTCACAATGAGGAGGCTGGAAGGCGTCAGACTGCGTGTGAAGAAACGTTTCCGTCCGCTGCTTCTTCAAGGACATTGATCGTGTCAATGAAGGAACCACAACACCTTCTTCTTCTTCTTCTTCTTTTCTTTATTCTTCTCCATCTTCTTTTTCTTCATCTTGGTTTTCTTCTTTTCTTCTTCTGCATCTTCTCCGTTTTCTTTTTCTTCATTTTCTTCTTTTTTACTTTTTTTCATATTCTTTTTCTTCTTTTCTTGACTTCTCTTTTCCTTCATCTTCTTCCTCTTCATCTTTTTTCTTCTCCATTTTGTCTTTTTCTTCATTTTCTTCTTCTTTTCTTCATCTTAGTTTTCTTTTCTTCTACATCTTCTCTTTTATTTTTCTTCATTTTCTTCTTCTTCTTTTCTACTTTTCTCCATCTTTTATTTTCTTGACTTCTCTTTTGCTTCTTCATCTTCCTTTTCTTCTTTACCATCTTCTCTTTTTCTTCATTTTTCGTTTTCTTCTTCTTTGGCTTCTTTTTCTTCTTTCTTCTCCTTTTCTTCGTCTTGTTTTTCTTCTTTTCTTGTTCTTCCGCTTCCACTTTGGGCTTGCTTTGGATTCCCTTGCTGACGAGCAGCTGCTCATTCTTGATATTTTTTTTTTTTTTTTTTCTGCTTCCATTCAGCGGACGTCGTGCCGCTCCTTGTGGCGTGCGGGCCGTGTCCACCTGGCGGCAGTATTGTACATCAGTACCAGCTGTAGAATCCTCAGCAACAGCCTATTCCTGAATATAATTTATGTAAGTGGTTGTCATTGCGACCTCTAGTGGACACAAAGAGCAAACTCACCCGACTAACCCCAGTCAAAAAAAAAAAAAAAAAAAAAAAAAAGTTAAGGTGAAGCTACAAACTAGTAAAGTCACGTGTCTATTTGCTGCAAACAAGATGGATTCTCTTCCTTGTGGATCTTTTGGGGCTTCCGTGTGCGTGTAACCATGGCGACGTTGTTGCGCTTTGGTGTTGCGCAAGTTTACGGCCAAGAAAGAAAGAAAGAAAGATGAGAAACGCCACCACGCCAAAATGTCTCCGCAGAGACTCAATGCAGGTGCGTGCGCGTGTTTGAAGTGAGTGCCAGGCTGCAGCGTTGCAGCTCGCATGCTAATGCTGCGCCAGAGATGGAGAGACGTGGGAGGGGAGGGGAAAAGGCCAGAGAAGGCCCGCCTACACGTGCGCGCACACGCACACACAAACACGCAACACAAAATGGCAGCTCGCGATTGGACGCTGGCGCAGAGTCGGGTGGTGTGTTGATATGTTGTGTTGCAGACTTGAGGTGAAAAAAATGCCATCAGGTGTTTTGGCGGCGCAAGCGTGGGCACACGTGTGTGTGCGTGCGCTCGCAACTGTGTGTGTTACTCCGTCTCTATCGCACAAACCTCCACCAAGGCAGAACTATAAAATTGGAAAAAATAAATAAAAAAAACATGTATAAATCGGTGCCTTGGTGTACAACGAAGCACGCTGCTTTAAGCCCGCTTAGCTTAATGCTAACAAACAATGCGAAACACCATTCAGTGGCTAACAAGAACAACAGATATTTGAAGAACACCTAGACAGACAATCAAACAATACTTTCAGGCATGTATTCTTTATCCTCTGTGAAGAATGATCTCTGATTTGTTGATCATGTTCAAAATCGGACGATTGGATTGTTTGTGGAGGTTTATTAATGGTCGTGTGATGAAAAGTTAATCAAGCGGGTGCAGCGCTAATGATGGCCTGGCCCTCCAAGCAGCGGGGAGGCGCACACACGCCGACTCGCACCCCCCGGGGTACGGATTTCCCCCCTGACCTTTCAACTCGCCTGTCATAAGTCGCGCTTCCTCCTCGCAGACTGCACAAAGCGCACATTTTATATTCATGGTTGCTTATGAAATGCACATTAGTAGATACCAAATATTCTAAATCCTACTAAATAAAAATAAAACCAAGATAGTTGATCAGCTACGGTCAATAAAATATTCCATCATTTCTTTTGCCAGGTTCGAAAAACATGAAGCCAAGAGGCAATTTTTTTTGTGTTGCTTTGTAACTTGCTTCAATTGTCAAGCAAGAAAACTTGCGACGTCAGACACTATTTGATCGTTGTTACTTATTAATACTTAGGCTACAGTAGTAGTAAAAGATAGTTTTGTAAAAAAAACAAAAAACTTATTTAGTGATAGTCAGCTAGCTAGCTCCCCGCTGCTTGGCTAAACTAGCTAGCTAGCTAGCTAGCCAGTTTGCTCATTAAGTACTTTCATCTGTCAAGTACAAAAAAAAAAAACATGAAGCAAGAGACAATAATAATAGTTTTAGATGGCGAGTTGACTTCTTAGTTTCTTAATTTCTTCTGCACAAAAACTGTGACGCCAGAGAATACTTTTTCATTCGCTAACTAGCATTTAAGTTGGCATGGGTAAGGTTTACATTTTATTCTGTCAAGTGTGAACATGAGTTATTTGTCTTAAAAGTTCAGTTGTTCACGAGTTATGTGTTATTTTTTTTCCTGCCAGGTACACAAACTGTGAAGCCGTTTGCGATCTGCTAGCTAGCTAGTTTGCTAGGTTGTTATTTAGTCTTGAGATTTTTTTCTGAAAAGGACAAAAATTGTGACGCCAGAAGTTATTTTCTGAGAATTTCTTATTTAGCAAATGAATGATTTATTTTGTTGGTTAGTTGCATGGTTTGTTCCGTAATTTATTCTGTGAAGTGGAAACAAAATTGAAGCGAGAACTCAGTTAGCTAGCTAGCTCGTTTTTTTTGTTTTTTTTTTTTTGTTTTTTTATTGTATGCACTGTAGCCAGGCCATTTTGTAATCATACTAAGCTGACTTGTTGATTAGTTTCGTAATTACTTCTGCCAAGTACTAAATAAGTGACACCAAAGGTTATATTTTGAAATCATTACTTAATTAATTTGTTTTTTTTAGTTGGGTCAACAAGTTTTATAATGTTTGTGATCAACGCTGCTTGGCTAGCAAGTTAATCTTGTATACGCGTGTTGTGTCAATCAGCATGTTAATATGCACAGTCAATAAAGATGATGCGTTAAAAATGCTTCCCGGTGCTTGCTGACTGCTCTTAGCAAATACGAGCAACTTGTTTTTAAGACCAGTCTTTAACTGCATTTGTCCTGTTTTGTTTCTTTCTCCAACCGGACATAAAGCAGAAGCCGACAGTCAAGAGATAACAAGTCGGAATATCACAAACACGTCCTCATTCTGTATACCGTCAATCTTGCGACTGCCGCGGTCGCTCATGTGGAGCGTGTGAGCGTCTTTGCTCAATCATTGCTGATAAAAATAATCAGAATTGCGTGTGAAGGTCGCCATGGAGACGACATCCAGCTGCATATATGGACACATTTGTGTGTGTGCGCGCGTACGTACGTGTAGGTGGATGCTGACCCCAGGAAGTGACTTGATTACATAAGTGATGGATTTGAAATCGCAGCCTACACTCTTATACACAATTAATACACACAGAAAAACACACACTGATAAACAGAAAAAGATGCCTTGGGGATGTAAAAAAAACCTTTTGCCCCTTCCGAGCGTCATACTCTCAAAACTCCTAAAACACAAACTCGCGTTTCTTGGTTACCTGCTTGGTTTGTTTTGACATTTCTTGGGCCAACGAGGAAAAACGTGAAGCGAGAACTTGTTTTGTGATGGCAGAATGATTTTGTGCGCTAGCTCAGAGTAAAGCAAAAGTTTGTTTTGTGATTATCCTACTTCACTCGTTAGGTGGATCGTTCCATTTTGGTTAGCAGTTAGCTGGTTACAAGATTGAAAAAAATAAATAAATAAGAAGCA
The DNA here is from genome assembly GCF_051991245.1 of Festucalex cinctus. Taxonomy (NCBI): domain Eukaryota; kingdom Metazoa; phylum Chordata; class Actinopteri; order Syngnathiformes; family Syngnathidae; genus Festucalex; species Festucalex cinctus. The sequence goes on along the minus strand of NC_135418.1, from coordinate 30,224,271 downwards.
GAACATTTAAGAACGTTTGTTAGTTCATTCGTTAGGTAGTTTCATTTTGTGTCGCAGCTAGTTACAAACATGAAGTTTCATTTTTTGTCACAGTTGGCTAGTTACAACCATTAACGTTCCATTTTGGTTAGCCGTTAGCTAGTTACAAGCTTGAAAAAAAAAAAACGAGAAGCAAAAGGTAATTTTCAGATAGTTTGTTAGTCGATTCATTTTGGGTTTTAGCTAGTTACAAACATGAAGTTTCATTTTGTGTCACAGATAGTTAGCTAGTTTCAACCATGAAAAACATGAAGCCAAAGTTAATTTTGTGACCAGTGTTGGTAAGTTCACTCATTAACTAGTTTTATTTTCTGAACGAGTTATTTATTTATTTTTTCCCATTTTGTGTTGGACTAAGTTAGTTGTGCAACATCATTTTGTGTTGTTTACTCATTCGGTAGCTAGCTTATTTTGTGAATGATGCTAGTGTAGTGAGCTAGTTTCATTTTTGTAACGGCTATTTCGATTTTTTTTTTTATTTCTTCAATTTGACTTCACTTTTACTTCTACCTCAAGCACAAGTTAGTTCACCGTTTTGTGAATATGACACTAGTTGGTTTCATTTTGGGTTGTCGTGAATGATCACTTACAAGCTTGAAATAACCGGAAAAAACCCCCACCATTTTGTGATCAGTGTTAGTTCACGCGTTAGGTAGCTAATTGTAGTTTGTGAATAACACTATAGGTGGTTAGTTAGTTAGTTAATTCCATTTTTGCACTCATTCTACCAGACACAAAATGAATTTGTAAACGAGTTATTTTGGCCAATGGGGCCAAAAACAGGGCAGTGAGCCACCAAATCCAGCATTTTGCCACCTGCACCTACAAGAAAGTAGTGTAAAAAGACAAACACATTTGGGATTGTCGTGTTGTAGCGTTCTGAAATGAATATGTGAAACATGTTGAGCATTTGCAGCTAATTGACGTTGATGATGTTGTTTTTGTGCAATGCAGTCACCGCCGCCGAGTGAGCGTGAGTGTGTGTTGCGCGCGCATGTGCGCGCGTGCTCCGCAGGTGTAAAAGAGTGATGTATGAGCCCATTACAGTGTAGACAACAAGATCAGTCAGGAGCAGGACACACAAACCTTTTAGTCCCCCCACCCGCCCCTCCACACCTTCCTTTTGACTCTTTTACTCAGACTTGTGTGACTATCTATCGATCTTTATCGTGTACATATGCGGCGGCTCGTTGTTTATCGCCCCTTCACCATTCCGACAAAGACTTGAAAATGACGTTTGTCAAATCTTTCATTGTCACTTGGAAGGAAAAACATCGTTTGGTGATTGCAGTCTGTTAACGATGTTGCTCGTTAGTGATGTAGTTGACTTTCTGATGGTATCTGGTTAGATTGTAACTTACTTAGTTGGTTAGTTTTGACATCCGTCCTGCCGTCCGTGCATGAAAAACTTCAAGCTTGAGACATTTTGCACTGTAGTTGTTACTGTTAGTTAATTAGTTATTTCGTTCGTTAGTGGTCCCGTTCCCTTCTTAGTAAGCTAATTTTATTGGTCGTTACTTAAATAACGAGACAGTTAGTCAATTAAGTTGGCTAGTCTGCTTTTTCTTAGCCAGTTGGCTTGTTACTTAATTAGTCAGCAAATTACTTAGCTAGTTTAGTTTGCTATATTCTAGACTGGGAGAGGTTTTTGATTGCTTTGTCATTACTGTCAGTTAGCTATTTAGTTGAATTTATTTAGTCAGTGAGTTAATTCATCTGCCAAGTGTGAAAAATGTGAAATTAAAAGTCATTTATGTTAGTTAGTTAACTAGTTGTCCTGTTTCCTTCTTAGTAAGCTAGTTTTATTGGTCGTTACTTAAATGAGCCAGTCGGTTAGCTAGGTAGTCAATTAGTTGGCTAGTCTGCTTTTTCTTAGCCAGTTAACTTGTTACTTAATTAGTCAGCAAACTACTTACTTTCTGATTGCTTTGTCATTGCTATCAGTTAGCGATTTAGTTTAATTCATTTAGTCAATGAGCTAATTCATCTGGTAAGTGTGAAACGTGAAATGAAGTCATTGATGTTAGTTAGTTAGTTAATCTCTTTCTGCCAAGTATATAAAACGGGAAATGAGATTTGAGTTTGTTAATTGATGTTATTCAGTCAATTTAGTAAGCAGTTGAGTTAACGAGTAAGTTAGCCAGTGAGTCCATTTCCGATGTCAACACTGCCCCCTGACGATTTTCTGCTGGTACTGCAGCATTTTGCCCAAATGCCGTCCATCAGCCTCCAGGAAAAAGCTTCTCCATGAATATTCCAAATCCTAAGCAAATCCGCACACCTTTCCATTCTCTGCCCCACCCCAGGCCTCGTTGCCACGGCGACGGAACAATGCAAATGATCCACTGTCACAACGTATTGACATTATTGACATTAGCCACACACACAGCGTGTTGTGGCAACAGCGTGCCGGGCAGGTGAAGGACGGACGACTGACGGCAGGTTGACGGACGGACGGACGGACGGACGGGCAAACGCTCTGCGTGTGAATCCTGACGTGGCGCATTCCAGCCATGTGACTCATCACGACAACAATGTATACGCCTAGACAGGAAGTTACTGTCATGTCATCGTCTTTTATACATATATAACATATACTACATGAAATATGACGTAAATGTTACACTACTCGCGTGTAAACGTGAAATAGGGTGTCAATGAGACACATGAAATACTGTTATAAATATGGTACGTTGGAGGTGTCCATATATTAAATATGATACATGAGAAAGGTACATGAGCAATGAATCTGCAATGAATCGATGACGTGAAAACTTTACTAAAAGTGACAGTTGGCCATTTTGTCTCTGCGCTTCACCAATTGACTTTTACGGAGCATTTTTATTTGATATTTTCATTATCTGTACAGAAATCAAACAAATCACTGGCCACTGCAGAGAAAAAACTACAACACAATTTTATCGCTTGTCACAATGCGAGTGTGGTCTTTTGATCTTTATGCTACAAAATGTCAAATGTTGATACTTGAGTCATTTGAGGTCATGTAAATCATGAAGTGTTGAAAGTGAGACGCTATGGAAATGATACGCGGATGATGGGAATGAGTTTTTCCTTCCTTTGCTCACTCGAGCCGTCACACGTTCTCGGTCTGACCGTCGACACGATGGCAGCGCATAAACAAAATCATGTCAAACGTTACGAGAGTTGGTATTGGATCAATAGCACCCATATCAGCTTGAATTTGACTGTATCCGATTTAGAAAGGAAATCAATCAATCATCACTTCCATTTGTATGGAAGCTTGGTGCATTGTAGGATTTGGGTCATTTTTTCCCTCCCCTCTGTATTCATATTTTTGTCACGATCTGTCATGTATCCGAAGGTTAGAAGCACGTTAATCACATATACGCTGCACAATGCACGTTCTCTCACACACACTTAAAAGATGATTTGTTTTTGAACTTAGTAAAGACGAGTCACATGCGACTGAAATAATGAAAGTGACGGAAATGGAGGGATATGCTGTGAAATGCTAGCTCCGTCATTAGCATAGCGTAGGAGGCTGATTGAATGGAATTGGCATTCAGGAAACCATTTTCTTCATCTTATTCGGTTTGCTTGATATGACTCTACAGTATATTCATTAACACATTCACTGCCAGGCCAGCAAAAAATTTGACATTGACGTCTTTTTCCGTCAATGGCAGTGAATGAGGTAAGGGGCTCCATAACTACCTGGTACCGACCTCTCCACAATAATTTCGTCGGGACATTAATTCGAGCTGATTGGACGATGCGACATTCTACACGTTTGCTTGAACCAATCACGACCACGGGTGAAATTTTCAAAATGTCTTCTCCTTCATGTCGAAGTGGGTTAAAGCAGGGACAGCTTTTGTGTATGGGCTGTTGCTAACGATTTTGGTATTGCGTCTTTAAACATCCATAGCTCAGTGACAGGAGCACTTACATAGATTCTGACTGTTTGGGAGTAAAATTCAAAATTCTATCTTCAAAAAGAGACCAAAACTATGCTGATACTACAAATGGTTCAAGTACAGCTACAAATTGATTTTGGGTGCATCGTTTTTAGCCAAAGTTGAAAAAAATATATATTAAAAAAAAATATTGGGCAGAAAAAGTGTATAAAGCGTCTTATTAACTTTAAAATGGAGTCCTTGTGATTGAAGCGATCCACCTTTAAAAAAAAAAAAAAAAAAAAAAAGTCATCCAGCCTGAGCCCCGCCCTTCCTCTCTCCTTCCGTGTGTTCCCCCCGGGGCAAGGCAGCCAGTCCGGCCGGAAAAGGTGATTCTCAGACGGGACTCTGCTTCCTCCCCACTTGGAACGCGTCGGCGCCCCCACCGCTCTCAATATCCGACCAGCAGCCCCTTCCGACGGCTTCTTGACTGGATTTCGTCTCGGCGCCTTCCCTCCCCTGCGTGTGTTCCAGCGGCGAGGAGGCGGAGGAGGAGGACGACGACGAGGAGGAGGAGGAGGAGGGGGGACTTGGTCTTCCCTTTTACCGGATTGATTTCTGACCCAATCGGGAAGGATCCGGGCTCCGTTCTGCGGTGCTGCAGTGGTGTGTCACGGCTGTCTTGTTTTCCTGTTTTTTCCAAACGAGAGGGGACCATTATCGATTTTTTTTTTCCTCGCCGGCCTGTCAATCATTTTTTTCCACCGCTGCAGTCTAGCCAAGTCTCCGCCGTGCTGGGACATGGACGAACCCCAGTGAAGGGAGCTCCACACGCCGACGTGATTCGGACACTGATTCCCGACCGAGGTAAGCCTCATTTGGCTCTTTTTGGAGGTGAAACTTTCGCTGGCCGTTTTCACGTCGACGCTGGCTGAGTTTTTTTTTTTTTAAAGCTCGTTTTGTATTTGCTTCGAAGATTCTTTGAAGCGTTTTTTTTCTTACGCTCGCTGGTCGTTTCCGCCTTCTCCGGCGGCCCATTTAGGCTTTTTTTTTTTTTTCTCGCCACAGGTGCGAGACCGCAACCTTCGGGTTGTCGTTTAAGGACTATTTCACCAGCCACAGTTGCCGCAAAGTGAGCTCGCTGGCGTGGGAGGAACTGTGTGAGGTGGGGGGGAGACGGAAGGGCAGCAGCTCCACGCGGGGCTCGGCTCGGTGGAAGCCCGCCGACGAGGCACTCCTCGCCCGCAGTCCCGCGCTGTCAAGTCTCGGTCGAGCAATGTGGACATTTTCAACGCAACTTTCGCTGCACTTTTTTTTTTTTTTGGCGTTTAGTCGTACAGTTGCATTTCGTCGCGTGTATTTCCCTCGGTTGGCTCCAAGTTGTTAACGAATTCAACTTTTGTACCGCCGACCAGTTGCTGCCTGCGGACGGCTCGGGTCAATCCAATGCTCGCGTTTTCAGCGGTATGCGACGCGGGGTGGGCTCGGTCGAGATATGCCGAATTGTCGAGCGAGTCTTCAATGTGGACGAGGCCGAGTGCTGGACTCGCCAAGTCCTCCCGGAGCCCCTGAAACCCGGCGGCGTGTGATAAACGCCCCCGCTTGTCAATGGCGGTTTGGTGCGGGGTGGGTGTGTATGTGTGGTGTGGTGGGGGGCTCCGTGCAATGATTGCGATTTCCGCCAAGTCTGGAATCAGTTTGTCCGCACTACGCAGTCATGTTTGGCGTTGTTCGATGCGAGGGCAGCTGAACACTTGCTGCTGCTGCTGCGTTTCACCGGGCAGCTCGTTCTTCCTGTTGGAGTGGTTCCCCCACATTGTGTCAACACGAGCTGGGCCAGCCCGCAAAAAAAAAAAAAAAAAAAAAAAAGCCGCTTTATTGTCACCAACTGTGGCCGTGGATGTGATGTCACCCACTTGGAGAATGAGCAGTCATCATCTCTCTTTCTTCTTCTTCTAACCTCCTTTGCTGTCATTTTCTTGGTCCCCCTCCCCCTCTCCATCTGGGTGTGTCCTGACTTATTGCGTTGGGAGGGGAGGGGGCAGGAAAGGAGGTGGGGGGGGATCCCGCATCTTCTCCAGCTTGTGACCTCCAAACGAGGGCATTGCTGCCTTCTCCTGCCACCTCCACTATTGGGGTAAACACCTCACTGGGTGGTTGTTGTTTTTTTTGTGCAGAGAATTGAGGTCTTAAAAAGCCATTTGCAGCAAATTGAATCGAGTGAGAAGATAATTATTGGTGCACCGCTCTTTTTCTTTTTTCTTTTTTCTTTTCGCGAGCAAGAGTGAAGTGAGTGATCTACTTAACAGCAGCTCATGACACATTTGCATATTCCCTCATGGTTCTTTTGTCTGGTACTTGTAGCTCAAAACAGCCACTTGACTGTCTGTCCTCGTTTCCAAACGGGGGTGCGCCAGTGTGGCAGATGATGAGAAGGGTAATGGCAGCCCTTGATGAAATAAACAAATAACAGTATCCACAGTCTCTCTTTAGACTTTTTTTTTTTTTTTTTTTTTTCGTCCCCCATGGGGCGTGTGTGAGATCAGGCATTCCCAAACTGGGGGTGCGCCAGAACATGAGACTGACGTGTCATGTCGGGCCAAGATAAAATGAACAAAAACGGGCTATTTTTTTTTTCTTTCCCCAACGGTGTCTGAAGACGTACGCCAACTAACTATCTGTTAGCACATTCCCAAACTAGATGCAGTGGCGCATTTGTTTACAAAACTGCAGGTGCACCTTTTGCGGGAGGATGTCATTGTGGGACAAGATACTTTTAACCTTTCCAGGGTGTTTGTTTTGATTTGAAGTTATTGTTTTTTTTTTTCTAACTATCATTTTCGATTTGGGGGTGCGTCGGTGCGCAAGTTAGACGACTAATGTCAGGCCAAGATGAAATGACACATTTTCTGCTTTTCTGCCGTATTTTTCCCCCCAAGGGTGTCTGCGGCGCATCAACTAAAGATCTTTTGGCGCATTCGCAACCAAACTGCGGGTGCACCATTGCAGGAGGTCAAAAGTGTAAAATACGCAAATAACAGTATCCATAGGCTGTGTTTTGACTTTTCTTCACCACGGGTGTGTGCGACGGTGCACCAACTACAAAGTATCAGGCATTCCCAAGTTGGGGGTGCACCAGAACGTGAGACTTCAATGTACAGTCTGGTCTAGTTGAAATCAACCTGGTACGATAATCCGTGGGCATCTTTGCAACGTTCCGTTTGCTTTCTGAATCATCGTTAACTACGGCGCCAACTAGTGGCCTGGCATGCAAACAGCAGCGTCATTCATTGATTTGCTGTCATGACTCGGGTCATGCAGGAGTAATGTTGGGGTCTTGTCTCATGTCATGACTGTGTTTTGTTTGCGGCAAATGATAGTTGACTTTATTTGAACTGATGATTCGTTTGAGGCAAAAGTCTAATTTTTGGTTTTCTTTGAACTGATGCAATCGGCTTGTAAATTGTAACTAGGCGATGTCAAGACTCTTTAATCTTTCTATATGGTTAGGACCAGTCAGCAGCGAATCAGATTAAGCCAGGTCAGTCCGGTCTCAGCTCCTTATATGGTCTGGAGCCAATCTGCAGCGAATCAGATCAATCCATGTCAGTCCTGTTTCAATGACCAATCAGGGTTACCCACATGTCTATCCTCAACCAATGAGATCGATCACTGTCTGTTTAAGCTGTTTGAGAAATGTGAGCGTTGCCGGATTATTAACTCTGTTCATCGATCAGTCTCTTTGTTTTTCGTTTAGTCAAGTTATGTGACTAAATAGTTAAAAGCTTATTTGTGTCTGCGCCTTCAGCACATAACATTTGGAATGCGTAAATATGACTTGACCCGGTCGAAAATATTGCTTTGTCGGCACCAGTCTGCAGGCGTGACCGCAACCTGTCAGCAAATCGGGAACACCGCCGCGAGTGTCGGATGGAATTAGGAGCCCGTGTCAGATGGGCCTCCAGGAAAAACAAAACAAAAACAAAAAAAAACGCCGCCGCGCACCACTTATTCAATTAGCGAGCTAGCCCGAGCCGACGCGTCGCTCAGTCAAGCTGAGCGGGCCGGCGTCGCACCGCGTTGATCAACGGAGTCACCCGGCGAATGTTTACCAGACAAACGGGGGCCAGGCGGCCATCAGTCAATCAGTCAAATCTCATCTGAAGCCTGGCAACGTCCACTTCCCGTTTCCCATATCGAGCAGCTGGACGTTTTACGAGCGCCTGCTTCATGTCCGCATCAGCGAGCCGTCGGGGAAAAGACAAAGTGGGACACGGTGGCGGGTGCAAAAATGTCCTGCGGCAAATGCTTTTATTCCTCCTTTTTGATTTATTTTTATTTTTTTAAATGGATCAGTCTGTTCGCCAAAAAAAACGGCTGCGGGTTAATGGTGGGTATTTATTTATTCGATGGTGCGGGGAATGTAGTCGCCCTTGCAACGCTGAACCCGCAATCGAGGTTGATCCGGCTGAAAAGTCAATACGCGGCGCCCCCAATCAAACGTGCAGGCTCTTTAACGGCCGTTTCTGACCAAACCGCAATCGGTTGAAAACTGCAGGACACAAAGACCAGATACGTTTTTGCTTTAAAGTTTTTAAGGATTTTCGTCTAACGTTATACCAAGTAGGCTACATCCAATTTCTTTTCATATTAGGGATGTAACGATGAGGACAATATCGCAATATCACGATATTGAAACTGCCACAATATATCGTCGTCGTCACATCACGATATTAAAAGCAGAACATCTGTTAAAAAAAAAAAAATCAGGTTGGTTTCCATTTGTGCTGTTCTAGCACCCTCTGGTGGCTAGTTTTATTGCAGTTTAATTTTCATAATGCATGTTTCGGCCTTTCTATGTTTATTATGCAATATTAAGCGTTATTAGAGATTGTAGGTTGTGTATATATATATATATATATATATATATATATATATATATATATTGCTGTAATGGATAAAAACACAATTTTGTTTTTTGTTTAGCACGAGATTTTTTATTTTTTTTTGACAATATTGTGACCTTTTTTTTTTCCCCCCCGCCAACCTCCCAACAATACTGTGATAATTATCGTATCATGGCTTTCATATTGTGATATCATATTGTGACGTTTTGATATCATTACAGCCCTAGTTCATATTGCGAGTTTCTCTCTGCAAACATTTTATCACATTTTTGAAATCAAAATAATGCTCGCAAGTCAAATTTACAATGATCCAAAGTTCAATGCTTTTCAATGAGCAAGGCGGCCATTTTGACATGTGACGTAAGCTCGGAATTGTCCATTGGCAGTCAAATTTGTATTTTTATTTTTTTTTGACGCCTTGTTTCATCAGCGTTTCAGTCAGAATCAGATCAACCTTCGATTGTGCTCGGCGGCGTTTGGCAGCCCCCCCCATCCTGCTCCTCGCCGCTCTGATTTATGCCTCAATCGAGCGGCGTCCCGCCCGCCGTCCTTCACAGTAATAGCGCTTCACCTCGTCTTGCGCGACAAATCTATCAGCAAACGTCCCGGGCGTAAATGCAACCTCCGCCGGGGACCCGCGTCGACATTAAAAGGAGAGTTATGCGCGCGACGGCCGCTCCATGCATATCGGATGAGGCGGCCGACGGATACCCCGGCGGGGGCGGCGCGAGCAAACAACATGAAAAACGACGGATGCCCGCGTGACGATTAACAAACGCCATCTTTTGCCGTCTTGCGCTTTTAACGTCGCAGCGACGCGCGCAAAGTGTCGACATGGTGACGTTGTTATTATTATGGCCTACAAATGGATTTAAAGGAGCAATGGAGGGACTTTTACATATTAGCGTGCTAGCGTTAGCGGTCCCTCCGTCATGAGGGAGCACGACAAACATAGCTTGAATTTGCCAAATGCAATACCAGTGCTAAACGTTAGCTCGTTGGGAGATTTTCTTGCTTGGACTGCTCGATGATGGGAAAAAATAATAATCAGGGATATTTTGGCAATCATTGAAATCACGATTATTCAAGTTGTTTTTTTGGTACATAAAATATTTACGCTTTTAAAAAAAATATTAAAGGGATACGTTCTCCAAAAGTTCCGGCAGTAGAAAAATGCCTTTTGTTTGTGTTTATTATTTCCCCCAAATTTTGTAGGCTGTTTGTAAGAAATAAGAGTATAGTAAGAAAAATGTTGTACTTTCTTTGATTAGATACTTGTGTAGAAATTAACCTGGCTACATTAGCCTATTAGCCAAAATTAGCGATGGAGCTATTGTTTGGATGGTGTTTGTTCATTTTCAGAAGCAGAATCACCCAAAACCATTTGGTTATGAACTTGAGAGTTATGTCAACATATTAGCAACAAAACGTAGTCAAATTCCAAATCTTGTCGTCCGATTTCCGCTCGTTGGTTTACTGCCACCAGTTGTATGAAATGAATGAATGAGGGAGCTTTTAATTGGATGGATGTGGCTTGCATGTAAAACCAAAACCAAAAAAAAAAAAGTGTTTTGGTTTCTCCCACTTGTTACACTGGAACGGCGAAGGGGGAATTCGGGAAGCCCCCGCGAGCGAGCACGCGCGCACGCACGCACGCACGCACGCACGCACGCACGGTCGCCTCTTACGTAAGCGGCCATCAATTATGAATGGACGCAGTGCAGCAGCAGGGAAAGGAAGCGAATCGCTTTCCTCTCGCCTATCTTGGAAGACGCGAATGCAGAAAGTGCGGCACCAGTTTGCGGATCATCGAGCTGTTGGCCTTCATGACTATTTGATCGGCGCCAAGGAGGTCGCCTGCCCGCCGTCCAAACTCATAAAAGCCGCTTGACTTATTCATCAGCGTTCGCAACCTTTTCGTCAAGCGGGGAACTATTTATTTATTTTTTTAATCAAATTCTCAGATTTTCCAAAAGGTTTTATTTTCATTTTAGGGGAATAAATTAATGTGCAACAATTAATAATAATAATTAAAAACAACATCCATTATCCAAATAATTGACAACTGTTTTACTAACCAAGGAGCTGTTTAGAGACCTTGTTTTAGTTCCGATTGTACAAATTAGGGCTGCACGATATTGAAAAAAATATGCGATCGTTGCTCTTTCTAGTTTTCTATTATTGCTATATTTAACATTTACCTAAAGAAATGACATTTTTATTATATAATCAAACTCAATGTATTCTTAATTAATTGTAATTCCCTGTCGATAATGTTCAACTATTGGATGGCAGTGCACATTTTCGTTAAGTACACCGTGTTCCAACTATGTTTTGCATTATTAGGGTTGGAACACCCACGGAATGAGGGACGTGGAAACCAAATAAAAGGAGAGGGTGAGGAGGGTGTTTTTTTCTTTTTTTTTCTTTTCTTTCAGAGAGGGCAGTAGTGAATTGTATCAGTCAGTTCTTCTCCTCGCAACCTTTGAACCGAGTGTCTTCTCTTCTTTTTTGTCATGTTTAATAAATTTATTAAACAGGTCAACCTGACTGGTCAAATTCAGATCAAAGTGCAAAATTCCATACCAAACTTATTGCATGTCTTTGCTATATGCATATTGCGATATCTATATTTTCGATTTATTGTGCAGCTCTAGATATTACCGTTATCGTGACATCCCCAGTAACTGAAACATCATCAATTTGTTTGTACGTTTTCCGCACTTTGGATTTGAGTGAGTTCTTACTTTTTAATAAAGGGATGTTTAATGCTGATTAATTGAAAAACGACTCAACAGGGGAACCGGTTATTAGCGCAGTTTTGGTTTGCAACTGGAATAAATGAATTGAATTAATTTTGGGTAATGACTGTACGCAAAAGCAGGCAATATGAAGTTTGTGTTTTGAAATAATTTAGCCCCCCAAAAAGTCTCAATGAAATGCTTTAATGTTTTCATCATGAGGCTTTTTTGGTGAGAATATATATTTGAGTAGGGCTGTAAAATGTGATGAAAATTTATTTCTGGCGTATTTCATTGGATCGGAACTTGAAAAAGTGGACATGAATGATCCGCTTGATTCCAACCTGAATACGGACTCGCAAATGAATTTGGGCTTCTTTCAAAGAGCGCCGTTGATGAAAACCTTGCCAAACGCTTTGATTGGCTTTCACCCCCCCCATCTGTCCCGCCCTCTTCTCCTCTTCGTCTTTTCTGTCTGCCGGGCAAACTCCCACAAGGCCGCCCGCTAAACACCTGTCAGGAGCTGCACCCACGCCGCCGTTATGTAAGCCGCTGTCTGGGGGGAGTGGGGGGGCGCTCATCAATCCGGCTGCCACCGACGCACGCTTGCAGGGGGAAAAAAAACAAAAGGGACAAAAATGTACATTTAGATGAGCGGCGTGTCGAGCAGGTGCAGGTTTCTTCTTCTTTCCTCCTTGCAGGATCGGTTTTGGAGTATTTTGAACGGATCTTTTCAAGGCTCCGAATACAGAGCGGAGTCCGCCATCAAGCCTGCCACAAGCGCCCAAAATATAACTAATGCCATAAGTTGGCGTGAAACACAAGTTGTGACTCATAAAACGCACGTGAAGTCACACGCATTTACTTTGTTTGTTTTTTTTCTGTTATCCCTGAAACAGGAAGTGGAAAAAGCTAAACTGCTTAATGCTGACTGGGCTAAGCTAAGACACCATAAATATTTCATCATTTATAATCTCAATTATTGCAGAAGCTCAAATAAATATATATATATATATATATATATATATATATATATATATATATATATATATATTTATATATAATTATTATAAATTCTGTTTGGTCCAAAAGGAACTTGCATAATTATGGTGTTTCTATTTTTGTTTTTTTTTATTATTTATATTATTTTTAAGATGGTCTTGATATTTTTAAATGCTTAAACATTTTCTTGGTTTGCACCAAAAAAATAATAGTTAGAATAATCGTAATTTGAAGTATTGTCAAAATAATAATACTGCAGCCTTTTCATTAACTATTTTTTTTTTATAGTGTGATTTTCTTTCCTTTTCAGTTTTTTTGTTAATTATTATTATTATTATTATTATGCGGGATCACAGCATTCTCAATTAAAAACGGCATTTTTTTTTTTTTTTTTAAATGCACTTTCTTTTGATCCTTGAATGTTTTTGTTTTTTTTCCTCTCCTCTCTCTGACCTGGTTTGCATGTTTGTCGTCCCTCCAAACAAAGATGCATCGTAACGTCGTTTCATGTCATGTGATGTGATGTGATGTGACAAACGTGTGTAGCATGAGCGAGGTGAGCGCTTTTGGCGTCGGACAAGGAAGTGAGCAGATGGTGGGCGGGGACGCGGCCAACAGGAAGTGCAGGCTTGACGCTTTCTCATGTCGTGTTGGCAACGCTCGTCGTTTCGCTTCCTTGTCCTCACGCCACAATCAGGTGTGTGCGTGTGCGCGCTTCAGTCCAGCTGCTGCGAAAATATTGATGCTACAGTGATACCTCGGCTGACGAACGCTTTAGCTCACGAACTTTTCGCCTCACGAACATTAAATTCGCGAGAATTTAGTCTCTGCTGACGAACTAGTTTTCGGCGGACGAACCAAACCGCGCGGTCGAACGGCGCCACGAGAAGCTGACGCACGCTCACGGCGTCCCAGTTCGTCACCCCCTTTCTTTGAGTGCGGACGCGGTTTGTGTTTGATAGACATTTTGAGTGTACTTTTGCTATTATGGGAGCGAAAAAGACCCCACCACAGGCTCGTGTTAAGCCGAATGCTTACCAGCGAGGGACGGCGATTCGGCGGCGCGTTTGCATTGTAGTCAATGGAGTTGGCGCCCCTAAAAAAAAGCGAAAGTGCCATCACGTACCTCAAAAAAAGGAGAAAATCGTGCCACGGCTGTTTAGTCCCAGGAAAGAGGTGAAAGTAGTTGGCGGTGCTCACTTTTTGTTGACTCGCTAAAGTGCTCCACTTCCTTGTTCACCAAGGGACACGCCCCCTCCGAAAGCGCGAATGAGCGACAACCGTTCCATAAACACTCGACGCGGTGAAACGCTCGCGAATGAAGTAAGTCTACCATTGCTACTATCCTTAAGAAAATAAAACAACTTTATTATACAGTACAATTAATTTCTTTAATTACAATACAATAGCACATTTATTATACACAAAATAAGGTATATTTTTGTGTAGTTTTAAGGCTTATTTAGTAGAAAATTATGTTTTATAGGGACCTGGGAACGGATTATTCTCATTTTAATGGTTTCTCATGGGAAATAGATGTTCGGAAGAAGAACTTTTCGGCTTACACGCACTCTCTGGGAACCAATTAAGTTCGTGAGCCGAGGTGTCACTGTATTCCTAATTATGACGCCCTCCATGTCACTTTTCACATCTTTCATCTCTGCATGTACTGACATGTCCAACTGCAATTGTAGTATTTATTACATAATCATTACATAAACTATTCTTTGTATATGGGAATGTTTCTGCTAGATTGACACATATTTTTTTTTCCAAACAGATTTCAGCTTTTATGTGTTGCCATGTTACAAGAAGAAAGTTTAACTTTCCTAAGGGAAAAAAATTATGAGAATAAAATAACGGCTTTTTCCTTTTTGAAAATAAATGTCATAATATTATGACAATAAATGCATTTGGATTTAAATTTGCTTTCTCAAGTTGCATTTTTGAAAATAAAAGTTGCAATATTACTTTTAAAAAAAAGTCATTTTTCTTCAAAAAATGTTTTCTGAAAAAAAAAGAAGCAAATTATCATGAGAATTAAGTCAGTTTTCCAAAAATACATGTTTTTTTTTCCCAGGATTTTTGTTCTCATTTTTAAAAATAATTATTAATTATAATTAATATTTTTAAACTTCATTTAAAAAATATTCTACATTAGAAGTTAGAAATTTGGAAAAGAAAAATATTTTTTTAATATTTGCAAAGTAATAATCTTTCCAACAAGATTTGACTATTACTAAAAAGTTTTGTACTTTATTGACAATCAGTGGTGATATTACAAGAGTTTCATTATGCAAAACAAAGGACATATATTGATAATAATGTCATAGTTTCACGAAAACAAATGTTTTTCTTGAAGGGGAAAAAGTTTGAAGTGACATGAAAATTTTTTTGTTTAATTACATTAAAAATCAGTGTTTGGAATATGTATTACCAATAAAACAGTTTTGTTCATTTTTTTTTTTTAATGAAGAAAAAAAAAAGAATATTACAAGGATATATATATTTTTTAGCTTTTTAAATTTTTTTTGTCAAGTTTCAGTTTTCCAGGAAAAATGCAATTTTCTGAGAATTGAAGTTGTACGTTTTTGGACTGACGGGACTGCAGCCAGGATTGTACAAGTGCACTTTTTTCCTTGGACCGCAAACGCAATAACTGCTGTCGAGCGCCCCGTCGTCCGTCCGTTCACACCACTTACTGATCACGCGCTATTTATAGCTGCTTGCGTATCGTGAGTATTAACGGCGGCGGATGATGCCGGTTCGCGGTCGTTGCTGGTCCTGGCCCGGCTTGGCATTCCTGCTGTTGTTGTTGTTGTTGTTGTTGTTGTTGTCAAGGTTACAGTATGTCGTGTACAGTACTGCGTGCATGCATGTAAGGCTGGGCGGGCCAAAAAGTAGCGTTCCACTTTTTCAATCAAATGATTAAAGGAAGGAGGCATCAATACGCTTTCATGCTTCACCACTAAGCCATGAAATCATCGACTAATTGATGGATTATGACTTTTTTTTTTTTTTTTTTGGGGACGAGTGGCTCCCGACGTTACGTGGATGTCGATCAGCTTCATCGGATATCATATTCATCTTGAAGATGTGTTGGAATATTATACAGGATATTTCTTTATATTGTAAATGGTAATTTTCTGGCAAAACGACCAAATGGCTTCAAAGAAAGTCATGAAAAAAAAATCACAATAGTAGCAAAATAAAGTAAAATAAATGCATGAAATTTCCAGAGAAATATTTTGACAGTACATTCAAAATGGGCAATTTGTGTAACTAATTATTTTTAAAAAAATGATAATATGACGGTAAGTTAAAAATGCTGTTAGGCTAATGATTAAACTATTTCTTTTATTTTATCATTTATACTGTGACAGGGAGTTAAAAATGAAATAGGCAGTTATGCTGCTAGGCTAACGTTTTGTGCGTAACTGATTTGAATTGTATTTTATTTATTTTTTTAAATCTATATGATGAGAGTAAAAAATGACAAGCAATTCTTTCAGATTAACAATGTGTGTCTAGTTTATTATTATGTTTGATTGATGCAACAGAAAGTAACTTTCATATGCAATTATGCTGCTAGGCTAACATTTTGTGTATTATTATTATTATTATTTTTATATTATGACAGTAAGACCAAAAAACAAATGACAGGCTATTTTTCTTTTAGGTTAACAATGTGTGTAGCTTCTTTCTTTATTTATTTATTGATATATTGGCAATATGAAAGTAAGTAACAAATAACATGCGCTAAATTGAACAGGAAGTCGGCCATTTTAGTTTGAAGAAGCCATGTTTCCTTACGTCGAACGTCTCATTGGTCCAAACATGTTGTAGCTCCTCCCTCTTTGACTGGTGGGAGGAGCTAACCTGAAGTGAGGATTGAAGCATTTTTTTTTTCTTTTCCTTTCTAAGGACGTGCAGAAATTCGCAATTGGCTTGTCGCGGCTGAAACCGGATGTCGGCCATCTTACGTTGTCGTTGTTGCCGCTGACGGCTTCTGCTGGATTTTGTCGTCAGTGCGGCTTTTACGCTCGAATCCCTGTAAGGAGTCATGAGAGCTTTGACTGTTAGTTGGAGGGCGTGTCTTATCTTATCTGCTCTCTTGTCTTCCCACCTGTTTTGCATGAATGGCCGCCTGTGTTGGCCTCAATGTTCACTTCTTAGTTAGGGGGAAAAAAAACAAAAAAAAACGTCAGGAATGCCAACAGGCACACAGTGTGAAGTGTTTTTGTTTTTCCCTCGCCATGTTCTCGGTCACAAGATGCTCCACCAGCAGTCATCTGAGGATGAATAAGAATCATCATCATCATCATCATCATCATAAGGAGGAGAAAAAGAATCGAGCCTGGCAGGCTGCACAATGGACAAGATGTCCGTGCGTATGTTGTTGTGTTAGCCGCAAAATTTCACACTCGTCACAAGTTTGCTCTTAACTCGCCGTCCAGACTAAAACGCTAACGATGAGAGACGCTTTTAAAAAACAAAAACCACAAAAAACAAGAATACCTTTGCAAAAAATTGACAAGGAAAAGAACATTCAATTACAAGATTATCGTTATTGTTTCTGGGGGAAACTTTTTTCTTTTTTTTTTACATGAAGCATCATTCATAATAATCCGAGATTAATGTTTTTGTTTATTGACTGTAAAAATGAAGAATACTGGCATTTTTTTAGGAGGAAAAAATGTTTCGTTTCCTGAAATCACCTTTTTCCAAAAATAAGATTATGAAATTGAAGTTGTACTTTTCTGAGGAAGAAGAAAAAAAAAAAGTGCCACTGTTGCTTGTAGGGGGGAAATCAGACTCCAAGAATAAATTTGCACATTTTCGAGAATATAGTTTGCAATTTAGCGGATGAAGTCTAAAATGGTAGATTTCCTCAAGTTGCATTTTTCCATAGGAAAAAAAATCAATCGTCGTCATACAATAATAAAGTTGCAATTTTCGAGAACAAAAGCATGTTGTTATTATTTTAGGCAAAAAAAATGCAAGTGTCATTTTTCTGTGAACAAAAAAAATATTGTATTTTTGTTTTTGTTTTTTTGATCAGACTTTTTTTCTTGAGGGAAATACATTTTTATTTTTCATGAAACAAGTAGAATATTATGTGGTAAAACTTAAAATAAATAAATTGTTGACCCATAATCTTATTTATGTATTATATTATAAATCTTATTTATTTATTTATTTGTTCATTATTGGAAAAACAACTTGAGTTTTTCTGTCGTAGTACCAAAAAAAAAAAAAAAAGATCTAAAGCGATACATTATTCTCTTAAGATCTAAATAATTGAAGACGTTCTTGTCGTGGCATATTTCTTTTTCCTTCCATTGCAAGTGTGATTATTGCTCATTCTTCTAAGAGCCCCAACTGGCCACTGGGGAATTTTTCATCCTTTTGTGCTAATGCGATGATGTTTTCAATGTAAATCATACAAATGGCGGCTTTGGGGCCGACTGCACTTGCTGACACGCGTGCGCGCTGCAGGCTTTTATATGCGCGTGTGCGTTGGTGGTTTGACGGTCACGCCGTTTGAAATCTTGAAACGTGATGATTCACATTTGACCCACACCTGCCGACCGCAAGCTTGAATCGGCTTCATTGATTTATCGACGCGTTCGCTTCTGTCTGATCAATACGCGCTTCGGCATATTGCCCAAAAAAAAAGCTTCCCAAAACGTAATTGAATTGAGAATAATTGTATGTTCTTGGGCGATAATGGCGATATGGTCATATGGTGAGCCTTGTATCGCATATCGCGAGGTACCCAGCGGGTCCCGCCCCTTCCTGTCGAATGACTTGACCACTTGGAGAAGTCATCAAAGATGTTAGCCAAGCAAGCGCCGGTCAATTAGCGGGATGGATTGTCCGACATTTTGGGAGGCCCACCAGGATGCGGCGTCGGTTCACGAGAGCCGTCCGCAATCCTTAATGACTCCTCTGAGCTAAAAGTCCAGACTTGATTGATTGTTTTTCCTTCTTCTGTGCATTTTCATTGGGCGTAATCACTTCTCAGTGACGAGGATGCAAAACCGCAAGTTTCGCTGTCAAAACGTGACAGTGAAGGCTGAAAATAGACCTTGCGAGCGTGTGTCACTTGTACAAAGCCGCATTGTTGATTGCTGCTTTTGTATCATTTTCATGAAGATCTTTTTTTTTTTTTTTTGTGGCTATGAATAGAGAGCGTCGCTTCGAAATGTGACAAAAGTTGCTGCAGAGTTTGGAGATCTTTTGATGTGGGAGTCGCTCGGCGGAACCGTTTTAAGAAAAAGCTCGTCAATCATCTCGGTTGAGCCTCATTAATCAAGACGGCAGGGAAACACTCAAAGCTTCCTGTTGGACTATCGATTTATTTAAACCGTCTGGATGTCTTGACTGTCTGAAACGCCGACAAAGACTCATTGACACCAAATTGGCCGCTTAAGCAATTGGCTGACTGTGACTGACTTGTTATTGGTTCAATCACGCTGACCAACTGAACACTCGACTGTGTAAATGACACCGATTTTGATGACTTCACTCATGAAACCTGTCTACATGTCTTACTGACTGGTTTTCTGACTGGCTCCTGGCCCGATGAAAACAGCCTGGATGTCTTTAGTGACTTAAATGGACCATGACATCAATGACACTGAGTGACTAACCAATTGACTGACTTGTCTTACATTGTCTGACATTTACTGACTGTTTCACGGCTTTGCACTGAAACTAAATGATGCTGACTGACCATTGACTATCTTTGTGACACGTCAGTTTAAAATGTCTGGACGTTTGGTGAAAATTTACTGGCTAATTGAGACTGACTGACAATAGCCAACTGATGCAAAATGACACTCATTGAGTCCGCTTGTCCTAAATGATAGCGATTTAATATCTGAATGAGTTACTAGCTGGCTTACTGACTACTTGACACAACTGGCTGACTGACTTGCACAAATGTAATTATTTTCCTCAAGTAAATGATTTCAATGTTTTTGGTGACTGGTTTACTGACAAATGGACTAACTAGCAATGGCTAACTGACGCATAACAACACTTGAAATGGCAATCTGACTGACTGACTGACTGACTGACTGACTGACTGACAGGCTAATTGGCACCAGTTAAACGTGTCTTGGCTATTTTACAGACTTTTGGTGTGCTGGCGATGACATGTTGTTGACCGACTGACAATCTGACAATCGGCAACTGACAGACTCGCTTACTGCTGACTTTGGTAGCCCCTACTGACCAACCGATTGACTTAACTAGCTTACTCGCACTTCATTACTGCGCTGCTTAAAGCCAGCCTGCACGTTTTTTTTAGTGACACTAAATGAGAACAAATGACTAAATAGCAATGTCAGTATGACTGTCAGACACTTAAGTGGCTAGTTGACAACGACCGACTGACAAACGGATAATAGTCAACTGGCTGACCAACCGACCGACTGTCTGGATGTCTTTTACTGACTAGCTCGCCGGCTAACTGACTATGACCAACTGACACAAAATGAACTACTATCCTACTGACTGAAGAATTGTTCCCATTGTTACTTGTCGTCATGTAAACTTTCCCCAAACAACGAGTGGCTCGTGGCTAGCAAAGCGCTTCTAAACGATGTTGTTGTCGTCTCGGCGCAGAAGACGATGTCGACTGTCATCGAAAGTCACGCCAATGCCAACGCAACGACCGCCCTCTCGTTCGCTTCCACGTACGTGAAGCACATGAGGACTTTGCGGCCGTCCGCCGGCGCGCTTCTCGCGCCCCTCGTGACTTTGCCGTTCTCCGGGCGGGTCGCAATAAACGAGAATAAATCAGACGGCAAGTCGGAGCGCTTTGACAAGCGCGGCCGGCGCAAACAAAGCGAAGGACGACGACAAGAGAGTGTTGAGAGACACGCACGGGTTGCTCGTTACGCTCTCGTGAGCGAGGACGACTCCTGGAAAAAAAAACACAAAACATAACGTCCGGCAACGGGCGCGTTTGGGCCGCTTAGGTGAGCGTCAATAATACCATCACGCAAAATGGCAAAAAAAACGCAATCTGCTGTAGTTGCTTACTCCATCAACTAGCCATTAGGATTGCTGCTTCTATTCCTTCTTTTGCACTACAACTACCACCATTATTACTACCAATGACACTACTTACTTTGTAGACTAACTCTACCTCCACTACTACTACTACTGTCCTTCCACTATGATCGCAACCACTCCCACTACGACTTTCACTCTCACTGCTGCCACAAATACTACTACCGGTACTAGTGCTACTACCTATCCTACTACGAATACTTCCACTACTACTGCAATAATCAATGCCGCTAGTACTTCTTCCATTACTAGAATTTACACTACTACTACTGCTGCTACTAGTACTACTTCAACTCTCACTACTACTTTTTTTTTTTTTAGCAACAACCACCACTACTTCCACTACTTCCACTGCCACTACTTACTTTGTAGACTAATTCTACCTCCGCCCACTATGCTCACAAGCATTCCCATCACTACTTTCACTCTCACGGCTGCCACAAATACTACGACCGGTACTAGTGCTCCTACCTATCCTACTACTACTAATACTTCCAGCACTGCTACTGCAAAAATCAAGGCCGCTACTACTGCTTCCATGACTAAAATTCACATTACGACTACTACTACTATTATTATTGCTACTACTACAGTTTCCACTAGTACAATACACCTCCCACCGCTACTTGCACTACTCTAAATAGATGTACTTCTACAACTACTGCTAACACTACTAGCATTCTGTTACTATTAATACTCCCACAATTTTGGACTAGTTCCACAACTACCATTCCCACTTCCACCTCTGCCATCACTACTAGCTACCATCATCACAACCCATCCATTCGTTTTCTTGACCGCTTATTCCTCACAAGGGATCATTCGCAGGGGGTGCTGGAGCCTATCTCAGCTGGCTTTGGGCAGTTGGCGGGGGGACACCCGGACTGGCTATTACCCGGACCATCACAACCCTTTTTTTTTTTTTTTGCTACCTGTGTGTGGTCTTCAATGTTAAACTTAAGATGTCACAAATCAGTTCTGTGAACCTCATTTGAAAGAGTGTATTTCTATTTATATTTTTCAAAATTGCCTCCGGTCCCGACATTTCACAGACTCACAGAAAGCAATAAAATGATTGTTGACCCAGCTGAGGCATTTTTTTCCACGACAAGATGTTTCTCCGGCGTCTCCTCGGTGATGTCATCATCAGGCCCCCGGGTGGGCCCCGCAGGGTTTCTGCTGTCATGGATTTGACTTCACGTGCAACGTCTTCACGTGCCCCCCTCCAAACAGCCCCTTAAACATCAGCCCTCCCCTCCCCTTTCCAGATGGTTTATCGTGAAGCTGCAGGCGGCCGCCGTTATCTAAGACGCTCTGCACGGGTGTACGCTCCCACACACACACACGCACGCACACGCGAAACCGCCGTAAATCGCCTCCACCGCGTCGAAAATGTCCATTTCTCACTGATTGTCGTGCAGCAATAATCCCATGGGGCACCAAAATAGTCGAGTGCCTTGTTTTGGTTCCGTGTCATCTGACCTTCTTTCCCCGTTTCTATGAAAAGGAAATGGAATTTCCTCATGGGGCAAATTGTGAGGACATTTCTTGCCACCAAAGACGTCAAATACTCAAATCGTCTTTGCTGACTCATTTTCACAATCTGTGGATTTGTGGAACACGCAGGCATCTTTTACATGTTGTTCCACTTTTTTTTTTATATATATATATATATATATTAAATTTATATTATTTTTGTATACTATTTTTTAAAAATAATTTTTATTTTGTGTGACAAACTTGTTTTATACTAATTTTAGCTTTTTATTTTATTTTTTACATTAAAAATATATTTAAAATATTTTTTTATTTTGTTTTTAAATGTTTTATTTTTTATTTAATTTTTAACTTTTATTTCAGTTATTCTTTTTATATTTTCAGAAATGTTCATTATTAAAATGTATATTTTTTTATTACTATTTTTTAATATTTTTTAATATTTTTATTTTATTATTATTATTATTAGTAGTAGTATTTATTAATTAATTAATTAATGTATTTATTTATTGAAATCTGAATCGTCACAAGCTTATTTGTGCCATGAGAAAAAAAAAAATGTCCATGTTAATTCTTGAGCCACAATGGCATCCTGCGCATTCGTCCCGCGGCTAAGCTAAGCGTGGCTATCGCCGTGGCAACGACGGAGCGGTCGGCTTGGCGTATCTTAGCGATCGCACGCACGCACGCTCGCACATTGAGCGCAAAAGACAACGGGGGCCTCTGTCAGCTTGTCCAAAATGTCCGCTCATCATCACCAGACACTCGGGAATCTCTGGAATGTGTTGTCCAAACTTTCTAGCGCATACAGAGCAATCCAAGTATATGACCTGTGCGTTCGTTGCAACAATGCAGCTTCTGTGTTGATTTTTTTTGTGCATCCGGTCATAATAAACAAGTGCACACAAAAACCCCCCCAAAAAACAGTTGCCTGATACTGCTTGTTGGCACAGTTGGTAAAGCACAATGTCTAGTAACCAGGAGGTTCTAATTTCACAATTTATCTCTCAATTTACAATTACTCAATTTTTTAGCTTTCAGCATTCCCACGCAATTTCGCAACAAATTGTACTTAGTCTACTTGTAATTAGTTGTAATCGAGTTGAAAGTTTGCCCACACTGTGCGATCAAAACTTGCTTTAGTTTTACCCACCAGCCCACCATCAAAATTTGCTGTCATGGTGATCATATATTCCGGATTTAGTGTCAATTCAGCACGCGGGTGCCGGATGCCGATATTTCCAAATTCACGTTTCGCGTTCACGCACCAAAATCTGCTGTTTCATCGTGATTAGGAAATCGCACCAACATCAACAAGTTATAAAGTGACTTTTGATTCTCTGGTGCCGGATGCTGTTAATATTTTAGCCTCAGCTTGTTGTGGTTGTCGATGAGATTGATGTGATTCTTTTTTTTTTTGTGGGGGGTGCGGTGACGAGGCGAAGACTTTTGTGGCCGCCGCCGCCGCGGCGAGCACGTCGCGCGTCTTCCTGCTCTCTGCAGTGTAGCGATTTCTTCCCTTCAGCCCCCCAAGCTTCCCTCCCCGCTGGTCACATGACTGCAGATATGGGTGTGGTCTCCTGCATTCCTGGCTGCTCTTAGGTTAAGCCCCCCCCAATTTCTCAGTCTGCCATGCTCCAACACACACACACACGCACGCAGTGTCTCCACCCAACACGCTGGCGTGTCCTGCATGTGAATGCGTGTACTTGTATCTGTGTCGTAGTGCAGACTTTTCGTTTATCTTTACATTTGTCATTTTCAAGGGCATCGTGTGTACTGCACTAATCTTGTTTTATTGCAGTTTTTGTGTTTTTTGTTAGGGCTGCATGATAAAATGCAAAAATTATGCGATATCGTTAATTTCATTTCCTGACACCAAACCTGTAACTCAACCATCATTTTGGAGGGAAAAAAGCCCAAAACAAAACATTGTCATCAGTTCAATCTTTTCCAGAAAGTAGACTAAGTGCAATTTGTGTAGAAATTGCGTGGGAATGCTGAAAGCTGAATGCTAATATTGGAATGCATGTGCAATGCTTATGAAATCAATTGAGAGATAAATTGTGAAATGAGAACCTCCTGGTTACTTTACCAACTGTGCCAACAAGCAGTTTATCAGACACCTGCTAATGATGAGGAGTTTTATGTATGAAAGTGGGCGTGGAAAAAAGTTCAATGTCTGCCCCATTGAAAATGAATGTGGAAAAGTTGCTATTAAACATTAAATTGTGCAAATACTGTAAGTAATGTGGAATCCGACCATATATATACTTTGAACTTTTGAAGCTAGTTGAAATTTGAACAATGTAAATTGTAAATTATTGTGGGAATGCTTTTCAGCATTCCCACAATAAAGTTCTTCTTGCAGCCGTCGTATGAGTAAGCGGCAATAATTTGACACGTCGTTGAACCTTTCAAACTAGCTGCCGTCCAATGAAGTGTGCGTTTCCAGCGAGTTCCTTTTGAAGACTTTGTATTGCTGATGTCCACATTGCACGTAAATAACTCCATAATCATAAAGATAAACGATAATACATCAATAATGCAAATATTAAATGCTTTGAGTTGGCCTCAGCGCTGCAGTTCGATGAGGGCCAACCTGCACGTCGCCACACTTCTTACAATGGGGCATATTTACATTCTATTGAATATCGAGGCAGAGTTCCAAAATTCGATTCGATTCACATTGATAAAAACAAAAAAAATAAGAACTGGAGCTTGTATTTTTTCCAAGTTTTGATGCCAATATTTTCCCTTTCATTGAAAATGAATATCGGCTCCAAATATTGGTTATCGGTGTCCTTGACTACTAACAATTATCGCCCCTGGAAAAAAAAAACTATCGCTCTATCTGTAATTATAAGAGACAGCCATAGTACATAATTATTATTTTTACGTCCAATTTTTACCTTACTTCTTTTGGGACATTCATTTATTCATTTGAATCGGAAAAAGCTGGATTAAAAGTATCAATTCATGGTTTCATGAATCGATATCGGGCTATGAAAAGGAATATCGATTTGATTTCTATCGATATTTTAGACCCCTATTTAATGTTGCGTCATCACATCGGCTTGAACGTGAAACTTGATTTACGTTGAGTGATATGTCAAATTTTGTGTCAAAGATTCCCCGATTCACATCTGAACATAACTTGAGTCCATGCATGTATTTTTATTGATTGATTTTTGTGTTGCTGTCACCTCGCAGTTGAAGAAAAAAAAAAAGAAAATTGCAGTTGTGTCACTTGAAGCATGCGTCTTAAATCCGGCGTGCACGTGTGCGACTGCTTGTTTATCCGTTTTCCATCAGGCACGAGCATTCGCTGGCTTGCTTGCTTGCTTGCTGCAACAACGGGAACAAAAAAAAAAAAAAAAAAAAAAAAAGTTCCTTTCTTTCTTCCTGTGTGTGTGCGTGGAGGGTGTGGCCAGCAGGGAGTTTGCGTTGCATACTTGGATTGTGACTACAAGTGTGTGCGTGCGTGCGTGTGTGCGTAGTCAGCAGGCCGCTGGTCGCTTTAGTATGCAGAGCAGGTGTGTCTGCAGAGGCTCGCTCGGAGAAGACGAACGGAAGAGGAAGAGGAAGAGGAAGAGGAAGAGGAAGAAGGGGAGCAGCGGTTGAGCAGAAAAAAACCCATGAATGAACACATTGGTCACTATTAGAAAAAAATAGATACAAATACTATTTATGGCTATGTCGATATCTACAGTAGACATTCAGATATACACAGGGCCCGACCGATTAATCGGCCACCGATTATACTCGGCCGATGCGGGTTAGGGTTCGTGTATTGCAAGTGTATTGCATTCACTTGGGAGAAAAAAAAAACCTCCTGTTTTTCTGACACATTTTTTTGGGGAGCTTTTTCTGTTTTTCCTGATTTTTTTTTTTTTACTGAATATTTTTTTTGTCATTAAAAAAAAAAAAAAAAATCAGAAAAATAAAACAAAACAAAATACTCCGAAAAACAGGGGGAAAAATTATTCCAAAAAACAGAAACAAAAATGATCTTCAAGTTTTCCAGTTGGAGGAAAACTTGCCAACAAAGCTTTTTTGAACGGCCAATCGGGGGTCTCCTTCTCGCGGCGGCTTCCTCCTCGGCAGCCAATCGCTGGCCTCCACCGCAAATTCGGCACATCCTGTTCGAAGGAAATATTGGGTGAGCGAAATCCCAATTACATAAACGACATCATACAAACGATCCTGTGAGGGAAGCCGCGAGTTACACAAAGAAAAAAAAAAAAAAGATTTTGATGCCGCTCGCTAGTGAGTCAACGTTTGGCAAAACGTGGGCGTGCTGCAAATTTTCCGTTGTGTCTTTATGACTTGGGAAGTTGGTTGACCTTTGGACCGAAGCGGGTGCGGTCAACTCGTCGGCAAACAATCCATTGGGAGGCGTGTGCGCGCGCGTGTTGGCGTGGTGCTCGTTTGTGTGTCGCCACCCAAACGTCTGCGTGGCGAGCTCACCTGTTTGGTTTTTCTTTCATGGAGAATCCTCCAAAAAAAATAGCGTTTTTTGTCAACTGTCAACCTGAACTTTTGCGTGACCTCATTCCGACGCCAACGTCAACATAAAAAAAAAAAAGTTGCAGTCAACCAAAATGTCTTTATTAATAACTGTTCCTCCTCCATGCAGACGCTGTTGCATCATCGCCATTCAATCAGCAGCGCGACATCCCATAATGACCCACTGACCGCAACCCGCTTCAGTGGATTTGATTTATGTGTGTGCGTGTAGCACTGAATAGTTAACTGTGCTTAAAGCGTTTGACGAGCATTTCCGTCATGTGCGTTGATGGGCTGGAATTTGCGCACGCACGCATTTACTGGATTAACTTCTCGTTTTGAAACGCTTGTGATGTTGAAGCCGTCTTACTTCCTACAACTTTGCTTGCACTTCCTTTTTCATTTGTACCTTTTTATTTAAAAAGAAATATTACAAAATATGTTAGCCATATACACAAGCGCTGCACGATATTGGAAAAACATGCGATATCCGATTATAGTTGCTGAATATATATCGTTATTATTGCATGTACCTAAAGAAATGACATTTTTATTATCTAATGAAAGAATTATATTTTTTTCCATGCTGCAAAATGCATGTTTAGTTGTCTTGCGCGGCAGCTACCGATTGTTTTCCTAATCGATGAATCTATGGAATATGATTTGATGAACGGTGCCAGTCTTCTCATCCAGTCTCCTTCCCGTCTGTGTTCCCAGCATGTTTACCTCCGTTTCCATGGTGACCCCGAGGAGCATGCCCGTCCCAGCGAGGAGGAGTTAACCTGTGAACGTACACGGACCCGCAACCCCCCCCCCCCTCCTCCCCCCCTCCGCCGCTAACAACGCTCGGCGCGTTTTCTGACATCGGAACGAGACGCCAACGGGCTCGCCGACATGGCCAACAACACGGCGGACCACCCTCCGGGGAACTCGGTTGCCGACGGCAACCACGACGGCGACTTCGGGGTGACGGTGGGCGACCTGCGAGGGCTGATGGAGCTGCGCAGCGGCGAGGCCGTCAACAAGATTCGGGACGACTACGGCGACGTGCAGGGCATCTGCAGACGCCTCAAAACGTCGCCCATCGAAGGTGAGCCGCCCGCCGCAAACATGCTAACGCACCAGGCTAACACAAAATGGTAACGGACCAGGCTAACACAAGATGCTAATGCACCAGGCTAACAGAAGATGCTAACGCACCAGGCTAACACAAGATGCTAACATGATGCTAACCTTCAAGGTGCTAATGCACCAGGCTCACATGTGATGCCTAAGCACCAGGCTAACACAAGATGCTAACGCACCAGGCTAACAGAAGATGCTAAGGCACCGGGCTAACACAAGATGCTAACATGATGCTAACCTTCAAGGTGCTAATGCACCAGGCTAACACAAAATGGTAACGGACCAGGTTAACACAATATGCTAACGCACCAGGCTAACAGAAGATGCTAAGGCACCGGGCTAACACAAGATGCTAACATGATGCTAACCTTCAAGGTGCTAATGCACCAGGCTAACACAAAATGGTAACGGACCAGGTTAACACAAGATGCTAACGCACCAGGCTAACACAAGATGCTAATGCACCAGGCTAACAGAAGATGCTAACGCACCGGGCTAACACAAGATGCTAACATGATGCTAACCTTCAAGGTGCTAATGCACCAGGCTAACATGTGATGCCTAAGCACCAGGCTAACACAAGATGCTAACGCACCAGGCTAACAGAAGATGCTAACGCACCGGGCTAACACAAGATGCTAACATGATGCTAACCTTCAAGGTGCTAATGCACCAGGCTAACACAAAATGGTAACGGACCAGGTTAACACAAGATGCTAACGCACCAGGCTAACACAAGATGCTAACGCACCGGGCTAACACAAGATGCTAACATGATGCTAACCTTCAAGGTGCTAATGCACCAGGCTCACATGTGATGCCTAAGCAACAGGCTAACACAAGAGGCTAACGCACCAGGCTAACGCACCAGGCTAACACTAGATGGTAACGCACCAGGCTAACACAAGATGCTAACATACCCGGCTAACACAAGGCTAATATGATGCTAACGTACCAGCCAGGCTAACACAAGATGCTAATGCAGCACATCACAATCGTTAAGACAAGACTTAACAAATGACATGCAACGTGTGAACTACGACCTCTGTCACTTGCTGATAGAATAGGTTGTAATTTAGCAATATTCAGGGAAAAAAAATAATCGTAATATTCTTGATGTGCATATACTAGGTTAACGTGCCAGGCTAATGCAAGGTGCTAATGCACCAGGCTAACATGAGATTCCTAAGCACCAGGCTAACACAAGATGCTAACGCACCAGGCTAACAGAAGATGCTAGCTCACAGAAAACATGGCCCATTTGAACGTTCCATGCTCAGCAAGCACACAACGCTAACGCAATCAGCTTTAGCATTAGCATTTTACACGGCCAGCCTTTTTTCATCAAGTTCAAATTCAACTTTTTAAAAATGTTTTAATTCACCAACAGAATCCAAATTTGATGTAGCAATTTGATGGCAGAAAATGGCCGTCGGGCGGGCGGCTGTTTGTTCTTTCTTCCTCTCTCGGTCGTCGTCATCATCATCATCAAGTTTGATCCCCGCGCGCGTGTGTATTGGCGCGTGTGCGTGTGCGTGCGCGCGTGCTGGCCACGGGTCCATTCCTGAATTGGAATTAGTTCCAGGCGGCTCCCTCGTCTAATGTCTCCATTGATCATCTGGGCCGGCCTTCCATTTAGCAAATCAGCTGCAGCGGCCGACACGCCGCAAACGACTTTCGCCAACAAACTCTCGTCGTCATCATCATTTTCTTCATCATCGTCATCACGCTCGTGCTCACATTTTCCAAAATGAAGTTATTTGAATGAATTATTGCTCTCAGTGAAAAACGTTTCTTTTTATTTTACATGACAAATAAAGATGTCGTTTGTTTGCATTCGCCAGCAACATGTTTCAATCATAATCAGATTTGGCAAAATAGGTCGTCATTATCCTTATTTGAATTTTATGTATGTTTTTTTTTTTTAATGTCATTCTTAATCAGATTTTCCCAAAATGATATCCTTATCCTAATTTTATGACATATATTTTGAAATGAAAATATGTCGTATCATACATATTTAATTATTCTAATTCAAAAATAAAAATATTTGAAATTGTAATTAGTCTGTATTTAAAAAAAAATAAAATAAAAAATTCAAACTAATTATATTGTAGGATTTAATTCTTAATTTTTTTCTTGTGATTTTTATTCTCCACACTTTTTTTGCTGCGTAACAACTTCCACATCGTACTTCTAATTTACATTGTTCAAATTTCAGCTTGCTTCAAAAATTCACGCCATCTTGGGTGTTTATTGCCGGATTCCAAATTACTTACAGTATTCGCACAATTTAATTATAAATATCAACCTGTCCCCATTTATTCTCAATGGGACAGACATTGAACTTTTTTCCACGCCCACTTCCATACTTATAACTTCGCATCATTACCAGGTGTCTGATACTGCTCGGTAGCGCAGGTTATAATTTCACAATTTATCTCTCAGTTTACTTCATAAGGATTCAACATGCATTCAAATTTTAGCATTCAGCATTCCCACACAATTTCTCCAGAAATTTCACTTAGTCTAGTTAAATTTATTCTCTGAAATATTTTTTTTAAAATAAAATGTATTTACCATATATATTTTTAAGTATTTTAACTTAAATATAATACTCTTACAGATAAACATTTGTGATTGGGCTGCATTCACCATAAAGAAATAAACTTTAAAAAAAAAATCTCACAAAATGTATATTTATTTCTTGAAATGTTGTAATTTATATTTTAATGGAAGTTGTTTGACTTTATCACTACAAATGTTGAAAAGAATGTGAAGGTATGCTTTTGTAGAAATGTGGTTGAAACAGTTTTGTTTGTTTTTTTTTGTTTTTTTTTTGCGGTGACGCTCGGCTTCACACTCGCACGCTTGACACGCTTTAAATTTAACGGCGCATGAGAAGTGTCACTGCAAAGCTTTCTTTTTTCTTTTCTTTTTTTTTTATCTTCCATCAACTATTTGGATGTTTTATGAAGCGTCCCCGGTGGTCGATGATGTTCTTTTCATCACTGCCTCAAAAAAAAAAAAAAAAAAAAAAAAAAAAAACGCCGTGGTGTGTAAACTAAAAATAAAATGACTATTTTAGGAGCTGTTCTGTCAAAATGACAACGGCAGGTAACGAAGATTTCTTTTCGGTCTTTTCTTTCCTCCCCGCTGACCGATTTAAAAAGCAGGTTGATATCCGAGAATGTGCGCAACGTAAATGACGATTTGGAAATGCAACAGTGGAAACGTCAACGGTAATTTCTTGTCTTGGAACAACCGACCGTACGTCAACATCAAAGCAGAGGTGCAACAACGAATCAATGAACTCATTTGATAATCGGTCAATCATTTAGAAATCGAGTTTTCACTTAAAATGGTCCAAATCGTACGAGTATTGAAACACTCGCACATGCAGACGTACACACACGACAGAAACACTGCTGAAATATTCACACACTCTCACTCACGACTAAGATATTTCAGAAACGCTCTCATGTCATACGACAGCATTCACATCAGTACATAAACATTACTTGAATGCTCTCACACGCTGTCGCGAAATGGTTTCATGTTTACTAGTTAAACGGTCTCCACGCGATTGAAATGCGACTCTCACATTGAATACTGAAATGCTCTCACACACAAACTCACAATGTGGTTTCTGATGTTTTGTGGTGTCAGTCAAGCGACGTGTTGGAGGTTTTTTTTTTTCTCTCAAACATGAGCTTGAGTGTCATTTTGTTTTGTTTTTAAAACGCAAAACCTTCCTTCCTTCCCAGAGGAGGAAGACGGAGACGGTGGGTGTCTTCTGAACACGTTGCCATGGCAACTGCCGGCATGTGGACATCTATCACATCTGCTTTCTTACAAATTACAACCGCCCACTCCACAAAAAAAAAAAGTGGCAGTCCAATTTCGCTCGGCTGCCTTTTGGGCGGACGTTCCCCTTAAAACGTCGACGCACGGAAATACGTTCAAAAACGAAATAAACATCCACAAGCTCGTTTGAGTTTGATTTCAAACAAGAACCAATCAAATCTTCATCAAAGAACATGAAGACGCATGAAATGAACTTTCCAACTTGGCTGTATGGACCAAAACTGCCAAAATTCAAAATAAGTAAATGACGAAATAAATAGATAAATAAATGTTTAAAAAATAGATAAATAAATGACTAAATGGAAAAATAAACACGGATTTATTTCCATTTATATTTCATTTTTGGATCTAATTTTCGAATGATGTTTTTTCATTTTCTCTTTTGGTCATGAATTTATTTAGAATGTTTGGTCCTCCATCTATAATACGTGTAGAGGGCGGAGACCCGCGCGCATGTTTGACCGATCCCGCCCACCGGCGCAGGTCTGTCGGGGAACCCGGTGGACCTGGAGAAGCGTCACGCGGCGTTCGGCCAGAACTTCATCCCGCCCAAGAAGGCCAAAACCTTCCTGCAGCTGGTGTGGGAAGCCCTGCAGGACGTCACGCTCATCATCCTGGAGATCGCCGCCATCATCTCGCTCGGCTTGTCCTTCTACCACCTGGAAGGCGGAGACAGTGAAGGTCCGCAAAGGACATGAAATGAAATGAAATGAAATGAAATGCAGATCAATTGGTTGATGCAATAAATGTCTCCTCCCCCAGCTTGCGGCCAGGCGTCGGGCGGCGTGGAGGACGAGGGCGAGGCGCAGGCGGGCTGGATCGAGGGCGCCGCCATCTTGTTCTCGGTCATCATCGTGGTGCTGGTGACGGCCTTCAACGACTGGTCCAAGGAGAAGCAGTTCCGAGGCCTCCAGAGTCGCATCGAGCAGGAGCAGAAGTTCACCGTCATCCGCAAGGGTCAAGTCATTCAGATCCCCGTGGCCGAGATGGTGGTGGGCGACATCGCACAGATCAAATACGGTAACGGAAAAGAGTTTGCGGGTTTTTTTTTTTTGTTTTCCGAAATGGCGGGTACCTGATGATGTTCTTGCGCCGGACCCCGCAGGAGACCTGCTGCCCGCCGACGGCATTTTGATCCAAGGCAACGACCTGAAAATCGACGAGAGTTCCCTCACCGGAGAGTCCGATCAGGTCCGCAAGTCTCTGGAGAAAGATCCCATGTTGCTGTCAGGTGAGTTGGGATGCCCAAAAATGGACTTCCACACAAAAAAATACAAAATAACAGTGTGTCGATCCTTGAGAAGTTTAGAAAAAAAATTGTTTATTAGCCTTCAGCCTGTTAGCATTTTGGCAATAAAATATCAAGTATCTGACTGTATATAAAATCCTTATCCAGCAGTCTTAGCTCGCGAAGCGCTTAGCATTTTAGTACCTGACTAGAGTTGGGTCAAAATGTCAAATCTTTATTGCTATCTTGCCATTTCTTAGCATGCTAACTGATAGCATTTCATCGACACACATTCAAAATAGTTAGTAGCGGTTTGTCAAATCCTTTTTTCTTCTCATCTTAATACGTGTTTGCATGCCAACAGCTAACATGTTAGCATTTTAACGCTTCAAGTGCCGGAACTGAAATGCAAGGGGACAAATGATTTGATTTGGCAGCCATCTTGCTGTATGTTAGCATGCTAACTGCTAGCATTTCATCAATACACATTCAAAATAATTAGTAGCAGTTTGTAAAAATCCTCAGCAAGCCATCTCAGCTTGTTAGCATTTCAACAGTTAGCTTTTAGAAAGAATAACCAGCTGGTTTGGCCCATTTTTTTCTTCTCATCTTGATACATGTTAGCACGCCAACAGCTAACATGTTAGCATTTTAACGCTACAACTGCCGGAACTGAAATGCGAGGTGACAAATGATTTGATTTGGCAGCCATCTTGCTATACGTTAGCATGCTAACTGCTAGCGTTTCATCAATACACATTGAAAATAATTAGTAGCAGTTAGTAAAATAGTTTTAGTTGAGTAAAAATAACCGTGGTGTCAGCATGGCGATCCTCAAGGTGTCTTTCGCCCTTGGCCAGGGACGCACGTGATGGAGGGCTCGGGCCGGATGGTGGTGTCGGCCGTGGGCCTCAACTCTCAGACGGGAATCATCTTCACGCTGCTCGGCGCCAGCGAGAACGGCGAAGAGAAGAAGGCCAAGAAAAGTACGAATGAGACACACACAAACATGGAAAAACAACGTTAAAAAAAAAAAACATCAAGAACATCATGATTTTTTTATTTTTTTTTCAGCAAACT
This sequence comes from Festucalex cinctus, assembly GCF_051991245.1. NCBI lineage: Eukaryota > Metazoa > Chordata > Actinopteri > Syngnathiformes > Syngnathidae > Festucalex > Festucalex cinctus. Next base: position 30,190,313 of record NC_135418.1, on the reverse strand, counting down.
AAACAACTTGACAAAAACCACATGAAATTGATTTTTCGACTGGCTTTACACTACATGCTTGACAACAGTAAATATAATATACCCCCTTCGCTGCCGGCTGTTTTGCTAAATTTTGACAGATTTTGCCAGGCCCACAGAATATTCTGTTCTATTGCTATAAAAACATGGAAGCTACCAAAAGAAAGATTAGAGTCAGGAAAAAAAAAAGAATATTTCTATCTGTTTCCGTTTTGCAGGAATTAGCATTAGAATATAGCCAAATCTGTTTCAAACAGTGGGGAAAAGAGCTTTTTGCAACATGGCCCTAGTTGATCTCTTATACTCTGCTGCTACCTGCTTGCCGGTTTTATAATAACTACCATTGCTTCAAGCATTCTCTTCACTTCCGAGGCTGCATCAAAGCCTTCTGTATGCTCGATCATAAAAACAACAGAAAAAAAACAACAAAAAAAAAAAAAACGGATAACTACGTCTTTGGGAGCAAATGAGTTAAACATGTATGGGGTTTTTTTGTTTTTGTTTTTGTATCTTAATCTAGTTCAAAAGGTCTTTCATCAGTGTCCCATTCATCTTGCTCCCTCCAATCTCCTCCGTGCGTAACTGCTCAACCCTCCCCTCTCTGCTTGCCGAGAAGGAGAACAAAAAATGAATTGGTGGCAATTTAATTTTCTCAAGTCTGCAAGCAGCCAAATCATTTTGTGTCCAGCTAAGAGGTCCCCTTAAAAAAAATAAAAAATAAAAATAAAAATAAAATATTTATTTTTATATTTTTTATGATATATTATTTGTATTCTTCCTGGTGATTATTGGTAGTAATAAAGGAGTTAAAGTGCGATCTGCAGTGTAAATCCAGTCAAGTCCAAAAAATGAATGAGCATGCGTGTAATTCACCTTACACGTGATTTTTATTTATTTATTTTATTTTGGTCAGGTTGACCAATCATCAATCATCAGTGGTGTTCCTGATGAATAAAAATGAATAAATGAATGAATGACGTAATCACCGACCGCCTTCGTTAAAACACATGCCTTCACTTGTATTGATATCGATTATTATTATTATTATTATTATTTATTTTTGTGCGTGTACGTACGCAGAGCGACGTGACGCGAGACTTACAGACTGCCGGAGCTGGCGACCGCTCTCTCTTGTGGTCGTTGTGATTTTTTTTGCTTGTGATCACGCTCTCGCATTGTTTTGGATTTTCTGTCTGCTCGTTTGTTTCCTTGGCCAACGATTTCGCTTTGTCAGCCGTTCATTTGGAAAGCGCACGAATGGACCAAGGAAGCGCAAAACAAAAACAAAAAAACAGGGCGCCATGCGCCTCAAATCTACTTTTTTTTAAAAATTATTATTATTTTCATGCATTTCACAAATGACAGTCAAGTGAGGAAATAAATGAAAAGGCCAAATTTGGCAGCAGTATCATATTCCACACGAGCTCAATAAAATTGTATATTTAAAGATGATCAGAAACTGCTTTTTATATATTTTTTAAATCATTATACATTTTAAATACATATTTTTACATTATTGCAAAAACATAATGATGAATGTGTAGAAAATTGCTGTGAAGATTCTTTTAAAATGTGTTTTAACCGCCCAAAAAAAATAAAAATAAATCAATGTCTTATAATACTACAGTACATGTTCAAATAAATTAGAATCATCAATCCAAAAATTAAATAAAGCTATTTTGGAGCGCAGTACATTAAAATTTATTTATTATTATTTTTTTACAATAATAAAAAAAAAGAAAGTATTAAAATACAAATAAAATGTAATTAAGAAATATAAAATATTTAAACATTTCTTCACTAAATTAATCATTTTCTCAATTTAACAAAAATAGACTGGAGTACAACGGATTTTTTTTAATTAATTTAATTTATGTATGCACTTTATGTATGCACAAATTTATATATATATATATATATATCAAATGTTTTTATTAAATGAAAAGTTAAATATACTGTTACAAAAACAATAAATAGAATTGTTTTTTTCCATTTATTAAAGGGATACTTCACTTATTTAGTCCATTAATAAATAATAAAAAGTTAATATTTTGTTGATATTTAATTTGATACTTTCATTATTTTTCACATACAATGTCTTTTTAAGGGTACTAATTGTACATGAAATATAATGAAAATATGAAATTTATTATAGGCAAAATATTGTATGTGTTAATAAATGTCATGTATAAATTATGACTTTCGTTTTTAATTTAATTGTACATTTTTCAACTATGATCAATGTAATAAATGGATTTGTTTTCAACCTGATTGGCACTCAAACTGAACACTTGAGCGCGATTGGCTGGCTCGGGCGCGAGTGTCACCCTGTCCTCTGATTGGTCCATTCCTGCCGCCAAGGCGCACAAGACACGCACACACGCACCCACACTGGCACTTCAGTTGGATTCTTTTTGATCCATCTTCTCAGCATTCCGCCCTCTCTCTCTGTCCGAACAGGTAAAAAACAAGGACCCCCCGAAAATCGCAACAAAGGTAACCCCCCTCCATTCATCCACCTGTCGCTCTGTCCTGCCATCCTCCCTCTCACGCGTCCTTCGTCCTCTCCCTCCTCTTCCTCTTCCTCTTCCTCTTCCTCTTCCTCTTCCCCACCCCGTCATCTCCATCTGGAGGCAGGAGGGGGCGCTATCTCTCTCTCTCCCGCTCGCTCTCTCTCTCTCTCTCTGTTTCAAAAAGGGGCGGGGTTCCCTCACGGGACCCGGGTGCAACTCTCAAGCTTTCCCGCCTTTTTCCTCCGCCGTCGTCATGGTGACGGTTTCACGTCACGTCACGCTAACAACATGGCTGCCAACAGTTTTCATTTTTCCAGGACTGATTCTCTCTTCAAAATAAGAGATTTGCAAACTTCTTCTATGTTTAGAGGTTTTTTTTCCTATCTTCTCTCGATACTAATTTTCTAAAAAGTGACTCACGACTTGAACTCATTCACTCGCAGCCATTTTCACTGCTCCCGGCTGTTTTACTGGATTTTGCAAAGCCTACAGAATATTGTTTTCCATTTCTATAAAAACATGGAAGCTACCAAAAGAAAGATTAGAGTCTTTTCTTTCATCGGGGAAAAAAAGTATATTTGTATCTGTTTCTGTTTTGCCGTAATTAGCATTTGAATATAGCAAAGTTTCGTCATTATTCATAAAAACCTGTTCAAAACAGTGTCAAAAAGAGCTTGTTGCATTATGGCGCTGGCTGATCTCTTCTACTCTGCTGACACCTGCTGGCCGTTTGTTGTAATAGCTACTTTGCTGTAAGCCACCTCTTCATGTGAGAAGGTGCAGCAAAAGCCTTCTGGAGGCTCTTGCATAAAAAAAACAAAACCTCAAAACAGTATAAATATGTTTTTGGGAGTGCAGGACAAAGAATAAAAAAAAAAACGTGTTTACACGTGTTTGGGTTTGAATGAGTTAATGTGCATTCCCGCCGAATGACAAGAAAGGAGCCCGTTGAAAGGCAAATATCGTTTTGTAGCTTAATATGTTGCAAAAAGCTCATATTGGGAGCGATATGTATAAACAATCGTGAGAGAAACTTCATTTAGGAATTCTAACGTGAATGGAAAATGCCATTGACGTGCTCAAACGAGCTGTGATAGAAGGAGCAGCACATTGAATTGAATGCAGCATTTAATTATGATGCAAGGTGTTTTTATATGTTTTTAAAATGATGAAATTGCGATTTATTTTTTTAAATCTGATTTCCACATCATGCGGGCTAAGTTGACTTGGGGTAGAAATGAAGCGCACCCCCGAGTGAATTCTGAGTGTTAATGTGCCGCCTTTGTGCGTTTGTTTCCGATGGTCTCATCACAGAGAGAGGAAAAAAAAAAAAGGATCACTCTCGCTTGTCTGTGATTATTGGACTTCCTGTGCAAGGTGCAGCGCGCGTCCCTCCTGCTGTTTGAGCATCTGCTGCCTCTCTTGGGGGGGGGGTGGAGTTTTAGTGGAATCACAAATCAAGCGCGCCTTCTTGTATACAATAATTGCACTTTTCTTTTCTTACGCTCCAGTTAGCTTAGCCGCTCTTAGCGGTGTTGTGCTGCTCTTTGCTGACAGTCAAACTTGGCTGCTCCCTGCTGGTCACAAGGCCAAATGCTGCAACATTCAATTGATCATCAAAAAACAAAACTAAAGTGTACTTTTGATGATTAGTGTTGTTCCGATACCGTTTTTTGGCCCCTGATACCTATTCCGATACCCAGCTTTACAGTATCGGCCGATACTTAAGGGTTTGTTTGTTTTTTTTCCTCAACATGAAAATGCTGTCCTGCCATTGGTTCAGAGCATTCAAGGGCCAATAGGATATCTTCTTTTAAATGTAACTTAATAAATAATTCAAATTTAGTAACAGAAGTTACTAAAACACAATTTAATAATGTGTTTTAAGTTTTTGTTCAGTTGGACGGATCGACTTTCAAGAGCTATTGCAGAAAGTGAAATGTGGCGTCCCCCAAGGTTAACTTTTAGGTCCGATACTTTTTCAGCAATTTGGTCGATAATAATTAGTAAGAAAATGTACATCATTTTAGAATAGCAAAGTTGTGTCGTTTAAAAAAAAAAAAAAAAAGATTGTTTGGGAGTTGCACCCTGGCAGAAAGTTACGAGACGCTCGTCTTCCTCTTTTTTTTTTCTTCTTCTTCTTGTTTGGTTTTTGCAGGTTGTTGCTCAGGACTTTGATGTTGTCTGGTCATCGTCGTCTTCCTCCTCTTTTTTTTTTTTTTTTTTTTTCTGTCTTGGCCTCCTCCTCCACTTCCTCCTCTTCTTCCCCTTCCTGCCATCCGTCCATCCCACCCAGCTGTCGTGGTTCTGCATCGTTGTGGTTTTTCGGGTGGTCCTTTTTCAGTTTGTCGTCTGTTTGTGGACTTGTTGTCGTTTTTTTTTTCTTCTTTTTGGTTGTCCGACTCCCCCCCCCCCCCCCCCTCCTTCCCCCTCTCCTGCCACCACTGCCCACACGCACACACTCGCACGCACGCACGCACATGCGCGCGCACACGCGTCCCGTGGCGCAGTCGTGCTGTGATTGGTCGGTTGGTTTCAGTGTCAGTTTTTGTGGTGTGCTGGATGAACGCGACGTCAGCTTCCTGGTTTGAAAGTCAACTCGCTCATGCAACTTCATCATCTCGGTCACGCTCCGTCTTTTGCCTTGAGCAATTTCAAACTTTGTTTTTGTTTTTTTGTTTTTTTATAATTCTTTTTAATTCTTTTTAAATACATTTTTATTTTATTTTAGATTTTTTTTAAATTTTCGTTCTGTTTTTTATTTAAAAAAAAAAAATAAATAAAAAAAAACAGTCAATCATTTGTGCAAACCGGGGGGTGTTTATGGCCACCGGTAGCTTTATGGCCCCTGGTAAAACAATGAAGAGACTTTATAAAAAAATAAAAATAAAAAAAAAAGAAATGTAGTAAGGTCCAGCCAGATGTTGATGATTTTATTGTTTAAAGGTTTTGGGAGAGGTTATTAATCCTTCCGCCTTTTCATATTCTGCCATTGATCATTTTATCCGGGGTCATAAATCAACCTCACCATTTGGTTTTTTTGGTTTTAAATTACAATTTATAATGAGGAATTTAACACCTAAAATCTCCCCTTCCAACAAAAATGGCAACCTTCCTGTGTCTCTTTGCGACTTTTTTTGTGGGTCTACTCATGATGCCCACCAAATTTCATGTTGCGTAATCAAAGTGGCTCCATTTTTTTTTTTTTTTAATTGCGATGAAGAATGGCCAATTTCACACCTAAAATCTTCCGTTCCAACAAAAATGGCAACCTTCGTATGTCTCTTTGAGTTTTTTTTTTGTTGGTCTACTCATGACGCCCACCAAATTTCATGTTGCGTAATCAAAATGGCTTCAAAGGCTGATATATTTTTAATTACAATTAAGAATGGGCAATTTAACACCTAAAATCTCCCCTTACAGAAAAAATGGCAGCCTTCCTGTGTCTTTGCTACTTAATTTTTTTTGTGGGTCTACTCATGATAGACATGCCCCCGACAAAAGTGCATAAAATCATCTGTGTGAAACAAATGTTGGCCCATGAGCTGGTTTTTGCATCGCAATGAGCCAAGTTTTCAACGTCAGATTAACTGAGGAGGCTTTTTTTTTTTTTTTTTTTCTCCTGCGATCAGCGGTGCATGCTGGGAAACGGCTCAACGCATCCGCCAGATGCAAACGGCGCCGTTTGCTTATGCAAATGAGGCCGAGACTTCGCTTGTCAGCTTTGCGAGCTTCTCGTGTGAGACAAATCAAGTCGGCCTGCAGTGCGCCGCAGGCGGCAAAAAGTTTTTCGGGCCCGTCGTAATCCTCCCGACAATTAACCCCGTTTGGACTCTTTGTAGCCGTCTCCCGTCCTCGTTTAGATTAGATCTGGTCATCAAAGTATCATCAAACCTGACGAGTGGATTTATAATCTCTTGGCACACTCGCGTTTTCTCATATATTTATTTATTCATTTATGTTTTTCTACCAGATAACATCATTTAAAAAAAAAAAAAAAATGTGGGGTGCCCCAGGGATCAATTCTGGGGCCAGTTACTTTTTCTCCTTTATGTGAAGGATATTACAACTATTTTCAAATAGTTCAAATGTATTTTATTGGCAGATGAAACCACTTTGTTTTATGTTGGGGAAAAATATACATAACGTATTACAACTAATAGCGAAAGAGTTTCAGAAAATGATGAAGTCGTTGAATGAGTAAAACCAGATTTCTGATTTTTAGCTGTAGCAATATTGATGTTGAAGCAACATTGTCTGTACAGCATTAGAAAGGGCTCATGAAATCGAGTTTGTCGATATTATTATTGATGAACAGTGCTTATCATGGAAATCGCATATGGAATATGTCAAAGCTATCACAAAGTGTCACAATCAGTTTCAGCCTCTCAGTTTAGGCTAAAGAATCATTGAACAAGAATGCTTTGTTATTGTTCCATAATTGATCGATTGTTCCATACGTGACCTTCTTGCGTTGAAGTGTTTTCAGCCAAATCCCACACCGACTCCATCTTTCTTTTGCAGAAACGTGCAATTCGAGTCGTTTGTGGCTGCGGATGCAGAGACCACGCGCATCCGTTATTTATATCATGCAAAACTTTCAAACTTAATGAACTGATGGAGTTTAACCGTCTCAAAATAATATCTTTTTTTTTTTTTTTCTGTTGCTTTTCAACGGGCAAATTTCCCGATGACGTGAAATGTTTGTGACGTTTGAGCGCTCTGTGTCGTAATCTGCTGTTGTGTGTATTGCGTCGGCTGCGCTTCATCACAATCTGGTGTGTGCGTGTGTGTCTAATCGAAGCCACTGTTGATTGTTCGCTCCTGTGAAAGATGAAAAATGACGTCGGTGCTAAAAAAAAAAAAAAAAAAAAATCTGCTGCTTCCTCCCTGCAACAACAAAAACAATAACAAACTTTTTCCCGTCTTTTTTTTTTCTAACCTTTTCTCTGCTTGTCTGCCCTTCGTCCTCCATCATTCACGCACATGTTCATGTCTTCTCCCCCTTTCAGCCAAGACCCAGGACGGCATCGCCTTGGAGATCCAGCCGCTGAAGAGCGAGGAGGCGGCCGAGTCGGAGGAGAAGGAGGAGGCCAAGCCGGCCAAGAAGGTGATCGTGCCCAAGAAGGAGAAGTCGGTGCTGCAGGGGAAGCTGACCCGGCTGGCCGTGCAGATCGGGAAGGCCGGTGAGGAAAAAACAAACAAAACCCCCCAAAAAAACGAGAGCTGTTTTAGCTCACTACGCTCGCTAATATGGCTTTTTGCGGCCGTATCTCTGGAACCTTCCGTTCCACCAGGGACATACGGGCAACCGGCGGATTCGTCCCAACGAGACCTTTCCAACGGTGTCGGTCCCGTCGCTCCACGATATTGCATTCCGGAGATAGAAAATATCAACTGGATTGTATAACAAGTCCATTTGGAAAAAAAAAAAACATACTTTTAATGGGGAAAAAAATGAGGAATGAAAAAGCGTTCATAATAAATGAGTCATACCAAAATGAAAAAAACAAACACAAAAAATAAAAAAATATATATATACTGTAATAAGTAACTTTAAAAAAAAATACTTTTATTGGGGGAAAAAACGAGTGTAAATAAAAAAAAAACAACATAAATGATGAATGGAAAAGTGTTCATAATACACTAAAAACGTACCAAAATGAAAAAGAAAAATATATAAAAAATTTAAAAAATATATATTTACTGTGCTGTATACTGTAATAGGTAAATTTAAATAAACAAACATACTTTTAATGGAAAAATTGAATGTAAATGAAATAAGAACATATATGATGAATGAAAAAGTATAAAGTAAAAATCATACCAAAATGGGGAGAAAAAAATCTGTATGGGGAAAAAATGGCTATTATATAAAATATCTATTTTTTTACTATGTCATCATTTTATCTTTTATTTTTTTAAAGACATACCAAAAAAATTACACATTCTCAACAAAATCGATTTTATACTATTTTCATATTTCAAAAAAAAGGTTTGTTTTCATAAAGAGCTGCTGGTTAGCTAACATTGCGAGCCGCCAAACCTCATTGTGGACAAGTGCAGTAAATGTGTGCGTGTCCCACTCACTTTTATTGAATCTGCTTTTTTTTTATTTTTTATTTCTTTATTTCTTTATTTTTTGTCCGAGCGTGGACGCAATTCATCCCAGCCGGATTTGACACATTTTCCAATCGACCTTAATTCATTGATTTTGACGCGGGTGATGCTGTTGTCTGCCTCATAATTCGATGCGGATTTTGAGAGCTTATTAAACATTTGGAGCGGCGCGAGGGAAGCCGTCTGTTGCCAATCGGACGTTTGCTAACCAAAACAGAAGCACCCACCGAGTCCCGGAGACAAAACGCTTCCAATTTGGAGTCTTGAGTTGAGTTGTTAAGGTGCACATTTGCCACAGTTCTTTATGGATTTTACTTTATTTATTTTGATTCAATTTTTTGGTTTTTACTGATAGTTAAAAAGATAAGCAAAAATTCTGTACAATGTGCTTTATATTTCACATCGATAATACTAAAAAGAAGATTTTCAGGTGGGTTTTCTGCTGGTCAGTCCGTGTAAGCAAACGACGTCATTATTGTTGTGCTCAGGCCTGATCATGTCGTCGGTGACGGTGATCATCCTGATCTTGTACTTCGTCATCGACACGTTCGGCATCCAAGGCCGCTCGTGGACGTCGGAGTGCACGCCCATCTACATCCAGTACTTCGTCAAGTTCTTCATCATCGGCGTCACCGTCCTGGTGGTGGCCGTCCCCGAGGGCCTCCCGCTGGCCGTCACCATCGCGCTCGCCTACTCCGTCAAGGTCACCTTCCTTCCATATTCGTTGAATCCCGTCCGCAAACGTCTTTGTATATAATTCAGCAAAATGAAACCTGATTGAACCTTAACTATTCATGAATAATAGTCATCATAATAATCCCCCAATAATGAAGTGCTCGGTGTCCCTCGTGTAGAAAATGATGAAGGACAACAACCTGGTCCGCCACCTGGACGCGTGCGAGACGATGGGCAACGCCACGGCCATCTGCTCGGACAAGACGGGCACGCTGACCATGAACCGCATGACGGTGGTGCAGGCCTACGTGGGAGACGCGCATCACAAGAGCGTCCCCGAGCCCGCCGCCATCAAGCCCGACACGCTGCAGGTCCTCGTCAACAGCATCTCCATCAACTCGGCCTACACCACCAAAATCCTGGTGAGGACCGCGACCGCAATTATTAGCGTTAGCATACAGCTGCGTTTCATCATCGTTCACAAAATACAATTAGAATTGTGAGTATTCAAACTTTTTTTTCAATATGGCCCTGGCTGATCTCTGCTGCCACCTGCTGGCCGCTTGTATAATAACTAGCATCTCTTAAACCGTTCTCGACAGTTGAGAGGCTGCATCAAAGCCTTGTGCATGCGCTAGTATAAAAAACAAAACAAACGTGCTGCTTTTGATATTGTGACATGATTACATCGCTAATGTAGCAAGTTTAAATCTTTGTTCACGAGAAGTGAAATTGTAATTGACAAAAAAATAACTGAATTGCAAAATGAAATTTTGTTGGCTATGTCTGACCAAATTATATGAAAATGACCCATATGCTAAGATAGCATAGTAAGCAACATCCATAATTAAAGTGTTGGTCAAAAACTAGTTTACTGTTTAAAAAAAGAAACATCTCAGTACACATAAAAACAGCAAAAATGACAATTAGCCATCTTTGGCTAATTGCTAAGCTAACATTAGCAGTCAAATGCGCCACACGAGCTAAATCTTCTCGCTTCCAAAACATGCTAATTAGCCTGTCAGTGGCTAACAATCGAGCTAAGCTCATTCTGCTACATTGTCAATCATTTCCTGTTTAGTTTAGTTTTTGCAAACGTCTGAAACGGATTCTTGTTGTTGTTGCCGTCGTTTTCGATCAGCCTCCCGAGAAGGAGGGCGGGCTCCCCCGCCACGTGGGCAACAAGACGGAGTGCGCCCTCCTGGGTCTGGTCCTGGACCTGAAGCGGGACTACCAGCCCATCAGGGAGGAGGTCCCCGAGGAGATGATGTACAAAGTGTACACCTTCAACTCCTCGCGCAAATCCATGAGCACCGTCCTCAGGACCGCCGACGGGGGGTTCCGCATGTACAGCAAGGGCGCGTCCGAGATCATCCTCAGGAAGTGAGTCGCCACGAGGAGGAGGAGGAGAGTGCGAGCGCGAGTGCGAGCGAGCCCGCGTCATTGTTCTGCCCCGCCCCCTTCAGGTGCTCGCGGATCCTGGACGCGGACGGCCTCCTGCGCGTCTTCAAGCCCAAAGACCGCGACGAGATGGTGCGCAAGGTGATCGAGCCCATGGCCTGCGACGGCCTGCGAACCATCTGCTTGGCCTTCCGCGACTTCCCCGCCGACGCCGGCGAGCCCAACTGGGACGCCGAGAACGACATCGTCAACGACCTCACCTGCATCGCCGTGGTCGGCATCGAGGACCCCGTCAGGCCCGAGGTACCGTCGGCCGTATTTGCCAGTATGTTCCAACGTCTTTGCGACTATGTTCCAACATCAGCTTTTTTGTTTTGTCAGGTCCCGGAAGCCATCGCCAAGTGCCAGCGTGCGGGCATCACGGTCCGCATGGTGACGGGCGACAACATCAACACGGCGCGGGCCATCGCCACCAAGTGCGGAATCCTGCTGCCCAACGAGGACTTCCTGGCCATGGAGGGCAAAGAGTTCAACCAGCAGATCCGCAACGACAAGGGCGAGGTGGGCGGAGCCTCGACCGGGCCCGAACGGCGGCGGCGCGTGAGGAGAACGCCAAAACGGGAAACAGACATTTTCTTTTCTTTTTCTTTTGTTTGCGTTTCACAGGTCGAACAAGAACGTCTGGACAAAGTTTGGCCCAAGCTGCGAGTTCTGGCCCGGTCGTCGCCAACCGACAAACACACGCTGGTCAAAGGTCAGAGTCTCGTTAGCACGCTAATAGATGCTAATTCGCACCTTGTTATTATTGTAAGAGGATGCAAGCCGTATTGTTAGTATTTTTTTGGGGGGGAGAAGCAGATTGAAATCATATTTTTGAGATAAAGTGTTATTCTATTAGAAAAGAAAAATAATTAGATTAACCAAGTAGTTTTTTTTTTTCTAAAAGTTATTTTATTTTCATTAAAAAGGAGTATAAATAAGAGATTTATTTTTTAAGACAGTGGTAATACTTGACTAAATTAATACTTTTTTTAAAAAATAAAAATCAGAATCTTATTAAGAGTTTCATTACTAAGGGAAAATAATATTCTACAAGCAAGAATTTTTTTGTATGTTTTTGTTATTTTATAAAAATTAATTTTGTATTGTGTTCTTTTTTGATAAAATACTATTATCTTGGGAGATTGAAGTCATATTTTTGAGATAGTGTTATTTTATTAGAAAAGAAAAAAATATTAGATGAAGCAAGTGGGGGTTTTTTTTTGGCTTTTTTTCCTGAAAAGTAATTTTATTTCATTAAAAAGGAGTACAAATTTAAGATTTAAGTTTAACTTTAATGGTAACACTTGATTGATATTTTTTTTCTTTAGAAAAAAATCAGAAACTTATTAAAATTATATTTTGAGGTGAAAAAAAGACATTTTTAGAGAATTTTTAAGGCATGTTTTTTATATTTTGATTTTTAATTTTGTCTTTTTTTTTTTTCTTTTTTTTTTTTCAAGACAATCTTACAAGATTAATTTTACGTCTTTTCTTTCCAAGGAAAAAAGTCAGAATCTTATAAAAATTATATTTTAGAAATGTTTTTTATGTTGTGTATTTTTTTATTTTCATTAAAAAGGAGAAGTTGGATTTTTTTTCTCTAAGACAAAGTTAATCTTGTGACGAGATTAAAATCTTTTTTTTTTTTTTTCTTTCAAGAAAAATGTCAATCTTATGAAAATGCCATTTTTCGGGAATATTAGAGAATATTTTTTGAAAGGTATATTTTTTTCCCAATAGCAAATGTTATATGGAGAAAAAAAAAAAAGTTGTTTTTTTTTTTTGTTTTTTTTTTTTTGGAGCCATCAATTTTTTTCCTCGATGTTAATTCGTCGCCATCGTCGCCATTTGCGGCCTGTCGCGTAGGCATCATCGACAGCACGGTGGGCGAAACCCGGCAGGTGGTGGCGGTGACGGGAGACGGAACCAACGACGGGCCCGCCCTCAAGAAAGCCGACGTGGGATTCGCCATGGTAACGGAGCGTCCGGCTGGCGTTGGTACCCGCAAGTGACGAAATGCGGCTTGTGACGCGTGCTTGTGTGGCGCCCGCCGGCCGCCAGGGCATCGCGGGCACGGACGTGGCCAAGGAGGCGTCGGACATCATCCTGACGGACGACAACTTCACCAGCATCGTCAAGGCGGTCATGTGGGGACGAAACGTCTACGACAGCATCTCCAAGTTTCTGCAGTTCCAGCTCACCGTCAACGTGGTCGCCGTCATCGTCGCCTTCACCGGCGCCTGCATCACGCAGGTCCGACTCCCGATGTCGCGCTGCGCCTTCAAAGACGGCTCCCCGCATTTACATTTATAGATCTATATATTTTTTTTTTAGAGTTTTCAGAAAACAAAACAAAAGGTTACATTGAACAATACATTTGAAATGTTGCCAGCTGCAGCTATTCAATCAAAAAGATCAATTTATCTCATTTTTTGTATCAATTTAAGATGTTCGCCATCTAGTGATGAACCAGTAGAATGCAGCAACCTATTTCCAAGAAGCACATGTATTACGTGGATCACACTTCCTTCGCAAGACGACCACCGATTATTACATTTGCTACGTTTGTCTCCTTTGAGTATCCGTAGCAGTAAAATGGCGGCCAACATGTCAGCCTCCTGTCAAGTCAAGCATGACGAGTGGACTACGAGACCTACGATTATATCCCCTCCAAAAAAAAAAGAAAAAACTATGTTGATGTGATAGAGCTTATTATTGAAATTGATAGTATTTAAAACAATCTAACAAACTATTTCTACACACTGTTCCTTTAAGAAAATAAATACCATAAATGGACATAAAAACAATATTTTAAATATATTATTCATTTAAATTAATATTAAATACATAATTAATACATTAATAAAGAAAAATTTAATTGTATTTATTATGTTTATTAAATGTTAATTTTAATTTAATTATCAATATAATTTCATAATAAGTGTATAGATTTTGTTTAAAGTACTTCAATACATTTTTAGAATAAAGTTGAAAATATCACATAATAAAAAATAAAAAAAAACATTACTTCAGGGTTTATTCCAAATAATAAATGAATAACTATACTAAATTCTGATACGTTAATCAAGAAAAAATACACTGCCCCCAGGTGGCCAAAGCATGAACACCAGACTTTCATTCCTTGACATGAAAACAACCCAAAAAAGGCGTGACAGGGGTCTGAATGTTTTCTTTTTGCAGGATTCCCCGCTGAAGGCGGTGCAGATGCTGTGGGTGAACCTGATCATGGACACGCTGGCGTCGCTGGCGCTGGCCACGGAGCCGCCCACCGAGTCGCTGCTGCTGCGCAAACCGTACGGCCGCAACAAGCCGCTCATCTCGCGCACCATGATGAAGAACATCCTGGGACACGCCGTCTACCAGCTGGTCATCATCTTCACGCTGCTCTTCGCAGGTCCGTGAGGGGCGGGGCCAGGAAAAACAAAAAAGGGGTCACGCAAAACCGTTTGCTTTGCCGCCATCTTGTGGCGGCTTGGTGCTTGGCAACTATGTTGGAGTCGGGGCAGGAGCTTCACTCATATCAAGACTTTTATTACGAGGGCAAATATTATTCAACAAGTCGGGGGGGGGGGGGGTTTGTTACTTTAGAAAATTAACCTAGTGGTTTTTGTGATAAAATACTTTTATCTTGGGAGATTGAAGTCATATTTTTAAGATAAAGTATTAGAATTAATCCATTGTTTTTCTTGCTAAAAGTTATTTTATTTTCATTAAAAAGGAGTACAAATAAGAGATTTAAGTTGGACTTTACTTTTTCAAGACAATGGTAAGACTTTATTAGACTAGACTACATTAATGCAATTTTTTTTAAGGAAAAAAAATCTGAATCTTATTAAAATTATATTTTGGGGTGAAAAAACACATTCTTAGAATTTTTAAGGTATGTTTTTTATATTTAGAATTTTTTTCCCAAGACAATCTGTCAAGATTACTTTTTTTTTTTTTTTTTAAGAAAAAAAAAAGGTAAGAATCTTATAAAAATTGTATTTTCCAGGGGGAAATGACATTTTTAGAGATTTTTTATAAAGGCATATTTTTTATATTTTTTCATTATATGTACTGTATTTATTTTATATATGTATTTTTATATTATGTATTTTTTTGCAAAGTTATTTTAATTTAATTTAAAAGAGTAGTTGTTGGATTCTTTTTCTAAGACAAAGGTAATGTTGTGATGAGATTAAAAAAAATCAAGAAAAAGTCAGAATCTTGTGAAAATTAAATTTTATTTTATTTACGTTGTGTATTTTTTTTTTTGCAAAAAGTTATATATTATTTTATTAAAAAAGAGAAGTTGGATTTTTTTTTTCCTAAGACAAAGTACTGTGACGAGATTAAAATCTCTTTTTTTTTTCCATGAAAAATGTCAATCTTTTGAAAAAGGCCTTTTTTTTGTGGAAAAAAAGTGACATTTTTAGAGAATCTATTTTTTGAAAGGTATATTTCTAAGAGGGAAAAAGTTATTTTACAAGTGTAAAAGGTTTTTGTTTTTTTTCCACTAACAAATATATGAAAAAAAATCTTCTTTTTTGGAGTCATCAAATTTTTCATAATTTTTTACATTTTTTTTTGTAGGAAAAGGTTTTATTTTTTCCAAACAATAATAATAAATAAATGTGAAGGAAATGGCTGATTTCTTTTTGCCTGCGTGCAGGCGAGAAGCTGTTTGACATGGACAGTGGCCGCAACGTCCCGCTGCACTCGCCGCCGTCCGAGCACTACACAATCGTCTTCAACGTCTTCGTGATGATGCAACTCTTCAACGAGATCAACGCCCGCAAGATCCACGGCGAGCGCAACGTCTTCGAGGGCGTCTACCGCAATCCCATCTTCTGCAGCGTCGTCCTCGGAACCTTCGCCCTGCAGGTCAACAACAACAACAACAAAACTCATTTTTATCATTTCAATTCAAATCATTGAAATAAATGAATCATTTGAAATATTTTTGAGACATAATTTATCATTCAAATTAAAATAATTTCAGTAATGAAGTAATTTAAGATATTTTGGGGTGGGTTTTATGTTTGTTTTTTGTTTTTTTTTAAACCATTCATGGGTCGGGAAAAGTTCGTTAAATAGATTTATTGCTCTATTGTCTGATCAAATTGGTGATCTCGGTTGTCGTTTATTTTCTTTTTCTTTTATTTTTTCCACCAAACTTGCTGATCAGCGATCTGCCGAAAAAATCCTGACCGTGTAAAGCCTAATTTCTATCATTTAAATTAAGATAATTTCAATAAATAAATAATTTCAAATATTTTTGAGCCATTTTTTTAATAATTCAAATGAAAATAATTGAAAGAAATGAGTCATTACCAACCAATGAATTTACTTCATTATTTTGTTTATATAATTCATTAATTTGGTGGGTTTGTTTATTTTATTTTATTTTTTTTTGTTTTATTTTCCTATTCTATGTATGAGCTTGGCTTATTGTGGTCCCGCCCCCAGATCGTCATCGTCCAGTTTGGCGGGAAGCCCTTCTCCTGCACGGCGCTGAGCATCGACCAGTGGCTGTGGTGCGTCTTCATCGGCGTGGGCGAGCTGCTGTGGGGGCAGGTGAGCGCCGCCGCCATCGCCGCCGCCATCGCCGCGGTAATGAGCTCGCCACATGAAAGCGACACCCTGGGCGGCGGGGGGGGATGCCGCAAGATGAACCCGGCGTGCGCGTCCCTCGGCGAATCGGCGCCAAACGCCGTCAGCCGAAAGGCGGGAAGCAGAAGCGGAAGCAGCCTGCTGGGTTCACGCCGAGGACAAACGCAACAAAAGACGCCGACTGACAAAAGGAACAAACGAGTGTGGGAGGCGTTTCGTCGATATCGACGGCATATCACACCTGATGGAGGAAAATGACAGAGCAAAAAAAAAAAGGAGATGCTGTAAACCATCTCCATCATGCGGCTTGCGTTCCAAACCACCCTCGCAAAAAGTCGAATCCACAATTTAAAGATTTAATCACAATTGCAAAAAACATGTTCAAGCACAAGTCATAAAGCTATTGATCAGATGCAAATATTGGAGCAAAAATCCATTTGTTTTTCTCCAAACTAACTGACGAAAGATGTCCATTTGGAACTGAAGCCTTCGCTTTGCGTAGGTGAAAAAAGCAGGATGGAAGAGGATTTGACGTTCAGTCGTCCTCAGCAAAAACGCAGCTGAACTTGAAATACTTCCTGGTTTCACTCTTCCAAATTTATGCACAATCAAACAAAGTCATAGTTTTTTTGTTTTTTTTTTTAATATTGTGCACAAGTAAAATACATTTGAAAAAAAACAAATACTAAAACTAATTTATTTAATAATGTGTTTCTTAAATAACTAAAACTAATAAAAACTAACAGAACCACCATGAATTTAAAAAAAAAAACTTAATCTATGCAATAATTAATGAATTAATTTCTTAGATAACTGAACTACCAAAAACTAGCAGAACCAGCATGAAACCCAATGAAAAGTCAACTCCAAACGAAGTGAGAAGTAACAAAAAAATTCCAAAACGTCCACATCAGCCGATGACATCATTTCATTTGCCGGACGCTAACGCTAACTTAGCTTTGTTGCCTTGGGAAGCGGCGCGAGCGGTTGAAGACTTTTTTTTTTTTCTTTTTTTCTTTTTCTCTCTCGCTGGTCCCCGGCAGCTGATCTCGTCGGTGCCCACGCAGCACCTGAAGTTCCTGAAGGAGGCGGGCCACGGCACCACCAAGGAGGAGATCCACGAGGAGGTGATGTCGGCCGACGCCGACGAGATCGACCACGCCGAAATGGAGCTGAGGCGGGGCCAGATCCTCTGGTTCCGCGGACTCAACCGCATACAGACGCAGGTACCGGAAGGACGTTTCCACAAAAAAAAACAAAAAAAACGTTTTGATTCAAACAAGCATTGCTGTATATCAAGTGTTGTACAGGAAACCGAAATCGCTCGTGCGCTAAAGAATACGATAAGAAAAACAAGAACAAAGCAAACTTTTTAAGGGAGGATGCAAGTACTTTTTTTTTTTTTTTTTGTGTATACAAGTAAATACATTTTACATCAGTAAATTAATAACTAAATAAATCAATAAATAATGAATAATAAAATACAAAAAATAAACAGAATAAACATCACATGGCTACTGATAGTTGTTAGTAGGTAATGATTATTATAATAATATTGTATAGAATAATTCTAACAATTATTCATTATAATTAATAATAATTATGAATTATAAGTATAATTCAGAATTATTATTTAGTAATTAATTAGTCATTAAATGAATAAGAAGTAGGCGTGTGAATAAATACATAAATAAATTAAAACAGTAAATAAATAAATAAATACATAGATAAATATAATAAACATCATACGGATACTGATAGTTAGTAGGTAATAATTATTATATTATTGTCTATAATAATTGTAATTCTTATATTATTATAATAAAATACCTAATTATAGGTAATAATTAGTAGATTGCCTATATTTCAATTGCAGTAAAAAGAGAAAATATTAGCATCAAAATTTTAAAAAAACAACTTGTCAAATTTCCAACATGTTGAAGTTTTTCTTTGGCAGAAAATACAAGCTTTGTTTTTCAAATTCTGACAAAAAAAAAAATGTAAATAGCTCCCTAAAGCTCTTTCAAGTAAATCAAGTTTTGCACAACTTCAATGTGGAGTTCCAGTCAGTACTTTGGAAAGGTCCAAAATTTTTGTTGTGGTACTTTGAAAATATATCGAGTCAAGTTAGAGACGTTTGTTTCTTCATTTCACACTCGACTGCCGCGCTCGAGCCAAAACGAGCTTATTGGACCTTCTCATTCCTGCAGGATTGACGAACGCAGTCACTTGCGTCCCGACGGGCTTCATTAGCCTCGCCGCGAAAACGTCCCCCTTGTGTACGCACGCAAGAACGGCAGCCGGCACACATGCAAGTCAATGCAGCCGTTTCTCAAGTCGGAGAAATGCAAGAAACTGAGCTTAATGAACGTAGCTTAGCCCGTCAGTCTACTAGCTTAATGCTAATGCTACAAAAAAAAAAAAAAAAAGGCATCTGAGTTGTTGTGCTTCAACCATTTATGCAACAAAGAGAACACAAACAGCAGCAACAAGAAAAATCTCAGCGTACTCGCACTCATGTATTCTTTATCCTCTGCGAGGAATGACAAATTATTAGTGCTGTATTGATGAACTCGATGAGCAGCACTTCCATCCGTCTGTCTTATACTGCACCCAAGTGGCCAAGGCAGGCATGACAGAAAGAAAATCCATTTTAGCATATGAAATGCTGTTTTTCCCTTATTATACAACTAATAATTTTTAATGATTATTTTATGGAAGGCTGGCTCGTCAAATCGGACTGGAACGGGTTCGTCCATTGACAAAAAATATCAAGTAAAAAAAGAAAATATTCATGTTATTATTTATATTATATATATTTTTATTTGATCAATCAAGTGGTAAAATAATAATGCTTGTCAAAAATACAATTTAAAACTGAGAATGAATTATTTGTAGTCAAACTATTTTGACATATTTTAGGAGCATATTTGACAATTTAGTGTTTCCTCATCTGCTTAGTTGATTTTGTCAATGCGACACGATTTTCTGGAATATCGGCAGAATGATGAGGAAGTGACGCTTTTTTTTTTTTTGTGCCCTTGGCGAGGCGCCATGTTGCCTCGGCGGGATTGTCTCCGCCCCCCGGGAAAGGGCGAAGCGGCAAAAAGTTTTCAAGCTAATTAGCGTCTTATCTCCGTCCACGCTCTTCTTGCCGTCGCCGTCGTCGTCGTCGTGGTAATCCCGGCGACGGCGTGAAGTATAATTGCGACAAGCTGCATCTCGCCGCCGTCCCGAGCTTATCAGTCGCTCGTTCGCTCGGCGGCGCCTTCCTTCTCGTCCCCGAGCGCCGCCGGCCGCTTTGTTCGCTCGTCCGTGTCTTCCTTGCGTCTTCTTCTTTGTGTTCGCGAAATGACTGACACGCTTTTCTCTCATTCTTTCTCCAACACTCATCAGCTGAAATCTGTCGTCGTTCATTCTAAAGTTCGTGTTCGTGAAGTCGTCACACGATTGGAAACGGTCGACGATCTCGTCCATGCCAAGAAAAATGTTGAATTCTTGATTGTTGAAGATGTTTGACCCGATGAACTTTGTTGTTGGTCTGCTGGTCATGTCTGACAAATGTCACGTCGCCGATTTGAAACAAATAATAATAACGATGGAGAAACCAATTCCAGAGGTTCTTTGACAAAATGACCTGAAAAGTGCCACATAGAAGACAAATTGCTTAGTTTGTCTACACTTTTGTGTAGGTTTAAATCGTCGGTTAATATCGTTAGGTTTTTCTTTTTCTTTTTCACAAACCCCAAATATTCTTCCAAAACAAAAAAACCAAACTGATAAACAATATATTTCTCCCAAAAAACAAGGTGAAAAAAAGGGATAGAAATCCCTTAGAAGAATGGGAAAAATTTTAAATTAAAATAAATAAAACAAATAAGTAATAAATAAAAATAAATACAATAAGTAAATAAAATACATAAATATAAATAATAAATAATAAAACAAAATAAAAAAAATTGAAATAAATAAAAATAAGTAAAAAATATATCTTGAAAAATAGGAAATAAAAGTCCATGAATATGCAGGTGTCGATCTGCAAGAGAATTGGGGATACTTGACTTATTTAGCCATTTTTGCCTATAAGAAGAAGGAGTACCCGAAGAACCTAATCTAAGATTCTAATTCTAAGATTACTCGAAACCTAACTAAGAATTTTAAAATAATAAAGATGGAGAAACATCTATTTCAAGAATGCTTTCAAAAAGAAAAAGCAACATGGCCGACTTCCTGTGCCTTTTTTGGCTATGGCTTCTTGACAATTTTTTATATATTATTATTAGTTATTATACTAGTATATTTCTATATATTTATTATTTTTCCTCTATTATTTATTTATAAAAAAAAAAATATTTATTTTTATTTTTTTTTTTAACTTTTTTATTTTTTTATTTACTTTTTTTGGGGTCAATTTATGTTCCTTTTTTTTCTTTTCTTTTACTGTCGCTTGACATGTCTACCACAATTGAAGTTGCAAAGTCAACCTGGTTTTGTTTTGTTCGACCAAAATGTCCGTCTGGTAACGAGAGCAGACGCTCGCATCCCTTCCAAAAACAAACAAACAATCAAAGTGTTGTGAAGTAAAACCAAGATGGAGGCTTCTTTTCTTTTCTTTTCTTTTCTTTTCTTTTCTTTTCTTTTCTTTTCTTTTCTTTTCTTTTCTTTTCTTTTCTTTTCTTTTCTTTTCTTTTCTTTTCTTTTCTTTTCTTTTCTTTTCTTTTCTTTTCTTTCTTTGCTAAATCCCGTCGACCTGGACCACTTTTCTTCCTGCCTCGTGCATGCGTGTGCCGTTGAACTTTTGATCTTCCAGCTTTGTTGTCTCACCCGCTCCGTCCCGTAACCTTCCTCTCTTCCTCTTTTTCTCCTCTCCTGCGTCCGTCCGTCCGTCCTTCCTCGGTTGGCTTTTCCTCCAGATGGACGTGGTGTACACCTTCCAGACGGGCCAGGCGGCGGTGCCGGGCGCCCTTCGCCGGCAGCCGTCGGTGGTCAGCCAGCACAACGACGCCGGCGCCGCCAAAACGCTCTCTAGTCCCACCCACTTGGGCCTTAGCGCCTCCTCCTCTCTCGGCAACTCGGCCGGGGGGGCCGCCGCCGCCGCCGCCGCCGCCGCGTCTTCCTCCTCCGCTGCAGGCAGTGAGTCGGCTAACGCAAAAAAAAAGAAAAAGAAAGAAAAAGAAAAAGCCGAGCTGGACTCTTTTTCTTCTCTCAACTGCATGAACGCTTGCCAGCAGGTTGTCTGCACGTCACGCCGGGTCGTCATGACAACTGCCTTCTTGCACAAAACAAAGAAAAGAAAAAATGACATCGCTGAGTTAGAAATCATCTCAAATTTAGAAAGGCCAACAACATCCACTTGCAATGATACAAATTCGTGCCGTCAGTTCTTTGACAACACAATAGAAAGTCTTCCAAAATAATCCACAAAAGTTCATTTGAGTGTCACACAAGGACTGGAATTAATCTTTGCAATACAAATCGACGAGAAATAATCCACAGTAAAAAAAATAAAAAAAAATGTACTTGTGATACAAGCAACGCAATTGCTGTTCTCGCTAGTTATTTATTCCTGATAACCACCACGTTGCCCTGTAAGACATAAACAGAATGAATCAAAAATAATCCACAGTATAAAATTAGCTACTGTGTAGATAGAAAGCTAATCTGTGTTACGTTTGTGTCATATGATCAATAAGATGGCTCCTTCTGCCAGTTATTGTTGCCTTGCTCAACAGGAGTCATTTGAACGAGAAATAATCCACAAAGTCAAAAGTCAACCGCATGCACGGATACGTGCACGCACAAGCTACACGTCATAATATTCATGTGATTGAAGATACTTGTGATGAACCCTTGTGCAGTCCATATCAACCAAAAATATGGAAATTATCTACAAAGTAAAAAAAAAAAAAGCACCCTTGTCAAAGGCGAACATGATCAACCACGTATGTACTGTATTAATCAATGAATGCAATCGCGCTTCTCATGATTTATTCTTGATAATCTTGGACAATAGGAATGAACCGAACAGCTGGAAATAATCCACAGTCAAAAAAGTCCACACTCTGCACTTGTACATGTACGACATATGTATGCCGACGTATTATTAATATGATCAGACTTCTTTATGATTTACCACCACCTTGCACAAAAGAAATAATTGCAACAAGAAATAATCCACAAGCATGAGCACACGTAATGTTTTTGTCCAAGCGTACAATAATTGTGATCGCTCCTCTTAACAAAGTGATTGGTGACATTCACCAATTTATGCAAATAGAAATAAACCGGAGGACGTGGAAATAATCCACAGCGTACTGAAGGCGTGCAGTCAGCCTGCTGGTCACATGACTTCAAGCGTGTTTCGTGTTCAGCTGCTTTCTGCTTTTTTTTTTTTTTTTTGGCTTTCATCTTGTGACATCATCGTCCTCCCGCCATCTTTCTTTTGTGGATTCTTGCTGAATGATTTTTGTGAGATCGTAACGGTTAGTTGTTGGACTTTGGAGGTTGAAGGAACAAAGAAACAAAACAAAAAAACAAAAAGGTGTTTTTGTTGTTCTGTCGCGTGGACATTTTGTCACGTTTCAAACATGTTTAGCGGACTAGTTTGTTGAAATGTTTGAGTGTTAACTTGAACTTAAACATGCTAGCTTTAGCTTATTAGCAAGTTGTACTTCTTCCGACCCATTTCAGGCATGTTGAAATGGACATATGAATTGTAGGAAGTGTATGAATATGTTGGTAATGTTTTGTTTTATGTGTTTGTTGACTTGTGTGGGATAACGTAAAGAAAGTTTGAAATGTTAGCAGGTTAACGGTTTAGCTTCCAGTTAATCAGCATTAGCAGCTATATGTTACACAGGTGTTAATTTTAAATTGGACGTTAGCATCTTAGCCTTAAATTGAGCATGTTAGCGTGTTAGCTTTAAAGTAAGCACATTAGCAAATACGATTGAACTCCATTCTTATTTTTATCCTGTTAGAAATAAGCCAAAATCCAAATAATCCACATGTATTTTGTTATGTTTGGATTGTCACCGTTTTGTAGTTGTGCTGTGTCACGTTTGTCCACGTTTCCCATCAGCCCCCCCAACCAACCAAAACATCCCACCCTTGAAGAGCAAAACTCACCAAAACGCTCGCTCACGTCTCTCATGACTCGTCTTGGTGTCTTTCCTTTCCCAGATTAAGGTGGTGAAAGCGTTCCGGAGCTCGTTGTACGAAGGTCTGCAGAGTCCGGCGTCGCGTAGCTCCATCCACAGCTTCATGGCCCATCCCGAGTTCGTCCCGCTCTCCGCGGAGGAGGCTCGCATCCCGACCATCGAAGAGTCCGGAGACGAGATCCAGACCCTCCCGGGAAGCTCCTCGCCTTCGCCCTCCTCCGCCACAGCGGGAGACGCCGCCACGTCATCCGCTTAACCTTCCTCAGCCCGCCTCCGTCCTCCTCCTACCTTCTTATCGTCACCCCCCCACACTCGTACGCAGGGGCAAAATACCTGCCACAACACGTTTCCGTTTTTTTTTTGTTTTTTTTAGCAGCAGAATCTTGTCATGAACAGCTTTAGTGGTTTGTTAGCAGCATGTGGCTAACAACAACAAAAAACAAGTTGTTAGCATATGGCTAACAACAAAAAGTCGCACTCATTTCCAACATTTTTTTTTTTCATCATCAGGTTTTTAAAGTTAGCGTGTTGTTAACTTGTGGCGAGAAACAACGTGTTAGCTTGTGGTTAACAAGTCAAGAAGATTCTTTGCCATTCCGAGACAAATACGGAAGAATTGACAGTAGTAAGTTGTTAGCTAAAAATAAGTCAAATACTCATTCCTGACATTTTTTTTTAGCAGCAAAAATTCCTCATCAGCCATTTTTTTTATGTTAGCAGGTTATCTGTTCGCTAGAACCAATAAAAAAAAAAGTTGTTAGCATGTGGCTAACAAGTCAAACATTCATTCCCGCCATTTTCTTTAGCAGCGAACTGTAGGCTTTCAATGTTAACAGGTTGTTAGCATGTGGCTAAAAACAGGTTGCTGGCATGTGGGTAACAAGTTGTTAGCATACAACTACCAACAAAAAGTCACACCCATTTCCAACATTTTTTTTTTTTTAACAACGAAAATTTCACATCGCATTTTTAAAGTTAGCGTGTTGTTAGCTTGTGGCGAGAAACAACGTGTTAGCTTGTGGTTAACAAGTCAAGATTCGTTTTCATTCCGAGACAAATACGGAAGAATTGACAGTAGTAAGTTGTTAGCTAAAAATAAGTCAAATACTCATTCCTGACATCTTTTTTTTTTTAGCAGCAAAAATTCCTCATCAGCCATTTTTTTATCTTTTGGCTAGAACCAATAAAAAAAGTTGTGAGCATGTGCCTAAAACAAGTCAAGAAAATTCCTCCTCATTCCGCAACGCGTTTGGAAGAATTCCTCATCGTGGGTTGTGAGCCAAGTCAAAGACTCTTGCCCCAACACATTGGTGTGTTTTAGCATTAGCAGGTCATTAGCGTATGGCTAAAAACAATAACAAAGTCAAAACACTAACCCTGCGACTCAGAATTTGTTTCCGTTGGTCTTTTTTTTAACAATGAAAATTCCTTGTGAGCAGCTTTAGCGGCTTGTTAGCAGCATGTGGCTAGAAAGAACAAAACAACGAAAAAGCAGCACTGCATTTGACGAGTTAAAAAAAAAAAGTGCAGCGATCGTGTACATACGCTTCTGCTAAAGGCTAACAAATTTCTAGTTCTTATTTTTGTTTTAGGCATTTTGATTTTTGTTTGTTCATCCTTTAACGAATGTTCTTTGTTGTCACACTGCTACAGTCTTGAAAGAAAATCTTTTTCCTTGTTAGCGTCTCTTTTTTTTTTTTTTTTTTTTTTTTTTTCTTTTTGCGGTTTGCATGTGGAAAGACGGAATGTTTACAATGAAAATTGCGGTGGGCGATCTGATAGGAAAAAGGGGGAGGGGCCCGTTGGGTTTTGTTAGTTTGTTGCATGATGTGTTTTATCCGTTGTCACGTCGCATGCTAACTTTGGAATGAATATTTGGGAATTTTGTTCCGGTGCTCGCCGACACATCCACTTCCTGTCTGTAGCTGTTGACGACAGCTAGCGTGCTAGCGTGGCTGGGATCGGCTTCGCCAACAATGTGCTAGTTGTCGCCGATCAAAGTCATCACAAGTGCTAGTTTAGCATGTTGGCATGCTTTTTTCAAAATCAAACCTATTAGCATGCGAGCGAAACGTTCAGAGTGGTAGTTTAAAGTCATCAAACATGTTAGCTTACTAATCTTAAACGAGTGTTTAAAAGCAAACGCGAGTATGCTAGTTGAGTCATCAAACGTTACAATGTGCTCGTTTGAACTCAAATATGTTTGCGAGTCGCAATATGGAGCCATTTTGAAGTCAAAACACAACAGCATGCTAGTTTTAGGTCACCCAACACGCTACTTTAAAATCAGACATTTTTAGACACGTTAGAGCAGAATAGGCGGTTCAGAAAATGGATGGATAGTTTAAGTCACGCGTCAAATAGTCAAACACAGAAACGGGTCATTGCACTAGTTGAAAGTAAAACATGTTAGCGACATTGCGCTAGTGAAAAGATAGACGTCTATTCATGCTACTTTAACATCAAACAAGTTAGCAAAATCTCGCTGGATTGAAAGTTATCAGACACGTTAGCTCAACGATTTGTCAGATGTTTTAGTGACATTGCGCTAGTTTTAAGTCAAACATTTAGAGTCTACATTTAACTCCGACATGTTGGAAAAAAATTTCACCTATCATTTTAGGGTTCTAGTTTAGATCCAACCTGTTAGCAATGTCACGCTATCAAACATTTTTGAGTGGTAGTTAAAATATTTTTGCTCGTGGTGTTGTGCTAGTCCAAAGTAAAAGATCTCAGCCATGCTAGCATGTTAGCTCACTCGTTTTAAATCAAACACGTTAGCAACATTGCAGTTTTTTTATTATTATTATTATTATCATTCAAGCACATTCACAACCACATGCTAGGTTAAAGTAACCAAATAGTTTTAGTTCAGACACATTAGAGACGTAGCAGCAGTAGTAGTATTACGAACGTTAGCCAGATCATGCTAGTTGAAAGCATCAAATGTGTTAGCATGCTAGTTTTTATGTGAAACGTGCTTGACATTTTGCTATTTTGAAGTGAAACATGTTAGTCACATGCACTAGTTCAAATGTGAGCATGTGAAAAGTAACATGACTGACAACGTGCTCTTTCGAAGTCAAACATGCTAGCCAAATCGCGCTGGTTGAAAGCCATCAACAAAACATAACAGCGTTTTTTTTGTTTGTTTTTTTTTTATAAAAGTCGAAGCACTGTGCCAGTTCAGAGTTGAACATGTTCGTCTGCTAGTCATAAAGTCAGGTTAGCGACGACGACGCGCGAGTTCAAAGTGGAATGTGTTAGCCACATCCCGCTAGTTGCAAGCCATGAAGAGCGCTAGTCAATCAAATGGCGTCGACGTCAAAAGTTTCCCGGTATAGCTGACAGGAAGTCGACGTTTCGGTAAACACGGTCGGCCATATTTGCGTGTTAAAAGGACAAAATGTCTTGTGTTGTTTTTATTTTCCACCCCTCCCTCCCCGATTTGTCAATATCTGTGGACACAAACTGAAATCGGCCGTGACGAGAAGCGAGAAGGACTCCTGCCATGTTTGTGTCTGAGGTGGATAGCTTTGTTTTTTTTCTATATAATACAGAGCCATATTCACTCGAGCCAGGTTGTTTTGTTTTTGGGGTTTTTTTCTCTGGACTTTCGGCCCATAATAAGCAAAAGAAAAAAACTTGGTCGTCACTGCCGCCAGAGTCTCTCCACGGACCTGTACGATGTTTACATGAAGAGATTCCCGCTCATTTCCTCCCCCCGCCCCCAACTTCCTGCTTGATGGCACTGCGGGCGGGGGAAGTCTCTCTTTGCATGCGTTTCATATCAGAATGTGTTGCTCATTTTTTTTACGACTCTTGTGTATTTTTATATTCACGACTTTTTAATATTTTGGAGGATATGTAAGTCATCAGTGACGCTCCATCCATGACGTCTTTGTTAGTTTGTCCCGCCCCCCCCAGCGCTCCCTTTGATGTTATTGCCGCGTGTGTGTTGCCATGGTTACCACAACACACTAACACACGCCCATAAGTGACTTGTTTACTTCCCGCTTGGTCGGAATCCCGACATTCCGATTGGCTGCTGTCCCGCTTCAGGAGCCGACCCGGAGGACCCCCGAATGGCGTCGCCGCGGCAACACGCGCATCCTAAACATCACCTTGACGACAGCGCATGGAGGAACTCCACACATCATTGCCATGGCGACAGCATCTCCGCCGAGTATACAAACTTTGTGCCGCGGTGACGAGCGTCTTTGAAAGCGTATCACTACGGCAACGTGTCACCATGGTGACCGCATCATTGGGATCTTCGACCACATCGCCATAGCAACGAAAGCATCTTCGTTGCCGCCATGCCAAGAACATAAAAAAAATAAAATACAATAAAAAAATCAAGCCATCGCCATGGTGACAGCATCTTGTAAAATCCCAAACATCACCATGACGACCGCATCTCGAGTGCGCAACAGTGTCGCCGCAGCAACGGAAGCGTCTTGCCAACCTCCAAACATCGCCATGACAACAGCATCTTGAGGAACACCAAACGGCGCTGCCACGGCAACAGAAGCACCTCGCCAACTTCCGAACGACACCGTGGCGACGGTAACTTTAGGGATGCCAAAACAGCGGCGTTGCCACTGCAACAGAATCATCATCTCGCCATACAGCATCTCTGTGGCAATGAGCATTTTTAAACATCGCCATGGCGATGTCTCAAGACTTGCGTCAAAGCGGGTTGGAGCCTGGGGCGGGACACCTTTTCGGCGGCCATTTTACATGGACAAGAACTCCCGTGTGTGTGTGTTTTTTTTTTTTTTTCAAATATCAGCCCCCCCTTGCAGGAGGTACCATGTAAATAAAACATCACAATAGTAATCGTCATGACCCGGCATAGCTTTAAAAAAAAAAAAAAAAAAAAAAAAAAAAATGTCCTGCCAAAGTTCAGATTTTTTTTTTCTTTTCTTTTTTTGTTCTTGTCCTGCCCGCCATACCAAACAAGGGCACCCATCGTGTTGGACTTGCTTGCCTCGTTAAAAAAAAAAAAAAAAAAAATTCGGATGAGACTGGAAAATTCCATGAACGTGATTGATTTATCCGCATCCGGCACAGAGAAGAAATCTGCCTTTTCTCAAAAAAAATAACTTTTCTATGTCACATCCATATATTTATATCTAGTATGTGTGTCCATACATATACAGCATATATATATATATATTAGATGTAAATATATAGATACATTCTCAAGTTGATGGCAAAAAAAAGACTTTTGTTTTCCGTGCTAATGATGCTAACGATGCTAAAATGATGACGATCTAATAGGTGCGTGATGGTCGTGATTTTTGTCTTTTTTTTTGTTTTGTTTTTTATATACGGCATAATCATTTGTGTGGCTTGCATGACATATAATATTACCTACCCACAATTTTTTGGTGGTTTTGAAAAGCAATATGTCCGACCTGGTGCGATTTGGTCGCCTCGTGTTCCGTGTCGCCTCGAGCCATTTCTTCCTGTCCCCGCGCCTCAAAAACACAAACATACACGCAAAAAAGAAAAAAAAAAACAACAGTAAGTGCATTTGGATCCAATTAAGTGTTGAGTGTTCAATGTCGTGTGTTGTGCATGTTTTTTCGTACGGAATGGAACATCCCAAATGTTGACTTGTTTTCACCGCCAATCCCGAGCAGACAAACGACAACATTCCGTCATTCCGCCTCGTCGTCTCCGGCTCGATTGGAGGACGACAGTTTGACGCTCGACCAATCACTGTCCGCCAAAGAAAAAAAAAAAAGCAATCAGAATGTTTCGCTGACTTATACGAGACAAATCAACATTTGACCGGATGAATCGGAAGACGCCATGCTTGCTTCAAATAATCATTCAAATAAACATTTTCAAATAATTTGGTTTGCTTGTTTTTTGAGAAGAAAAACACAATTACGAGATTAAAATCTGATTTGGATCAAGATCAAGAATGACAAATTTTCTGTTCGTCGTAAACGTAAATCGAGAGGAACATCGGATTTTGTCAACATAATTTGTTAGAGGAAAAAAAAAAAAACTCAAAAAAGGTTTTTAAGTTCATCTGTCCTCCCAAAAAATGTCAAAATACAAATTTTATGTAAAAGTTTGTTGTTTCTGTTTCATGTTTGAAGAATTCTTAAGAAAAAAAAATAGTAATTGCCATAATTTGTATTTTAAAATATGTTCAACAAGAATTATAATTCTACCAAAAATTGCAAATAATTTAAAGTCTTGACTACATTACAAGATTAAATTGGGATTTTTTTTCTAGAAGGCTTTTTAAAGGAAACAAAAGTTCACAAAAAAATCTTAATTTTTATATATATTTTTAAGAATGGGCAAATAATTTTTCTTAGTTTGTTTTTATGCCCTGATTTAAAAAAATGGTGTGCAGAACAAAAAAAGAATCATTTTGAAAAATATATTTTAAAATACCTGATTTTTTTTTTTTTTTTCAATATAGTGCTTTATGTTTCTGTTTTCTTCCAGTATTGTCCTAAATAATGCTAAGCTAGCTCAGCTAACAGAACCACAAAACCGTCAAGCAAATGTTCCCCAATCAAATGTGCGTCATCACGCTGAGTGAATATTGTCACTTTTTTTTTTTTTGTATCAGTCATTCTGTCTTGTCATTGTTAGCGTGTGTTGCTATGTTAATGTGCTAACTCATCAATGCACTTTTCAGTCTGGTTTGACAAATTTTTTGTTCAGTTTCATAAGACATTCATCACAATCTTGCCTTTGGAAATTTCTTATGAATTGACCCGTACTAGCTCGCTAATTTACGATGGCTAAACGTGGCCGCCGAACGTGGTAACAGTCGTGCTAGCGTGTCGATGTTAGTTCATCGTAAGGCGCCAGGTTCAAAAGTGGTTAGTGGCGCTACGTTAGCGTGATAATGTGGCTAACTGACACACGTTGGGAGGGTTTGCGATTAGCGCGCTAATTTAAGATGGCTACAAAGGCCCAATAGGACTTGTGCTAGCATGTTGATTGTAACTCATCTCAACAATTTGACCCTTACTATGTTAGTTGGCATGCTAAAGTAATTAGCTGGTGCGTTTCGGGGGATTAGCGACGTACCCAGTGCTAGCGCCTAACCCTAATTGAAAGGAAATGCGACTAATGAATGTCAGGACAATTGTTCTGTTGTGTAGACGTTATCTTGGCTAAACTACGATGACTTAAAAGACATCGTTTTGACTTGGAGACACGTTTCAAACAACAGAAATGAGCTTTTTGCATACAAAATGGCCGATGCGGCCACATAACGTCCTTATTTGGTGGTCCGTTGCTTCCTGATTGTGTCCCATCATGTGATCGTTTCACCACTTCCTGTCTGCGATCGTCCATTTCCTGTTTGCTTGAATCTATGCAACACGACCACGTCCCGCCCCTCCGACGTCGAACACGCACGCACACGTTATCAATAATCACTCACATTCACACATAGTTCGACTGAGATGCCGTAAACATGCTCGCATCCATTCGGGCACAAGCGTACGCGCGCTCTTACACAAGAACAACAAGAACGTCCTCACATGTGCAAGTTTCCTTTGCTGTGTTGTTTGTGATTATGTGGAATGCTCGCTCGCTCTCTTGCTTTCTTACTCAGAAATCTCTCGGAAATTGTCATGTTTGAAAAAAAAGAAAGAAAAGATAATCAAGCGACTGACTTGTGTCATACACGTCCATGTATTATATATAAATATCTATAAATATATATACAAATCTATATACCGAAAATAAAGCCATTGGAATTTGAAATACCAGCTTCAGTTTTTTTCCCGCTTCACTGAAAGCATCTCACATTCACAAGCATGATCACACGTACACGAGTAGTGCAAACATTCATGTAAACAAAAACTCGTCACGTGCACTCGCACATGCAACAAGACGTCACAATGTCAATGGTGGCTTTTTACTGCCACCATGTGGCCATCCGACAGTATGGCCGAATCAAATCGACGCCGTTTTTGATGAATAGTTTGGTCATGATGGTCACATGAATGGACACGTGGATGGACAGACAGATGAATGGGTGAATGAAAGAATTGACAGATGGGTAGATGAATGGAAAGATGGACGAACAGACCATGTAGGCATCATGGCTGCACTGTCAAAAGAAAAATGCAGTTTTTTACGCTAAAATGTCCTCAGCTGTGGTAGCCGAAAGTGAACCGTTAAATTACGCTAACACATTTTCTACGTGTAGAGCTTTCCTCCGGCCACTAGAGGTCACTGGGGGATTACATTTATGAGTAAACGATTGTATTGACACGGTTGCTTTTACAATTAGAAAATGTACTTAATCCAAGATTTTACTGTTAAAACAAAGTTTTGATATTAAAACAAATGTTTTACCGTAAAATATACATTTAAAAATGCAATTTCTTTGGTAAAATATGGTAATAAAGCACTTCCCGACCTTCCAATGCCCTGAAAGTGCTTTGCATTTTGACTCCTCATCTGCTATTTAGGCATTAGCTCAAGCTAGCTCATGTATCTTTAGCTTTTTTTTTTTTTCTCCCCATCAGCCCCCCCATCTTTTCCATCCACCTCCAAGCAGTAATGGTAAGTGCATCATCGTACTTTTTTTAATGTATTTTAGATTTTTTTAATGTAAATATTGACTTTAATGGGGAAATTCGACTAAAGTCGAAATTCGGGTTACATCGCTAGCGTAGGAACGGAACTCTGACGTAACTCGAGGACGCCCTGTACTCTGCTACCACCTGCTGGTCGTTTTTTGTAATAACTACCATTGCTTTAAGCCACCTCTTCAGGTCAGAGGCTGCATCAAAACTTTCTGTATGCTCGAGCATAAAAACAATTGAAAAAAACATGTATAAATACGTTTTTGGTACCATGGCAATATTTAAAATAGAACGTTTTTATTCGTTTTTGGGAGCAAATGAGTTAGACGATGGATTGGATGATGCATTAAAGGATGGATGAAAACAGATGATGGCCGCCTGTCTACTCTGAAGCGTGTCGCGGTAAAAGAGGTTGCGAGGTCGCCCCCGCCACACCCATTGTTCCCTTCCCCGCCACGTCAGCGCTGGGAGTCAAACGATCGCGTTAAGCGCGTCCGACCGCCTCCGCAGGCGCATTGACGTCTTGACACGCGTGACCGACCGCCAGCTTGTTTGTTTGTTTGTTCATTCGCTCTTCTGCCTTCCTTTCACTTCCTGCTCTCTCCCGGCCCAAAATGGCGCCCGGCGGCCAAATGGCTCGCGCGCGGGCCCAAGATGGCTTCCGGTCGCCAACATTCCGGCAGGTGGGAAACCCAACCGTGCCGATGGGGCCCCGTCGTCACGGCGACCGCTCACTTGGGCTTCATTAGCCGCCGGGCATCTCCGGGCGACAAACACGTGGCGCTTCCTTTCATCGCCCGCTTCAAATGCGCGTCCGGGAATTGGTCACGTCCCGACATCCTCCCGTTGGATTAAAGCGCACAAGAGACACATCAAGGCAAACCGGATCCTCCTCTTCAAACAAACAACACATCTCGCGTGCACGTTAGCGCGTGCGTGTTGCGGCTGCTTTATAAAAAGGTCCTGGAGGTCGACATTTGGCAACGTTTCGTCCGAAGGAGCCGCTCGCCGCCTCACGTGAGTACAATTTCACTACTACATGGCACGTTTTCAAAAAAAGGACAGTTCAAGTTTGACAAAAATGTCCTCTTTTTTGTCCTCCTGCTCATTGTAAATCAGGGAAATTCAAAATATTACATATATAAAAATATACATTTTGATTTGACCGTGTCAAATGGAGAAAAAAAAAAATGTGACAGCAACAAAAACTTTAGATTTGGCAAGAAAGAAATGCTCAAGAATTTAAAGCAACTTAGTATTCAAATGTTTGCTTTATTTTTCCCTTAAGGTCACTATTATTTATTTTCTATAGGCAATTTCTGATTTTTCGTCATATTTTTTATTTTTCTTTTATCCCATTTTATAAATCCAATTGTGAGGAAAACAGAGGTCAAAATTCGACAACTGAACTGAAATGCAATTATTCTTTGATTTTTTGTAGGGGAGCACATTTTTACATTTGATTCCAGGTCGAAAGAAATAAAAAATGTATTTATGATTCTGACATGAAGTGAAATAAAAGTGTAGTTTTCAATTGTGTTAAATTGCGATGGAAATAGAATTGCAAATTCTTTAAATTGTCTCTTATTAAATCTTTTTTTTCTTACCTGAAATAATTCAGAAAATGTAAAAAAATAAATAAATTAAAAAAAGCACTTTGAAATTGCAATTTTTCTTTTCTTGTGTTAAACTGGTTTTCCTTTGCATATTATTTCAATATTTCAAAAATCTAAATTATTAGAAGTTGAAAAAAAAAATCAATTTTTACTATTTTTTTTGTGTGCAAATTTTTTGTCATAAAATCTCCGATTCAACGAATGATTTTGTCTTTTGCTATCAGAACTGGAAGATGCACGAGTGTCACGCACCCGTCCGGCGGCTGCTGGTCTTCATGCTCCTGCTGGTCCTCCCAACCGGACTCTGCGAGCAGAACCAGAGGTGACAGCGTTGCGCAATTGCGTGGTCACTTTAGAGCGCCTCGTTGTCTTGCCATGAATGTGCGCATGCACTTCACAGAGAGAAGGAGAAAAAGAGTCAGTGGGGGGGGGATAGTCTGACGTGACAGCCCAGAATGTGGACCGGACTTTGCACTGGTGTGGCTACTTACTTTAGAGCGCCTCGTTGTTGTCCACCAGCATGCGCAACAACAGCAAACGTTGATTTCCGCAGCTGATGCGTTTGTGTTTTCCTTGCGCTTGCAGTCGGCGAGCGGTCGCCGAGCACCAGCTGATGCACGACCGCGGCCGCAACATCCAGAGCCTCAAGCGGCTCATCTGGCTGTCGGGGGCCATGGAGGGGCTGCACACCGCCCGGACCCGCTCGCCGGCACCGCCGGGGCCCCTCCCGGGGCCTCTCGGGGCCGACGGCGACGCGGCCGCTACGGTGCGCGACCTCCTCGGAAACTTCTTCAACAATCCGTACGGGACACGGCAGGTCCAGCCGGACGCCTAAAAGCCGCTCGCGCCCGTCAAAACGTGACCGCTTGGGGCCACCCCGAAATCAAGGACAGCGGCTATCAAAAGTCTACACACCCCTGTGAGAAACACCAGGTTTTTGTGATATCAAAAATGACTTCAAAGGTTTTCCCACCTCAATCAAAATGAAATATTTTGTGGGATGTGACTGAATGCAGTTGCACAAGTGTGCACACCAGGTTATCATGTTGGGAATTTTTCATTTTTGTTAGTTTTGATTTCATTTGGAGTTTGTTTTGTTTAAATTTAGTTGGTTTTAATTAGTTTTCAAGGTGGTTCTGATCGTTTTTATTCGTTTTAGTTATTTAACAAATGCTTCATTTTAGTTGAGTTTGTTAGTTTCAGCATTAGTTTTAGTTTTTAAAAAATGTGTATTACTTGTGCGCAATATTTAAAAAAAAAAAAAACAGCATGGGAGCGACGTCATGTGAAGGTGCTTTTCTATTGGCTGCTGCTCGATGACGTCACTTGTGTGACACACTTTCAAAGGTCCTTATTCCGATTCATATAAAAAAAAAAAATCGACTTCAAATCAGATTTAAAATAAAATCATGCATTAATTACTGAAAACTAAAACGAAGGACATTTTTGCTAGAATTATAATTTTGGAAACATAAAATGTAGTTTCAGTTGGTTTTTGTTTTTTAAAAAGCATTTTGGTTTTTATTTTATTTCGTTAACGAAATTGTTTTTGGAATTTTAGTTTTGTCGTTTTAGTTCACTAAAATAACTTTGGTACACACCCTCTTAACTATTCATGTAAAATTAAAAGTGCAACAGTTAATTGACTATCAAATTATTTGATGGTATTTTGATCACAGATTAATTAACTTGAGCTCTTTTTTTTTTTTTTAAACTTAAAATTGTCCAAATCCTCTAATTTCATGATTTATTCTCTAATTTCTGTAGTCCTTCATGAGAGCATTTGGATTGTCTTATTATCGTCTCCACTTATTTTCTGATGAGTTAGCAGTAACGGAATTAGAATCCGTTCATGGAAAAGTTTCATGATGGAATCAATTGTTCTGTTGTTGATTGTCTATATTAATTGAAGACAGTTTTGTATAAAGTACCTGAAAGTGGCGCCCAAGTAAAAGTATAATGTATGTATAGATATATATATATTTAATGTGTCTGCATGTAATTTTGGTCACGTTTTGGCTGCATGCTGTAAACAACGAGGCCTTTTCTGCGGAATGATCCCGTCATCTGTCATGTATTATTATCATGTTCATTTCAACAAGAAAAAATATATCTTGGATTATCTCATGACAGAAGCCCGCAGTTGCGATTTCACGCTTTGATGCCAAATTGGCTTCGTCTCTTTTGTCCAATTGTCTTATTTTAGAAAAAAAAGATCACGCGATATCCAGCTGCCGAAGATGGTCGCCACCTTGAAGGTCCTGCAAGTGTTGACAATTTTGTGAGATAATAAAGGCGCTTCATTCAAAGCAAAATGACACCAAAAAACACCTTGTCGTTGGATGGAATAATTACGCAAATCCTGGATATTGATTCATTTTTTAAAAATATATTAAATGAAAAGAATTAAAATAGAAATTTTGGAAGTACATTGTTTGAATAATTTTAAATTAATTATAACTAATGAAATATTAAATTAACTAAAAGAAACTGAAAGTAATTATCCTTGTCAAAATAAAATAAAAAATAAAATAGAAAAATGAATATAATTATCATAAAACGATTCAATTGAATTTGACTTTTTTTTTTTAAACTTAAATAGAAAAACATACATTCACAGAATAATCATTTAAATCCTATAAAGTTTAAGTCACGTTTCCTTTAATGAAGCTGACCAAAAGAAATCCTACTGCGTACACTTCAAAATGAACCTTGCTCTTACCAGGTCCCTTTATAATGAGGAAATTCACACTTTCATCCTCTATTGTATTTGTGACTGCAGAAATTGAAAGGATATATTCATCGAACTTCCTGTTAGGTAATTACAGCTTTGAAGGGGTAACATTTAATAGTTCACTGATTCCACGTATGACGTCATGGTGCCTTGTAGTCTAGCAAACAACGCGAGACTTCCAACCGGATCACGGCAACTCTCGTGCGGTGTCAATCACGGTGACACTGAAGCGGCGCTGGTCTGTTGATTTCGTTTCTCCTCATCACCGCACGCCACAAATTCACCGCCTCGGTTCCGAAAAGCCGGACGAGGGTGGGGGAAGCTCCGCTCCGTCGGTGGTTCCTGTGTGTCGGCGTCAAGAGCCTTTCGGTCGGACCCTTCCGCGACTCTCGGTTCAGGTCCGCGCGTCCATCCCGGCTGTGGGTCGTTAGCATGCGAGGCTAGCTAGCTAGCTCCGGCGCCCACCGCACCGGGAGGAGCCGACTCTCTGCTCTCTGCTCTCTGCTCTCTGCTCTCTGCTCGCCTCTCCCTCGCCGTCTTCTTCTCCCGCAAACGTGACACTCGCGGCGGTGTCTCCGCAGCAGCGTTCGGCGCGGCAAAACGACCGCGAGGGTGTGGTCCCGAAACGGAGCGAACGAGTTGGCTGCGCGGACTTGGGGAGGTGGCGGCTCGCCGAGCTAATGCTAATGCTAATGCTAATGTGGTCAACATGAGCGGCGAGGCTAAAGCTAAGCTAGTCGCCAGCTCTGCAGGTGTTTGTTGACGAGCTGCAAGCATCGGTGATGACCTCGAAAAGTGACCTTAAGCATTACCATGTATATTTTGGGATAAATTATTCAAATCATCGTCACCCACCCTGTCCGTAATGTTACGTTGATGTTGGAGTGTCCTTTTTGGAAATAGTAGACATGTTTGTTTCAAACTGGCTTGCACAACAATATGTTTGAATTTATTATTATTACTAGGGATT
This sequence comes from Festucalex cinctus, assembly GCF_051991245.1. Classification (NCBI taxonomy): domain Eukaryota; kingdom Metazoa; phylum Chordata; class Actinopteri; order Syngnathiformes; family Syngnathidae; genus Festucalex; species Festucalex cinctus. The sequence goes on along the minus strand of NC_135418.1, from coordinate 30,152,863 downwards.
AGGGATGTAACGATACCGGCAATATCGCGATATGAAATCTCCCACAATATATCGTCGTCATGTCACGATATTAAAAGCAGCACATTGTTAAAAAAAAAAGTCAGGTTGATTTTAATTTGTGCAGTTCTAGCACCCTCTGGTGGCTAATTTTTTTTGTTTTTTTCTACAGTTTAGTTTTCACAAGGCATGTTTTGGCTCTTCTGTCTCAATCCACGTTAATGGTTAGATGAATGTAATATGCTTGTGAATCGAGTCAATATGTGGAGGAACTCAATGTGTGCTTACATTAGCAACTAAGTGCCTCAATATATATATATATATATATATATATATATATATATATATATATTTTATTTCTATGTTTGTTATATATTTTTCATTGCTGTATTGTATTTCATATGACTCACAGCCCGACAAGTAACTACTTAGTTGACATTTTTAATGCCTATACAGACAAGCATGTCAGTTACAGCAAAATGTTATTATTATTATGTTATTTTAGTTGTTATAGATTCATTTTCGTCGTTATAAATTCATTAAATTAATCTGTTGAATAATTTTTTTAGTCAAATTTTTTTCTGCCAAATATCAGAATCGACATCAACTACTAAAAATCCATATGGGTCGGTCCGTCTTTTTAGAAGCGGCCACGAAAAAAAATAAAAAATACATTTGGAACAAGGCTGAAACGTAACCCAATGTTTTTTTTTTGTTTTCTTTCTGTCCTGCCGACTAGGTGGTGTCCCAACTTGGGGAGCAGCGGGCCAGCCGGGGCTCCATGAGTGCGACGGGGCAGCAGCATGGGGGGGGCCTGCGCTCCCGCCGGGCGCTGGTCCGGGACCGGGAGGCCGGCCCGGGCCTGGGCCTGGGCCCGGGCCCGGCCGCCGGCGTGGAGGCGAGCTGCTGGCTGGCACCCGGCGTGCTGCGCAGGTTCATCGAGCTGCCTTCGCCCCCCCTCTCCAGGCATCAGCTCAAAAGGCTGGAGGAGCACAGGTACGACCGCTGCAGTGGGCGGGCTAAACGGGCGGCTGGACCAATTGAAAACGGAGGAAAAGCTTTCATATTTGGACAATTGCGTTGTGACTTTGCTGGGTTTTGACACATTGGAGGCATAAGTAGACTTGTGCTAAACAAGTAAACAGGCTGCTATTTTTTTTTTTTTGTGTGACTTTTTGTCAGTAGGTCTTGGATCAAGTGAGCATTTACTGGCGTCAATGCGGTTGCGTCTAGGAGTGTGACGATATATCGATATCGCAGTAAATCGTGATACTTTGTCTCCCAATAGATTATCAATACGGCTACGCAAGTATGATGATATTTGTAGTTAATATACAGCCACTATGACAGCTCCGTTGTTCATGACTTATTGAGCAATTACTTGGCAGGCCAATAGGGGGAGCACCTCATAAGAGTGTCGGGAAAATGGCTGCAAGTCTTCAGGCGAAGAAGACCACTTTGATTTGTGGAAGACATTTATCTACCCAGCAACGTTTCTATGAAAAATTTGTATTATATCTTCAATTTTAACGTTTTAAAACATATTTTTATGTTTCGACTTTTTGAATCACGCAATTTCTGAGGAATATTAATTTAAATGGATTTAATATATCATGTTATTTATTTACTTTTGTAATGTTAGACAAAAAATTGTGACAGCTTATAAAATGTAAAAATTGACAATTTAAAACTGACTGACATATTGCATGACAATAGTGTTTAAGAAAGACATAAATAAATTTGTTGACAGAAAGTTTGTCTCTGTTAAGAAGACATTTGCATTTGTTTAAAAAAACAACAACATACTCACTGTGAAGAAGAAGCCAGTTTTAAATATTGTGTTTCAGTAATCAATATCGTCATATTGTGAGATAATCGTGAGCCTTGTATCGCATATCGTATCGTGAGGCTCCCACCCCGACACATGACTGTCAGATGCGACAGATTATCAGAGACAATATTTTGCACAATCATGTCATTTTCGTCTCGTTTTTGTTCATGAACTGTCCATAGATTTTAGTCCGGTTTTTATTAAGCGAAGGACATTTTCGTCTCGTCTTCATTAGTCGACGAAAATGCATACGGATTTAGTCCCAGTTATTTATTAATGATGGTTTTAGTCTTGTGTAGTTTTCGTCGGGTGAACAATGTGCGTGAAATTGCGGCGTGCAGGTACAGCAGCGCCGGGTGTTCTCTGCTGGAGCCTCTGATGCAGCGCTACTGGGAGTGGCTGGTGGGCCGCGTCCCCGCCTGGATCGCACCCAACCTCATCACCATCATCGGCCTGGCCACCAACATCTTCACCACTCTGGTGCTGGTCTACTACTGCCCCACCGCCACCGAGCAGGTCAGCAACACAAGTTTTTGGGGGGTGTAGACTTTGTATACTACGGACAACAAACTTGACGTTGCCCTGGGCAGGCTCCGCTGTGGGCGTACCTGATGTGCGCGGCGGGCCTCTTTGTGTACCAGTCGCTGGACGCCATCGACGGGAAGCAGGCCAGGCGCACTAACAGCAGCTCGCCTCTGGGGGAGCTCTTTGACCACGGCTGCGACTCCCTCTCCACCGGTGAGACGCCCGATTGGCGACCCGGTTGGAACCAAAAAAAAAAAAACTGGTCGCGGGTGGCGTAAACGTTCCGAGTCGTAGGCAAGATTTGTTGACGTGCAATTTCCTTCGTGGATTTTATTTTTCGCTTCACTTTTCAAATCTTTCGTCTCGCTCTTCTGAAATGAGCGTGGCATAAATCTGCTAGCTTGATGCTAGCATACAATGTGAAACTCCAAGGAGGTGAGCATCATCTCAAGAATTGCAACAGATTAAATTTAGCTAGCTACATTCATCTAGTTATGATTATTATTATTATTGATCAAATTTACTTGTCACACTGCTGCCTCCTTCAGGCTAACGTATGCATACCCGATGGACAGTTTGCTACTTTTTTTGGGGGGGGGGGAATGATTTTTCATTTAATACCTTGTGCAATGTCTTTTATTCATGTTATTATTTATTTATTATATTATTTATTTATTTATTTATTCTATTATATATATTATTATCATTTATTGTTATTATTTTTGTGTAGTGTTTGTGGTGTTGGGAACCAGCATCGCCGTGCAGTTGGGCACCAACCCCGACTGGATGTTCTTCTGCTGCTTCGCCGGCATGTTCATGTTCTACTGCGCCCACTGGCAGACCTACGTGTCGGGAACGCTGCGATTCGGCATGTGAGTATAGGAAAACGCACTTGACAAAAATGCCACGTGAATATTTACAAAATATTTGCCGGGTTTTAGCTGCCGCAACAAGTCGGTGAAACCCGTCGATGGATTTTCAAAATGTGAGCGAGCTCTCACGACGAAAAAATTGGCAAGCGTGCGATTGTCAGGCCCCACCGTTTGACCTTTTCTGACTTTTATCGTAATGCTCAAATTCAACCCGCTTATTTGTAGGCGTACGCTGCTAAACGTTTCTTATCTTCCCTGGCTGTTTTCTTGGCAGCTTTTCTTGACAAATTGCATATAATGCACAACCAGCGTTGTTTGTGGAATTTTCTTTTGAGTTAGCTTTCTGTTAGTTTTTATTAGTCTTAGTTATTTGTTAAATGCTTAGTTGTAGTTAGTTTCAGTATTTTTATTTTTTATGTGTATGACCTGTGTGCAATATTTAAAAAAAAAAACAGCATGGGAGCGACGTCATCTTTTGGTGCTTTTCTATTGGCTGCTGCTAGATGACGTCACTTCCTTGTAACAAATTTTCAAATGTCCTTTTTCTGATTAATATCAAAATAAATTGACTTATAATCACATGTAAAATCATCCCCAAAGGATCATCCAATAAATGAATTACCAAAGACTAAAACCAAGGACATTTTTGCTATCAGTATAGTTAGTTTTAGTTTGTTTTGTAAACATAAAATGTAGTTTTCATTTAAAAAAAAAAACATTTTCGTTTTTATTTTATTTCGTTAACAAAATTGTTTTTTGAATTACACCACACAATAAATCGATCTTCCGGGGACACCGGATAATCGTGCTTTTGCTTATGTTGATCAGAAAGAGAATTCTAATGTTGTAATTGGGGCCAGTTATCGTACCATTACCCCGTTTTCCAAGCTGATCAGGAAGGAAAAAAAACATTCTGGACATACAATACACCGCTCGATAATCACACCAGGATCATCTGCCGTTTGCTAATGTTGATCAGAAGAGGGAATGAAATGCTGAAATTCGTCCCGATTGTCTTGACGTGTGTATCCCGTTTAATGTTTACGATTGTCGCCCCCAAACGTTTTCCAAGCAGTTTTGGGTGAACGGGGAAAAAAAAAAAGATCCCATAGACCCACATTGCAGGATCGTCTTTTATCGACCTTTTGAGAATCTGTTTTTTTGTCTCGTTTTGATCTGGACGTGGCTGAGATATACTGGAGTACCCGATTATCGGCACGCGATATTTTACCACCACTTAAACATTTGCGATCATCTGCATCAAACGTTTTCCGAGCACGGCAGGGTGGGAGTCGCTCTGAGCATAGCGCGCACCGCAGGACGATCACTAACACACTCGATAATCGAGCTGATTGCTAACGCCGGCGTCTCATTTCGTCTCCTCCCTCAGCATCGACGTGACCGAAGTGCAGCTCTTCATCATAAGCATGTACCTGCTGGCCGCCCTGGGGGGCTCCGCCTTCTGGCAGTCGCTGGTAAGGCACACAAAAACACATCAGCATCGTCGGTAGCAAAATTCTAAAATACGATAACTCGTATCAAATCATATTTGAAATTAATAAATAAATACCAAACGTTTTCCAGTACTCGTTAAAAAATAAATAAATAAATTAATTAATTAATTAACTACTTAATTAATTAATTAAATAAATACATAAATACATAAATAAATAAATACCAAACGTTTACCAGTAGTCATGTAAAAAAAAAAAAATCTAAGTAAAAAAATATTTGTGTCACATGTCAAATGTTTTCAGGAAAAAAAAAATTTTTTTCCAGGAGATAGAATCAAACATTTTCAACAAAACGTATTTTAAAAAAAAAACAAAAGCAAAATCAAGCTGAGAAAAATATAGAATTTTTCAAGGAACAAGTAAAATCTTCAAGATTTTTTTTTTTAAAATTATATTCTTTCTATTTTTTATTTTTTTTTGTACTGTCTGCTAAAGTTTTTTTTTTTTTTTTTTTTTAGCATTTGTCTGGAATACCATTATTATAGTTCTGAAATTTTCATTTTAGTTTTGAATTCATTTTGAGTTGTTTTTTTTTTCTTTTCTTTTTTTCAATTTAGTTAGTTTCAATTAGTTTACACGGTGGTTCTGTTAGTTTTTTAATAGTTTTAGTTCTTTAAAAAAAAAAAAAAATTGTAAAAGTTAGACTTTTTTTAGTTAGTTTTCGTTAAGTAGAATAACCTTGGCCCAGAGTGAAATCAATAAGGTGAATGTTTAATAATTAGAACTTGCGCAAAAAACACTAGAAGGTGCTTGGGCACCACAGTTAAAAAACAAATAAATCAAATATGGTACGCTATCATATCAACTGGCTTCCTGTTTTTTAACTATAGTTTTTTTTCTCCTGTTTAATTCAATTAAATTAATTGTTTAATTAAAATAGCAGTCTGGAGGGTAACAAAAAAAAAAACAAAACTGTTCACGTCTCATTCTGACCTGACCCAGTCCCTCAGGGGGTGTGTCCACCGTCCACCACAACTTTCCAATCTCTTTTCAAACACACCCACATGTAACGAGACCAGCAGCAAGACAATGTCAATATTTTTCATAGTTGGGTAAAACCAACAAAAAAAATTGAAAATGTGTAATTATAACTTGTGAATTTGCATTAAAAATCAAATCTTCCTCTGCAGATTCCAGTTGTTAACGTGCAGGTGAAAATGGTTCCCGCTGTGTTCACCTTTCTGGGAGCGATCTTCTCTTGCACCAACTACTTCCGGGTCATCTTCACTGGAGGCGTCGGCAAGAACGGCTCCACCATTGCTGTAAGTCTTCCGGCTTCACGATGGCACATTTGGCCGTCGTGAGTGGGACACCACTGACCTGTTTATGTGACTGGATAGCCGATAGCTGTTGAAGTCACAGGGCGGCCATCTTGTTACTCCCACCTTGCGAGCAGACTACTGTATATGCGAAATGTAGGCAGTTAGTATAAGGCCAGCGGACGTGGTGAGTGGTCACTATTTTTTCAACGTTAAAGAAAAAAACAAACAAACAAGTGGACAGTATGAGCTGCTTTGAAGACCCCGTTTTTCTTTTATCGCTCAGTTTATTCGATTTGGCAGAGGCATCTTTTGTTGAATTACAGTTATAATTCTTTAATAAAATATATTAATATTGAAGTCAGTTTCATGTCGCAACATGCCGCCTCTGTCATGAGCGCACGTACAAAAACGTCTCAAGAAGCCAAGTCTGAAAAGATGTCTGCCATTTTGGTTTGAAGTGGCTGTTTCATCTTGGTCATTTCCAGAGGTTTTTATTTTTTTTAATTTTTTTTATGTATCCCAAAGCCAGTTTCAGTTTGTACTTTTGTAACTCTAAAATGTGATAGACATGTTCATAACATAACAAAAAAAGTCCACTCATAAAAAGTTAGAGGAAATCTTCCATTTTGCTTCAAAGCAGCCATTATAGGGTCAATCAGACCATTTCTGGGGTCCTTCCAAAAAGAAACAAAAAATGCCAGATGATTGCCATGGATGATGGACAACTTTGCATGGTCAGAGCTTCCCCAAGTGTCCCATGTGACCGCTGACGGTCCCGCCCCCGACGTTACCGTGCGCAAATGTACACACGCGGTAACTCTGGCGTGATGTGCGTCGTTGGCAGCGTGTTTTGTGTTTGTCTGCGCGTTGTCAGGGAACCAGCGTGCTGTCTCCGGTGCTGCACATCGGTTCCGTCATCGTCCTGGCCGTGATGATTTACAAGAAGTCTGCCGTCCAGCTCTTTGAGAAGCACCCGTGTCTTTACATCCTGGCCTTTGGCTTCGTCTCCGCCAAAATCACCAATAAATTAGTCGTAAGTCAAACACACCAGTTTTTCTTTTTTTCTTTTTGTTTCCAACTCCTCTTGAGGGCCTCGTCTGCACTGAGCACGTGCAGACCGCAAAGACGAGACGAAAGAAGCTCAGTGTGAATATCAAGACGCTTAAATTCAATGAAGTTACGACGCTGATGTCTTGTTGTTGTCGTCGTCAGGTCGCACACATGACAAAAAGCGAGATGCACCTGCACGACTTGGCCTTCCTGGGACCGGGACTCCTCTTCCTCAATCAGTATTTCAATAGTTTTATTGACGAGTACCTAGTGCTGTGGATCGCACTGGTGAGTCGTACACTTTAAAATTATATTTCAAAAGTTGTGTACTTTTGAGTTAAAAGCTTCATATGTTTTCAAGAAAACAAGAAAAAGATCAATCTTCAAACTTTTAAGTTGTTATTTTTGCAAATAAAAATGTCATCTAAAAAGAATAAACTTGCTTAGGCTGTTTCAAGGAAGAATTTTGAGAAAATAGTCAGAGGAATGTCTGCTTCTGAGAAGAAAGTTGATCATTTACTTTAAAAAAAAAAAAAAAAAAAAGTTTGAAAAGTCATACAATTTTCATATTTTCAAAACAGTCCAATTGTGTCAAGGGGGGAAAAAAACCTCTGAGACACAAAATCAAATATTTCCAATAAAAATATATGTATTTATTTATTTATTTATTTATTTATTTTAGAGGAAAAAAAATACATTTTCATGAAAAAGTTGCATATTTTTGAGAAAAAAAAGAAAATTGTTTTCAAGAAAAAAAATATTTGAATTATTGGGGGGGGGGGGGAATTATTCAGAAGTTGTAAAAAAAATTAAAAAAATATTCACACATATCCAAGAAAGAATTGGAAGTTGAACAAATTTTCATTTCGCAGGAAAAAAAAAAATCATTAATTTTTTAGAAAAACTTTGGACAAAACAAACTGGATATTTCCTAGAAAATGGTTGGCTTTTATTAAAAAATGGGGTGGGGGGGTGTTTTACTTCTGAAAAAAAAAACAAATTTCTCAGGAAAAAGGGAATGATTCATGTAAAGAAAAAAAATCATACATTAATTGTTACAAAAATTCATATTTCTAAGAAAAGGTTATTTGGTTTCGAGAGTTGTTTTTTTTTGTAGAAAAACATTGTATATTTCTGAGAATAAAATATTTGGCTTTTCCAACAAAAATTCCAAGAAAGATTTATCATTAAAAAAAAAAAAAAAAGAGGAACTTTCTTTGAAAATGTTTCTTTTCAAGGAGACGAATTGCTGCATGCTCAAGGAAACGCGTGTTGTGAGGTTGACTCAGGTGGAGTGTGTTTTTTTTTTTTTTTTTTTTTTTTGCAGGTGCTGTCGTTGTTGGATTTGGTGCGTTACTGCGTGAGCGTGTGCAACCAGATCGCCAGCCACCTTCACATCTTCGTCTTTAAGATCAAGCCTTGCTCGCTGCACTGATGGCAAACTCGGACGGACGGATGCACGGACGGACGTTCGCCCACCCCCTCCTCCAGCCGTCCATCTTGTTACTGGGACGTTTAAAAAAGGAAAAAAAAAAGAAAAAGTTTGCGCTTGTGAGCAGAGCGAATGTCAGGAGCAGTCACGTGATCATACTGGAGCGATACTTCCTGTCGGTGTTTGTGTCAAGACTTCAGGTGCTGCCATCATCACACACGCACACGCAGGGGGAAAAAAAAAGGAAAAAAGTTGATTTTTAGTTACTTTTTTTGTTGCTATTGTCCTGTAAATGCATCGCTTATGATTTACTTGCTTCTTCATTGCAGCAACTTTTTTTTTCTTTTTTTTTTTTCTTTTTTTTTTTCCATGCACAAGAGTTTCTCGATAATTCATATTTAACGTTGCAATAACCACTTACAAGGTGTACATTTTTGGGGGGTTTAGACTGGTTTTTTTTATTTATTTATTGTCAAGATGTGTGTATGGAGGTTTTTTTTGTTTGTGCCAAAATTAAATAAATATAAGGCCTATGAAATAGATCACTAAATATGAATGAATGAAAAATGTCAAACTAACAAAAATGCCAAATACGGTATCATCTATTTGATGACTTTATTTGATATATTTCATGTCATTATTTTTTTTTTTGTTTATAGATTTACGGGAAGTGTATTGCACTCACTTTGAAAAAAAACAACCTGTTTTTCTGACAAATTTTTGGGGAGTTTTTATTTTTTTTATTTATTTATTTTTTATGAGTAATTTTTTTGGTGAATATTTTTTTCCGTTTTGCTAAATATTTTTTTCTGTCATTTTTTTTTTTAAATGGAAAAAATATTAAGAAAAACAGGAGAAAAAAATTATTTAAAACTAACAAGATGGTTGCCCAGTGACTTCAACGGCTTGCACGAGCGTGTATGGGCTATCCAGTTTTATATACAGATCAGTGGTCTGCAACAGGCCACTTGCAGTTCAGAGGTTAAAAAAAATAATAATATAATAATACTCTGAAAAACAGAAGTTGGTGCTCTGTGTTTTGAAATTTTTTTTTTCTGTTTTTTGGAATGGTTTTTTTTTTTAAATAATTTTTTCCCCTGTTTGTCTGATTAATTTTTGCTCCTGTTTTTCTGAATATTTTTCCGTTTTTTAAAATATTTTTTTATGACAGAAAAAATATTGAGTAAAACAGAAAAAAAATATATAAAAAATAAAAAATTAAATAATAATAAATAAAAAAAATATAACAAAAAATACTCAAAAAAAAAAAAGCACTCAAAAAAATGTTTGAATTTTTTTTTCCCAAGTGAATGCAATATGCTTCTGTATGGATTGACATATTTTTTTTTACGTATTAACATGGAATTGAAAGTGACACAAAACAGATATGAATTTTATTAATTAAAAATTCAATGAAACACAAATGTTATTTGATCATTAAAAAAATGACATAAAATAATAAAAAAAAAAACACTTGAATTTTGTTCAAATACAAATCCCACTAAATACATACAAATGTAATTCATTAAATACAAATGACATTTAAAATAATTCAACTATATATATATATATATATATATATATATATATAAAATGTCATTGTAACGATTTATGGAATAAATTGTCATTATCAGAATCATTGTTATTCTAAAGTTCGATAGCGCCTACCTGATGAAGGAGGTGGTGACCAGGATTTGGAGGGTCCGAGAGAATTTTGTCTGCCCTGGATACCAAAGATTTTTTATTTTATTTTTTTTCTTCCCTGCGGTCCTATCTCTCCATTGCAGTCGGATTCGATCCGTTTTTGTTGTTGTTGTTGTTGTTGTTGTTTAAATCCGACTGATGAGCGTCGAAGTGTCTCGGCCGCTCCCGTGGCAGTCCGTCCTTCCTTCCTCGGCGGTCGCAGGAAGTCCATCCTCCGCCGGGCCTTTCTCAGGACGGACTTGATGTCGGTCTTCCTGGTCAAGTCCTCAGAGACTCGCATTCCCAGAAACTGGAAGATTCCCAACGCTTGACGTGGGACGCTTGGACAGTGTTAAGGGGCTCCGCTTGGCGGAGGTTCCACTTCCTGCTCCGCTTCCTGTCCATATGTCCACTCTGGACGACTTTGACGGCTGGCGGCACGGCTGGACTTGTCCGTCTGGCGTACAGGGCAGATGTCCGCTGGGCCGGCCTCTTTTCAAGGATTCTTTTCCAGGGTTTTTCCCTGAGTCCAAATTTCAGAGGCGGCCACCTCCAACTTTATTTGTTCACCACCTCCAACCTAAGTGACTGATATTCTTATTGGAACGTTTATTCTTATTGAGAATTTTTGCCAGTCAAACGTTAATATTTTGTCCATAATAAATTTGATACTTTCATTATTTTTCACATTTCTTTAAAAAGACATTTTGCAACTTGCTGTCGACTGAAAATGACATCACAAGGGCTCGGGTAACCAATCACAGCTCAGCTTGTGAATGTCACATGACCAAACCTAGAAAACATGAGCTGTGATTGGTTACCTGAGCCCTTGTGATGTCATTTTCAGTCGCCAGCAAGTTGCAAAATGTCTTTTTAATGGTACTAATTGTATGTGAAAAATAATGAAAGTATCAAATGAATTATAGACAAAATATGAACTTTTTATTGCTATAATGGGCTAAATAAGTGAAGTATCCCTCTAAAGGGGCGGCCATTTTGCCCACTTGCTGTCGACTGAAGACGAGCGACCAATCCGAGTTTGTTTTCTGAAGCCGCGCTGTGATTGGTGAGCAACTGTGATGTCGTCTTCAGTCGACAGCAAGTGGCAAAATGGCCGCCCCCGGATGGCTTAAAAAAATTAAAAAAAAATCGGATTTAATTTGTTTTCTGAAGCTGCGCTGTGATTGGTTGTTACCTGAGCAACTGTGATGTCATCGTCAGTCAAGTGGCAAAATGGCCGCCCCCAGAGGTGGCTAAAAATTTTGCTGCTTAAATCATATTTGACTAACTAGAATACCATATTTAGACTAGTGGGGCTGTGTAGAACATATCATCATCCCCCCCAAAAAAAAAAAAAAAGTTTGGGTTGACTTCTCCTTTTAAGTCCAAAACGTGGCGCCGTTGCAGCGCCACCCGCAGGCCTGGCGTTCTGTGCGGTTGGCCTTTTTTTTTTCTCAACATCATGGTGACATGATTCATTTAAAGGAGGAACGTTGACAGCGCCACCCGCTGGCCTGGCATGTTAACAACGTGCTTGCGAGTGGAAACATTTCAAGTGCTTTTTTTTTTTTTTTTTTTTTTTGCGACACGTGACGTGTGTTCCGAGTGCGCGACATGATTTGATTGACTTGCAAAATGGCAAAACATGTTCTTCATTAAGTCTGGCGCGGTTTCAAGTCGCACGGCGGGATTGACGGCAATTTTCATTTGAGCCTGAAAAACCCCCAAAAACAAAACATGTTAGCAATTAATGTAAGACATGTCAACAAATCCCGGCTGACTCCTTTTTTGTTTTGTTTTGTTTTTGATGTCACAGGAAGTGAGCAACATTTTTCCGAAGCCAACTCTTGTCAACAAGCATATCTGCTTCTCCTCTGCTGTCACGCGCGTGCGCGTGCGCGTGCGCGAGCGCGAGCGATTCCGCTGCTGAATTTTTAAAGCTGTTGTGGAACTTTTGCGGGTTCAGCGTGTCATAAAAGCTCGCTTGCGTCAGCAGGACGCGCACACGCCAGCGCGGCGGCCGCAACGCAAATTTGTTGCTCTTCGCGAAGCTTCCGGTATGTTTGCTCATCACACGCACACGCAAACTTGTCCACTTTTCTGCATGTTTCATCGTTTTGTAGTCATCGGAAGCTGCTTGTTTGTTTGTTTGTGCGCGTGCGCGTACTTGACAGTGTTGCAGTACTCCAAATATCATATCGTGTATTATGCTACTCGCTCGTGTCATTTGAAAGTCATTCTTCATATGTATGTATGAATTGGAATGATTCTTTTGATAGGTTGCCCCCGAAAGTCGACTTTGGACTCATGCCACACCACAAAAAAACAAACAGTGTTTTTAGTGCTGTCAAAATGAAAGCTTTAAATTATTAATCACCAAAAAATGATCACATTAATCATGTATTAATAGTCACACTATTAATTTTGACCACAGATTATTCTAAATTTGAACATATAAACACATCACAAGTATAAAATACAAGTTGTAGTTTAAAAAAAAAGAAAAGAAAAGAAAAATAAATCAATAGTATCATAATTGATATGTTCAAAAGGAGTAGGAAGAAGTCGAAAAACTTATCTAGTCTTACTCCCTAATGCTTCTATTATAATGTATGTGGGAATGCTATAATAATAATAATGTATTGACATTTATACTTGATGTACATATTTTTCTATCATTATCATTTTAAACCAATTTTTTTTAAATACAATTATCAAAAGAACATTTTGATTTAACGTTGCGCAACACGCACGCATCTTTGACATCTTTTTAAACATCAAAGAGTCTTAAAAACGCTCAACATTCGGGTTCTCGTTCGTCATTCAACATCAAAGACAATTTTAGTATTCTGCAAACATCATGTATGCGTCTTTGTAAACTCAAATGATGACTCGCGTTCCCGTAAATTTCAGGGGAAAAGATTTGTTCACCTCAAACTAACGTGCACGTTTGGAAACAAGCGTGTTTTTGATGTCAACATCTTTTAGTCATCATTAAATGACTACATACAAATTACTACGGAATTGTTTTTGCAAATATCAAAAGAAATTTGGATTTAACAGTGTGCGCTTCCCCACCAACACATCTTTGACATCTTGGTAAACCTCAAAGACCCCTTTTAGTCTTCATCAAATGACTATGTACAAATTACTGTGGCATTGTTTTTGTAAATGTCAAAACAACATTTCGATTTAACATTGTGCAACACACGCGCATCGTTGACATCTTTTTAAACATCAAAGAGTCTTTCAACACACTCAACGTTTGGGTTCCCGTTCATCATCATTCGGCATCAAAGACAATTTCCTCTTCAGCTAAGCTTCGACTTGAAATGTATTTTTGTAACGTTGTCAAGGAGCCTCACGTGCGCGTTTGGTTAAACGTCAGCTAACCTGCCACAACATCAAAGAGAAGGAACCTTGAAAAGGATTCGATGACGTCATGAGCGAGAAGGACGTCCTCCGGAGGCGGGCCAGCAACCCGGTCCGCCCCAGCCGGCCGACGCCGACGCCGCGGCGCCGGCACCCTCCGCTGGGCCAGTCGGCGTCGTACCACCCGGGCGACGCCTCGCGGGTGCGCTGGAGCGACGACGACGACGACGACGACGACGACGACGACGACGACGACGGCGGCGACGACGGCGGCGAGTCGCAGCGCGTCCACAAGGTGGTGTTGCTGGGCGACCACGGCGTGGGAAAGAGCAGCCTGGCGGGAATCTTTGCGGGAATCGCCGACAAAGACGAACAAGTGGAAGGTGAGGAGAAACGTCAACGAGGACGCTCGACACAAATGGACTTTCTTTCTTTGTTTTTTTACGTTCGTAAACATCAAATAGAATTCAGTCGCAAACAAAGCTAACGTACGCGTTTTCATCCAAGACAATTAAGCTTGTGAACATCAAAGGCAATTTATGATTGAAGACCACAACTTGGCGTTTATGTTTACAAAATATTATTGAAGGCTAACTCATTGATGTTAATGACATGTTTATTAAAAAAAGAAGGTCTTTGATGAAAACATGTTTCAATTACACTTTATGTCTGTGAAACACTAAATTGTCTTGGATGAAAACACATCGAGGTTGGTTGAATAAATTGTCTTTGTGTCCAACCTAGACGTGTTTTCATCAAAGACAATTTAGTGTTTCACAGGCATAAAGTGTCATTGAAACATGTTTTCATCAAAGACCTTTTAGTCTTTGATGAAAGACCATTTAGCGTTGGTTGAATAGTCTTTGTGTCCAACCTAGATGTGTTTTCATCAAAGACAATTTCGGCATAGTCAAATTGAAGCACGTTTTCATCAAAGACCATTAAGCGACTTCAAGCAACCTGATGTTTTTATCAACTTTTCAAGAATATCAATGATATAATTTCATAAACACAAAAGACCATTTAGGGTCTTCAATAAAAAAAAATTCTTGTAAGCATCAAAGACAATTATTATTTTTTGTGAAATTGTAAAAGTCAAAGGCATTCAAACCTAATTTATTGTATTTTTTTTTAAATAAATCAAAGTTCAACTAAACTTTTTATAAACGGACTATTTAGAGTCTCCACAAAAGCTTCCATTTCTGTTAACATCAAAGACTATCAAAGGAACCTAAACATCAAAGACCACTGAATCGTTAAAGAATTTTGACCTGTGTGTGTTTTAAACACCAAAATGATTTATTGTTTACCAATCCTAATGTTTTTGAAAAGATCAAAGACCATTTGGAGTCTGATTAACTTTTGAGTTTTCAATATTCAACACCGTTTCCGGTTTTACACTTTTTTTTTCTCTTTTTTTTTTTTAAAAGCCTAACATATATTTGTAAGCATCAATGGCGTTGTGTTCTGGTAGTGTCACTGAACGCAGGGTCAACTTTGGCCAAATGGCCGTCTGGTCGATCGGTCCGTCGGCGTCTGCTTTGACTTTGAATGACCTCATTGATGCCACTGGCAGCGCTTTGACCTGCTTTTCCGCTGCATTGTCGTTGATTGTTTTTCTTTTTTTCTTTTTTTTTTTTTCTCCTCCAGCGGGCACGTACGAGAGGACGCTGACAGTCGATGGCAAGAAGACGACGCTGGTTGTCATGGATACGTGGACCAACGATAAACCGGTAAGGCCGCTCCAAAAAACGTCCGATGCTACAAAAACAAGCGCCCGTCTTCAGGGTTTTTTTTGGTTTTGTTTTGTTTTTAAACATTTTCGTACATGTTTACAAAAACACGTATGTGGTGGTCTTTAAATTCCAAAGCACATTAAGTTTCTTTGAAAGCTGATGTGTCTTTGATGTTTTTTATTGTTGTTATTAATGTTTTAAATTATCTTTCATGTTTACATAAACAGGAAAAAAAAACTTTTTTTTTCCTCTTCATTGAAGATCAAATTGTCTTAAGACCAAATTGTCTTTGATGTTTACATATTTTCCCTCTAAAAGACAAATACAGGTAAAAAAAAAAATCTTTGAAGACGAAGACGTCTGTTTACAAAATGCGTACAGCCTTGAGGACTAAATCCATTTTGTTAAGCCCGTGAAGACGGAAGTGTCTTTGATGTTGACGTTGAGGACTAAAGCAACATTATAAAACCATACCGGTTAGGAGCTTTGAAGACCAAATCGCCTTTGATATTTGGGGAAGCGTGCCGACTGAGTCGACTACAATTTTGACAGGCATGTTGACCGAAACGCGCGCGTCTTGGATGTCTTTTTCTTTGTTGTTGTTTTGGCGAGGACGAGGACGAGGGCGGCGCAGCGGCGGGCGCAGCGGCGGGCGAGACGATCCCGGCGCGCGGCAGCGCGTACGTCGTCGTCTACTCGGTCAGCGACCGGCGCAGCTTCGACGCGGCCGCCGAACTTCGCGTGACGCTGCGGCGGCGGGCCGACGACGTGCCCATCATCCTCGTGGGCAACAAGAGCGACCTGGTGCGCTCCCGGGAGGTGGCGCTGCAAGGTGAAAACCTCTTTGATGCTTGCAAAAAGTCACGCATGACTATGGGCTCCTTTTGACGATTGCACGATGCCAACATTTAAGAGGCTCTGAGCACTCAAATGGTTTTTGAAAAAAAAAACATCAGGTTCTCTGTCGATGTATTGTCTTTGATGTTTACAAAGACGTGTTTTGGATGATTTGTAGACTTCATCCTCTACACAAGTGCGTTTGATGTTTACAAAAAGCTGGACGTTAAAATTGTTGATGACTCTTAAATTGTCTTTGACGGCAGGATAATTGATGACTAAAATGTTTTCTTTGACAAGTTTGTTTTGGATGCAAAATCGTCATTGATGTTAGCTTGATGAATTGTCTTTGATTGTTGGAAAAACATCTATCGCGACACAATCGTTACACATACGACAGATTTGTTGTTGTAAATGTGTTTTTGAAGACTCAAAAATTTATCATCTTTGATTACACGTTAAGTTTTGCCAAGGACGGCAACTTGTCTTTGATGTTCACAAAACGTGTCAGGTTGACGATTGATTACGAGTCTCTCTTGAAGTTTACAAAACATGAGCACTGTAGTTGACTAAATTTGGTTTCGGTGTTGACGAAACACATCCCGTATGGCTCATTAGAGATGCTAAACTGTCTTTGATGTATACAGAAAGATGAGCATGATGGTCTTTGATGAATAAATTAAATCAATATTTAATAATAAATAAATAAAATTATTTAAATAATAATAATAATAGTAAATAAATAATACAAAATTATAATAATATAAATAGAATAAAATAATTAAATAATAATAAATAAATAGTAATAAATACAATTATATAAATACATAATAATAAAAAAATAAAGAGAATTAAATAAATAAATAAATAAATAAAATAAAACTAGAATAAATAAATGACGACTACATTGACTTTGATGTTGACCAAATATTTGTTAACAGCAAACGCATACATTGACAACGTTCAGCCATCTTTGATGTTTACAAAATCACCCGCCTTAGGTTGTTTGAAACGCTATTGACGTTTCGAAAAAAAGCACGTTGATGAGGTTTTGTCGCGGTAATTCCAAATCTGGTCATGATACGATTTGTATCCGCCCCGCAACCCGCCAGAGGGGCGAGCGTGCGCGGTGGTGTTCGACTGCAAGTTCATCGAGACGTCGGCGTCGCTGCAGCACAACGTGAGCGAGCTCTTCGAGGGCGTGGTGCGCCAAATCCGCCTGCGCCGCCGACGCTCCGCCTCCTGCAAGCGCAAGGAGAGCATCGGCCAGAAGGCGCGCCGCTTCCTGGACCGCCTGGTGGCGCGCAACAACCAACGCGTGGCCGTCAGGATCCGATCCAAGAGCTGCCACGACCTCGCCGTCCTTTGAGCGGACCGGACCGGACCGGACCGGACCGGACCGGACACCTGTCGCCACCGACCGGGTGTTTCTCCCGCGGACAGACTTGTGTAAGCCTTGGAACCAGGAAGTAGCATGCTAATGCTAACCAGCAAATTGACGAAAACTCACAAAGGCAAAAAAAAAAACTTTTTATGAACCTGTGTTACTTTGTAAAGAGTAAAAAAAAAAAAAAAGTGAAAAAGAGAAAGACGATTAGCAAATGTCTAAATCCATAAATTGGAACTCACAAGCAATTTTTCTTCACTATTTTATAAGGACTTTGGTATTGCTAGTTCCTGACCAAAAAAAGGCCACCCTTGCGAGTATGAATACCTCGAAATGAGGCCGGTATCAGCACCTGTACTCGCCCATCACAACTATAAAGTCACTTTTTATTTCCCTTGGTTTTGTTTTTTTTGTAAGGTGTTGTATCGCAAGGCACATTTTTGTTGTTGTTTGTTCTGAATTTGCACTCGTTTTGATGTGACTTCTGTGGTGGTGTTGAATGTGCAATTTGTTCAATTAAAAAAAAAAAATCAGTATGTGTAACTAGCGTCCACACGTACACAAAAGAACGTGTGTGGAGAGATTTAAATTTGTATTTGTGAAACGGAATATAAAAATATACGCAGGAGGCGGGACGTTCGACTTCCGGGTTACGTTGCGACGTGTGAGTCTTGACAGGCACAAGGTCGGCCATTTTGTGCCTGTCAAGACTCTCTCATTGACACCATGAAAGTCGTGATCGACATACAGTTTAAGTTTCCACTTCCACTTTGCCCACCAACAAGCTAGCTTGCGGCGCCAAACGACTGGTTTCAATGAGTCGCAGTAATGTAGTGTCCTACTCGGGATGGTTTTTTTGGTTGTTTTTTTTTTGTGACACTTGCCATATTTGCCACCTTTTACCAAAAACGCTCGCCGAAAATCAAGCTCTCTCCATTCATTTGTTCTGGGATGTTTGCCCTCCCGGAGGTGCAGCGGGAGCTAAGCAGTGACGTCAGCTGGAAGGGTCTAATGCTCGCTCTGTCTCCCTCTGCTGGTTGCTCGCATCTCGTTTCCTGCAAAACTGGTCCAAATTGATGGAATTCATATAAATTCATACACACCGCATTCATTCATACTTTTTCTACTATGAATCATATTCATTATGGCGCCAGCATCCTTTTTTTTTTTTGTCTTGACACAAATATTTGCCTCGAGGGGAGGCAATTCCTGACAAGTATGTTGAGACATGTTGACATCGCGTAGTTATGTAACACGCACGCGCGCGCGCGCGACAATAAAAGCAAGATGTGGATGTTGGGTTTGGGTTTGTTGTGGTCTTTGAGCTGCTTGACTAATCAATGTCAGATGGGCGTCGACAGCATTCCTCCCGATGGAGGTATCAAATTCACTTTTCACGACCGGAACACAAGCGGCAACCCCTTCAAATTAAAAGGGCCCAGAATTTTTTATTTTTTTTTCTTCGTGTGTGGGGATGAATGAAGTCAAAATAAGTCTAAATAAGATCTTAAATCTATAACAAGTAACATACAATATAAATATGCATCAGTAATTAGATTCAAAATGAATCATTGTCTTTGTTTATTCCATAATTTTTACAAAAATCACACAAACAGTGAATACAATTACACATCCGTGCATTCAACAAGTATTCTTCTATCAGAATATGTATTTTTGTTTAAATTGTGGAAGCTATAAGCTTATTAATTAAATGAGGGTCCAAGCCACCACCCTGAGCAGGAAATTGATTTACATAACAAAGTGTCGTGTATTCACTAATTCGCAATGTACGTCATAATTAGCAAATAAATCAATAAACAAAACAAAAAGTGGTCATTCTATTGATCTATTTACAAAATAGCTTCTAGTGTAGCTAAACATGTAATATTTCAGATCGATAAGATGAAAAAAATGATTTGATTCGATGCGAGGAAAGAAAGCAAATACTGTACCGTTATTATTCATCTGAATTTGTAAAAATTATTCTCGTTTGATTTTTAAAAGTTCTAATTGAATGAACATGTATTTCACTAAATAATGTAAATAATAGATATAACAAAATATGTCATTGTAAAAGAGAAAGTCACTGTGCCACAGCTGGGGGGCATTAAAATCTGCTTAATGACATTTGACATGCTCTTGTAAGACCCGAGAATGTAAAATGTCATTTGTGTGAGTCCCGAAGTCAACTTTGTCGTTCTCGCGCTTTTAGATGTTATTTTGAAAGGCACATAGCGGAAGCGGCGTGCGTTTTTGACGTGAAGCTTCTTAAGTTTGCGACGCGCTGGGCTCGGTCCTGCTCTTGTTGCACGCTGAAGAGTTGCTACATTTTTTTCCTCTGTGTTTGTTTGCGGTGCAAATTGGCCCTTGAGCAGGATGAACAACGCAGGTAAGAATCCGTCAAACCAACAACACGAAAACGAAAACGAAAACGAAAACGCCAAAGGAAACGCAGCGCCGCCCGCTTGTCAACACATTCCAGATCCGATCCGCAGTCCCAAAACCTTCAAAACCGCTTGCTCACGTCACGTGATGCCGCGCGTAGTCGGTTTTGTTTGTTCTTATGATCATTAACGTTATTATGAAGATGTTTAGTCATCGAGAAGAAGCCTCCAAGTACTTTTGCACCCTCGGGCGCTAAATTGAATCCAATTATTGTACTCTTGCGCAACAATCGTGTTGGGGCAAGTCACGTGACGCAAACGGTGGAGGAATTTGGAATCTTATACACTAAGAAATGTACGAAATGTTGTGTTTGTCAAACTTTTTACATCAACTAACAATAAGGTAAATGGACTGTTTTTTGTATAGATAAATAAATAACTATCTAGATAAGCCAAGTTAGCTAGCTAGCTAGCTAGCTAGCGGTGTCCAAACTACATCCCGGAGCCATTTGCGGCATATGATTAAAAAAAACAAAAACAAAAACTACATTTGACATAGCTCACAAAGCTATTTAAAAAATGTGGGGAAAAAAAGAAAGTGACACTACTAATATTAAATTTGTTTCTATTTAGCCGATTTTCTATGAATGTGCTCTAGTCTGTCGTACCTAATTGTTTACCTGATTGATTTTTAGCATGTTTAATAAGTTAAGGTTGCATCCTTCCATTTTTCCATACGTGGTTCCTCAAATGAAAAAGTTTCTATCCTTAATTATGCGTGTGCGTGTGCAAATGTTTTTGTGACCCGAGTGCGACATGTCGTCGGTCGGTGAGCGTCCGGAACAGCTGCAAGCAAGCAAGCAAAAGCAAAAGCATGCGCGCGCGTGCACACGTGTTGTTGTTGGAGGGATTTTTTATTATTTTCCCACGTATCGGATTTCTTGTCGACTTGAATGCGAAAAGCCGAGCGTGGTTTTGTTCCGTCTTCTTTTATTTGACTGAACGTTCCCACGACGTCGTCCAGTTCTCGCGGGATTTTCACCTTTTGACTGCCCATTACTTTTGTCCAAGCTGCACTTTTTTTTTTTTTTGTTCCGTCGTTTGTTTGCATCCCAATCATAATTTTGTACTTAATTTTAAACTCCAGGTCTGCGTCCAAGTACTTTTCATATTTGTGTCACTTATGCAATCAATCTGACTTTTTTTTTTTTTTTTTTTTTTTTTTTTTAACGGATGTGCTGCTTTTAATATTGTGACATGACGACAACGATATCTTGTGGGTGTTTTAATATCACAATATTGCCGTTTATCGTTACATTCCTACCGTTACGTGTCCAAATACTTTTGTCCAAAGTTCCTTTTCTTCTCCATCCTGTAGTGGGTGTTCCAATACTTGATATCGCCTTCACGTTTTCCCATCTGTATGTGTCCCAATATTTCTGAATTCCAACAAAAGTATTGGGACACGTAGCGGAAGTGAAACGCAAAGACAATTTTTAGACAAAAGTATTGTAGGTCTCGTTTTTGTGTTCCAATATTTTTGAACTTGGTCCCACATCTAATCAAAAGTTTTCCATTTTGTCGAATGTGGTCGTCGTGTTTCAGCCGTGTACCCGCCGGGGGCCGCGCCCGCTGACAACATGTTCCCCAACATGCCCGGGTACGAGGGCGGCGGAGGTGAGATATCCAACGAGCACCACAAAAAAAAAAATGAAAAGTTGAATCCGTGTTCTCAAATATCGCATTTGTGTGCAGGCTTCCTGCCGCCGCCCATGCCCGTGGAGCCCGCGGCCCCGCCCCAACCGGGCCCCGAGCCCGAGAACTGGAGGTGAGACATCTCGCAGTAACCCTCCCGTCCAGCGGGGGGCACCCCATCAAAGTAGACGTGCACGACATGGCCCTGAACTTTGACTGATTTTTCAAGGCCCACAGAATATTGTGTTCTATTGATATAAGAACGTGAAACCTACCAGAACAAAAATTAGTCTCTTTATTTCATCAGGGGAAAAAAAAAGTATATTTCTATCTATTTCCGTTTTGCAGCAATTTGCATTAATCAAAATTCCTGTCGAAAACACTGGGGGGAAAAAAAAGAGCTTGTTGCAACATGGGCCTGGCTGATCTCTTATACTCTGCTGCCACCTGCTGGCCTTTTTTTTTTAAATAACTACCATTGCTTTAAGTGACCTCTTCAGGTCACTAAGTGCATCAAAGCGCTAGCATAAAAAAAAGAAGAAGAAGAAGACGTAATTATACGTTTTTGGGAGTGAAGGACAAAGTATTAAAACACGGATTTATACGTCTTTGGGTTTGAATGAGTTAAAACCCAAAGTATTCTTTGAAATCATAAACTCTAAATCTGGATTGAAAGCCTAATTTCAAACCATATCCGAAGGTTTGAAAGCCGAACTTAAAACGTAATCCTTGTTTGAAACCCTCATTTGAGACAATCAGCCTCGAAACCCTAACCATTATTTGAAACCCTGAGCCTTGTATGGTCATTAATTATGCAGTCAATTATTTAATTATATAATCATCTATTTTTTTTCTCTCTTAAAAAAACCATAATCATAATTCTAGACAAACAGCTTCTACTTTAGCACACTTGGAGCATCCGACAATTCTTGATCCTACATTTTCTCCACTACAGCTGGAACGTAGTTGGGGCCTTCTCTGCCTCTTCTTCTTCTTCTTCTTCTTGCTCATAATTATCCTCTCGTAGAGCTCGGTGCTGCCTGGCGTTTTGTGGCACGAGACGGTACTACACAGAAGGCGGGCGAAGTGAATCGGGTTTTGTTTTGTGTTTTGTTTGGTGTGCGTCCGCTAGCATCCCGTCCTTGTCGGAGGACGTCGCCCGCGAGGCCTTCAAGAGCTTCGCCGCGTCCAACTGCTGCTACAGCAAAGCGCCCGCCACGGACGGCGTCATCACGCAGATGGAGCCGTTCAACACCTACAGGGTTAGCATACGCGCTCAAGCGCTACGTTAGCTTCACGTCGCACTTCCTGGCGGCCGTCCAAACAACCTCCCCGCAATTTGTTTTGACATTTTCATTTCAAGTGTCCCGTTCTTTTGTCCAACTTGACTCAATTTCACATATTTCCACTTCCTGTCTGAAGAACTTCCATCAAACTTTACACATTTCTTTTTTCACTTCCTATCTGTGTCACAAACAAATTTTTTTTTGTCCTAATTTCCAAATGTCTTCACTGGTCCCTTTCTGTGCTCTGATACTTTTGTCCAAATTTCCACATTTTTCCGACTTTTCACTTCCTGCCGGTGTCCCATTATTGTGTCCAACTTGATTGTTTCACATCTTTTCACTTCTTTTTTTTTTTTTAAATTTTATTTTATTTTTTTAAGATCTTTTCACTTCTTTCCTGTGACCCAAAACTTGCATCCAAATTTCCACATTTTTCCGACTTTTCACTTCCTGCCGGTGTCCCATTATTGTGTCCAACTTGATTGTTTCACATCTTTTCACTTCTTTTTTTTTTAAATTTTATTTTTTTAAGATCTTTTCACTTCTTTCCTGTGACCCAAAACTTGCATCCAAATTTCCACATTTTATTTTTTATTTTTTTAAAACATTTTTATGGAAGCGTATTGCATTCACTTGAGGAGGAAAACAAAACAAAACAAAAGGTTATTTTTATGACTAATTTTTGGGGGGAGGTTTTTTTTTTGATATTATTTATATAAAATAATAAGATATGAAATAAATATGTATACATGTAAAATGTTAAACTTGAAGATGTTCAAATTTGTCATGGAAACGTATGCAAAAGTGAGTCAGTTGTTGGACAGATAAATACACAAGCGCTGATGATTCTTCTTCGCCTGAAGATTTGCGTCCATTTTCCCGCCACTCTTACGAGGCGCTCCCCCTAGTGGCCCACCAAGTAATTGCTCAATAAGTAATCAACAATGGAGCCGTCTTAGTGGCTGTATATTAGCGACAAATATTGCCATACTTGTGTATCGATAATCTATCGGGAGACAAAGTATCAGGATTAATATCGATATATTGTCACACTCCAAGTTTTTGCTGTTTACAATCATGCTAATCATTGTGTGTTGATTAGTATCGACTGGAGACTTACACTGAGTCCAGGTCAACCGAGTGGGGCAGCAAACCTCATGAAGGTATACACGATACACGCACGCACGCACGCAAGGTGTGTTTGATTGACAGGTGTGTGCGTGGTGTACGAATGAGCAGGCGAGGCGCCCGACTTCTACACCCAGACGGCCCCGCGACCCTGGGAGGTCCAGGCCACGCCCCCCAACGTGTTCACCAATCACACGGAGCTCATCCGCGTGCCCTACACGTCCTCCGTCAAGGTGTGTGCGCCCGTGTGGCGACGCCAGCCGTGCGAAAACGTGCGTTCAAGCGTGCGTGCGTGCGTGCGTGTGCGCAGGACTGCCACGACTGCAACGGGACCGGCAAGAAGCCGTGCAAGGACTGCAGCGGAAGCGGACACGTAAGTCGCCCGTCGCCAACACCAGCGCGACCAACGCGGGACGGCGCAAGCGAGCCCTCGTTTTGGTCGCCCTCGGGCTCGCATTGCAACTGCCGCGTGAATCAATTGCCGCGTTTACCGATTTGCTGCAATGGCGAGCATAACTTACTCGGGATGTAACGATAGCCAAACATCACGATACAAAGGTCATGATGCAACAATTTTCACGATATCGTGGGGAGGTTGACAATACAAAAAAGGTCACAATATTGTAAAAAATACTCAAAAAAAAAACACACAATACTGTATTATGCTTTTGTACAATACAGCAATTAAAAATATAAAATTAGTATAAATATTAGACATAAAATAATATATCAATCTAATCTATATATTGAGGCACTTACTTGGTAATGCAAGCACACATTAGTGTGGATTTTGAACGTAAAAGGGCCAAAACATGCCTTGTGGAAATTAAACTGCACTAACAAAAAAAATATAAAAAAATAAAAAAAATAAAAAACTAGCCACTAGAGCGTGCTACAACTGCACAAATGGAAATTGGAAATCAACCTGACTTTATTTATTTTTTTAGGGATGGACCGATTATCGGTGTCGATATTCAGTATTTTGACGAATATCGGCATCGGCCAAACAATTGTTTTAATTGAACATTTGAAAACATGCTACTACCCTGGGAGATCCCGGAACTTGTTAGACTTAAAAAATATTGACTAAGATTTAAAAAAAAAAAAAAAAAAAAAACTCCAGTATTTTACTAACTCTAAAAGTTGCTCAATAAACATATTGTTTAAAAATACCCCCCAAAAAGTAAGAGCTTTTTTTTTTCTCCAAATTTTGATGCCAATATTTTCCCTTTTTAGTGAAAATGATTTATCGGTTCTAAATATTGGTTATCGCCGTCCTTGACTACTAATAATCGGCATCTGTACTGGCCCTGAAAAAAAACCCACATCGGTCTATCTCTCTTTTTTTTTTTTTTTTTCTAACAGATGTGCTTTTAATATCGTGACATGACGACGACGATATATTGTGGCCGTTTTAATATCGCAATATCACGATATTGCCATTATCGTTACATCCCTCATAACTATGTGTTGATGACTCACAAGTTTTATTTTTTTGGGTCATACTCAAATAAATTGTAATTTAATATATATATATATATATATATATATATATATATATATTTGATGTACTATTGGTATGGGTAATCTCAGGATTTGAGTGGTTACTTGTACTGGTATTTGTGTGAGAAAACGTGTTGGCGAACCTCGTCAATATTGCCGTGTTGGCGTGTGCGCTTCAGAAACCGTGCTGGGTGTGTAACGGATCAGGCGCCAGAGACGGTCAGAACTGCTCCCACTGTAACTCTACTGGCAAAGACAGGTACTGCACTCAACCTGCAGTTCATCGACATTGAATGAAATGGATAGAAATAGAAATGCCATTTTATAACACTCCTGAAAAAAAAAAAAAAAAAAATTCTTGGAAGACGTTTTCTTCAAAAGAAAAATATTACTTTAAATAATTGTAACCGTTTGATAGAATGTCAAGATTTTGTACTGCTTCTTATGGTATTTTACATACATTCAAATAATACACAAAGAAGAGCTTCAAAACACTCGTTCATCCGTAACAATATTTCTTATATTGTTTGTTTCCAATATTACTTGCTGAAAGTGTTAACTACCCAAACATCGACGCTAGCAACCGCATGTTAGCGCTAAGCTAGCAGGCTTTCCTCAAGGCAACTCATCAAGCAGTATATGTGCGCAGGTGCACCAAGTGCGACGCTCGCGGCTACGACAATTGCGAGACGTGCAAAGGAAAGCGACAACTGCTGACCTTCGTCCAGCTCAAAGTGGAATGGTGAGTCGACGCGCGATGTCATCGGTTGTCACGGAAAAATTCCAAAAATCAGATTCGTCATGTTTCATTGTCATTTCGTACACCGGCAGCCCATCGAAAAGGGATACAATGCTGCCATCTGCTGGCCGTAGTTAGTGGCTGTTTTTGAGTTCACAACCCATTGAGCAGGCAGCGGCTCCATTAGACGTTGCACTGCCAATTGATAAAAAAAAATAAAAAATGTTGACGTTTATGGCGGCATACATTGTGATTTTAGTAATCGTTATTAATCGTTTTTGGCGGTAAAAGAGTTCAAGTCAAAAGCATAAAGAAAAACAATCTTCACAATTTTTAGCAAGCACATTAGTTTTTTTTTTTTATTGATATGGTTTGCGTCATAACATAATTGGCAGCCATTTTTTTCATTTATTGTCAATGGCAATGAAAAAATAAATAAATAATGTACTTGCTATACGTTGTGGTTTTCTTTAAATGCCCCAAAATGACATGAAGCAACTATGCTATTAGGCTACCGAAATGAATATTTTTGTATACAATCTGCATGTGTGTGCGTGTTTCCAGGACGAACCATGTGGAGGATCACGTGGTGGAGCAGAACAGCGGCTTGAAGATCGACGACCTGCGTTCAGTCAGCGGAAAAGAGCTGTTCAAGGACAACCAGTACCTGGTACACACGCACGCAAACATACAAAATCACAACAACAACAAAAATGCCCACGAAAACACACACAAATGAACGCAGTTAGTTTTAATTAGTTTTTGTTTGTATTTATTTTTTTACTTGTTTTAGTCTTGTTTTTTTGTTTTTTTTTAAACGAGTATTTGTTGAGTGAAAGATTAAAAAGATCACAAAGTATTGTGTAATAAATTAAAGTATAATTCTCAAATAAACTGGTTGACCTTCATTTTTTGATAAGAATGTACAGCAATTCCAAAAATAAATACTTTTAAAATAAACCCTCTATGACATTAATTGACAAGGACGAAAACAAAGCACATTTTTTGCTAATTATTGTTTTTGGTGGTCAATTTTAGTTTGTTTTATAAATGTAAGTTGTAGTTTGAGTTGGTTTCTTTTTTTTTTTTTAAGCACATTTTTGTTTTTATTTTAAGGCCAATTTTTTTTTTTCCAATTTTAGTTTACAGTATTTATTAGTTTTAGTTAACTATGACTACACTCAAAAATACATAAACGCACTTATTAAAAAAATAAATAAATAACTGAATAAATCTTTGACTTAGTTGAATTTGTGAATAATCGTCCGTTGACGGCCATGTTTGCTTTTTGTGCTTCCGTCCGTCCGTCCGTCCGTCGGTCGTCTCAGGTGTACCCGCTCATGGGCTTCCCCGACCCGGCCGTCACCGATGCGTCCAGGCGGCTGGTCCAAGAGCACCAGAGCAAGTACGCTCAGACTTCCAGGATCCTGCAGCAGGTACGGACGGCGCCGCCCAAAATTCATAAAGGCCACGCCCTCGTCCCGCCGTTGTGGCGTGCCCGTCGTCACGCCCGAGGACCAAAACTGCCCAAATTCAAAATGAATAAATGACTAAAAGGGAAAATAAAAAAGAATATTAAAAAAATATCATGTAAAAATTATATCTAAAAAATAAATAGAAATGGAAATAAATCAGTTTTTATTTTCACTTTTAGTCATTTATTTAGTTATTTATTTATTTTGAACATTATATCTAAAAAAATAAATATAAATGGAAATAAATCCGTTTTTAGTTTCACTTTGTCATTTATTTATTTAGTCATTTATCCATTTTATTTAAAAAAAAAGACTAAATGACTAAATAATAAATAAAACTAATAATTTATTTATATATTTATTTAGTCATTTATTTATTTTGAATTTAAATCTAAATACATGACTAAATAAATAAATCACTAAATAAATACATGACTAAATAAATAGATAAATAAAATGACTAAATAAATAAATGACTAAAAGTGAAAATAAAAACGGATTTATTTCCATTTATATTTATTTTTTTATATATATATAATTTTTGAATGATATGTTTTTATTTTCTCTTTTAGTCATTTATTTATTTTGAATTTTGACAGTTTTGGTCCTCCGCATTTATGGACTAATTTTCATTATTTATTTATGTATTTATAAATTTTTTTACTTGTGAAAATTGCGAGTATACCCACTTCTCCGGGGACCACGACACGCCGGTCACGCCCGCCTCGGATTCTACCTCCAAAAGCGGTTTGGTTCTCCGTCCAGCAACTGACGACGACTCACACGATGAAGCTGTCGAGTCAGATTAGCGCAAAAACAGGAAGTTGGCTAGACTGCAAAAAACAAAACAAAACAGGAAGTCGAGTCACGTTGCGATGTGTTGCCGCTACCGGCTCTTTGTGTGTTTGTTGTGTACGTGTGTGTATTGCGTTGTGTGTTTGTGAGCACGCGTGTCGTGTTTTTGTTCAGCGGCAGACGGTGGAGTTGATCCCCATCACCAAAGTGAGCTACAAGTGGAAAGGCGACTCCCACGTCTTCTACGTGTTTGGCAACGAGCAGCAAGTCGGCGCCGCCAACTACCCGGCCAAATGCTGCTGCGTCATCCTCTAGAGGCAGGAAGTCCCGCCCCTTCCTCTTCCTCCAATGATCGCATGAAAACAAAACGGCATCAAAGTCGGCAGATTCAAACATATCATATAAAAATATACCTCATGTAAAAACATGAATTCAGTATATTTCAGTTAAAATATAATTGTACAAATAAAAAATAATACATCAAATACAACAAAAAAAACTATTAATGACATTTACTAATTAAAAAAAAAAATCTTTTTGTTAGTTAACGTACACTATAATACTATAACACTATATATTTTTAAATTCAGATGTTTGTTGGACAGTCTCAGATTTTGTTTATGCACAATTACTGTCCAATTTATGTTAAAAAAAAGAAAAGAAAAAGAAAAATAGTTTTCAATTTAAGTAACATTTTATTGGGGTTAGAATACACAGGAAAAAAATGGGGGGAAATTCCAATAATTGCTGTCCAAAAAAAAAAAGTATTAATTCTTTAACTCATTAATATAAAAATATACTTAATGTAAAAACATGTATTTAATATATATTTACTTAAAGTATAATTGTAGAAATAAAAAATAATAATAAATCAAATAAAAAACAAAGTATATTAATGACATTTACTAATTTCAAAAATCATTTTGTTAGTTAACATACACTATTTTTAGGAATTAAAATTCAGATGTTTGTTGGACAGTCTCAGATTTTAATAACAAATGCTTACGGAAATGCAAGAAGAAAAACAAATTTCAATACATTTCAGTGTTTAAATATTTAGTGTAATTAATCGGCTAAAGCAATGACGATAAGAAAATCAAAACAAACATTTGGAAGAGTTGACCACTAAATTGAGCTTCTTGAGTTTTTTTTTTTTTTTTCTCCAGTATTTCAGTATTGCCGTTTACACTTGTTTTTGACATGATTACCTCATATCTGGGTCCATTGGTTGAATTAAATTGAATACGAGTGGATGTTTTCAACTTTTGTCGCGTAATCTCGGCCAGAGAAAATAACTTTAGACCCCCCCCCCCCCCCCCCCCCCCCCCCCAAAAAAAAAAAAAAGAATCTGCTCATAATAAAAGTGTCTGTCGTGTCTTATGATTAGGAAGTATTCAAAGGTACTTCATAAAACTGGTTACCCCCAACTGGCTGCCTCCAGTCTCACCAGACTGATTTGTTGCCAAATATTTGTTTTGAAACAAATACATATGTACTGTGGCAATACGTGTTGCATGCCTTTCTATCAAGAAACTGTTCAATGGCTATGCTGTTATGTTATATATCTACTGTTTATCCAGTGACATACTCACTATTGCATGTTGGTGAATATTTAGAATTTGTCCAAGCTGCTACTCACTAACCTGATGGATGACTTGATGACGAATACCTTGATGACTTAATGGTTACTATTGTTAGTGTAGTAGTGCTCTCGTGTCCCTGTAAAAACAAATAAACAATCACTCTCACTGTTCTGTGCTCTCACAGTTATTTGCAGAAATATTTGATTTGGCGGGGTGGGTGGTGGTATCGTATAATTTAGCATTAACAGTTGTAAAAATTTAAGTAGCTATGTATCCATTTTATTTCCATCATTTTTCTTTGTTTATATCTGTTATATATGTAACTAGCTCGATAGCTACCTTTTTCTTTTTTGTGTTAATCTTTACTGAAAACATGCAAACAAAACAGCTAGCTAGCTATCATTCGGCAATAAGCCAAGTGCGCGTCTCGAATTCAAGGTGCATTATGGGTAGAAACGTGGTGCATTGTGGGCGAAACTACCAAACGGTCATGAAAATGAATTGAATCCAATGGAATCGGCTCTAAAAAGAAACGTTTCAACCGCTGGAAAGTTGCTGGGTTTTTTTTAATTAACGCATAGCATGTGGATTACTGACATCGGGGAAGTTGACTTGCAAGCTTTAAAGTGTACAGTTAGCCAAAGATCGTCACCACTCTAATCTCCGCCATTCAAATTGATAAGGTAGTTGGTAGCCTCGTTTTTCCCTCGCGCATGCGCAAACGTAATGCGCACTTCGCTTATTTAGCAAATGAGATGAACAAATAGTGGGAGAGAAAAGTGTAGACCTCAAACCTTTTTTTTTTTTTTTTTTTTTTTTTTTTTTGCTAGATTGTAGAACTCAAACCCAAAGCAAGAAACCAGTGGGCGTGACGCCATCAATTAGCATGACGTAATCACGTAACGCGTCGGCCCGCCCCTTCCTGCTGCCCCCTCCCCTCAGGCTCTCCGCATCAAGATGACGCCCCCCCCCCCCCCTTCCTCCTCCCTCCTCATCCTCAAGCAGCCGAGAGAGACGAAGAAAGACCTCCGACGGCGAAGCTTTCATGTGAGTTTCCTCTTCATTTGTACGTTTCTTCTCGACGATTGTCTTGTTGTTTTGTGCTTCGGTTGTGTATTTGGACCGATATCGCGTGTTTTTGTATGTCTGCTACTCAAGTGAGAGAGTGTTCGCGTCGAACAAACTTGACCTGGGGGGGTCGCTTCAAACTTTGGCAACTTTTTTTTTTTTTTTTTTGTGCTCATGTAGCGGCGGCGGTAGCTTGTTGTCATGGTGTCATTTTGGCAATTGAAATTAGAATTCAAGTGTTCGTCTCCGAACCGAGCGGGCCGCTACACGAAGGAGGAAGTGAGGCTGTCGAGTCTTGATCGGAGGAAAAGTGATTTGTTTGATTGTAAGTTTGTTTGCTTGAAACGCGTTTGTTACTTGTTTGCTTGTTGACCAAAACTCTGATGGCATCAATCGGCTTCACTGGTGACGCCTCCAAAGGTGGCCAAAGTACGCACACGCTTTGAGAAGCTACAAGTACAGATAACAGTTGACCCCTGCATACTTTTGCCACCCTCACATTCACCTACTTGAGTATTTAGTTGTTGTTGTTGTTGTTGTTGTTGTAATAATAATAATATGTTGGACTGCAAGAAAAACATATTACAACCTACTCAGATGTGTGAACTCGTTAAAGGGATACTTGACTCGTTGAACAATTTTAATATTTTTGTCCAGAATGAATTTGATAACTTCAATATTTTTCATGTACAATTAATACCTTTTTTTTTTAAAGTAATTTTTTTTAATTGACAGAATACAAATGAACAATTCTTTTACAAATCTCGTCAATACAACAGTAAATAAAGAACAAAAAATATATATACAAACACTCAGACACTCCGATTCAATTTCACATAAAAAAAATGAAAGTATTCCAAGTTTTTATAACCCTGAAATAAAAAATAAAAAAAACGAAAAGAAGAAAATAGACAGACTTCAATTAAACAAACTAGATAATAATTTCAAAATCTTTTGACCTTTCTCATAATTTACAAATTTAAGAGACTCTATGTAATTATTCATATCAACCAAAAATACTTTAAAGCATGGCTTAAATTTGAAAAATTTAGCTTTGTGAATGTGAAATTTCCCCAATAAAATAAAAAGACCTAAAAAAAAAAAGTAATTTTTCAACTTGCTGTCGCCTGATGATGACATCACCCGTGCTGAGGAAGTAGGTAACGACCAATTGTGACTCACCTGTTTTCTGGGTTTGGTCAATAAACTGAGCCATGATTGGTCGTTACCAGGGCTGGACTGGCCATCTGGCATACAGGACAGATGCCCTGTGGCCCGGCCATTTGGGGGCCGATGCAGTGCTTTTTTTCATGATTATTTTTCTACATTTTAACACAGGAGACTTTAGCTACTTCCTCAGAACCGGTGATGTCGTCGTCATCACTCGACAGCAGAGAGAAAAATTACTTTTTAAAGGCATTAATTGTACATGAAAAATAATGAAGTTACCATATTAATTATTGACAAAATATGAACCTTTTACGGCTGAAAATGGATCCATGAGTCAAGTATCCCTTTTAAATAAAAGGTTAATGCTTTACAGCAGTTGGAAACAAGTAAGTGGCTTTATATTGGACACAAATGTCTACAATAACATTGATTAAAAAATATATATTTATGTACAGGACTAATACGCTGTAGATATCAATATTGTGATATTTAACATACACCTAAAAAAACTTGACATCTTTATTTTTTCATGAAATTTTCATGTGTCAAGCACAATGTACAATCATTGGATGGCAATGCACATTTAAGTTTGCTTTTGACTGGTCAAATTCAGATAAAAGCATAATTTTTATTTATTTATTTTTCCCCCCTCTGGGTGTTTAAGAGGTGCGCTGTACGGTCTTAAGCACACATGGCAGCTTTTATCCCGAGGGACAGTGTTCCGAAAGAAAAAGAAAGGAGTGGGTGGGGGGAATTGAGGGGTTAATTCCACCCCCCTTGGAAAAAAAAAAAAAGAAGGGGAAAAAAGAAGCTTTTACAAGAAAAAAGGGAGGCGATGTCGGGAAGAGCGTGTGGACAGGAAACGGCTGTTGTGTGTCTGGTAGTACAGTATATACGGTACCGACTCCACACTAGTGGAATGACTTTCAAATGTTGACATTGCCTAGCAACCAAAATGTTTAACTGTGTTCCTTTTGGGCTCATTAAGTACGCCGGGTTTGCAATGCATCCTTACCTGGCTCGGTCGTGCGTCACTGAAACAGGAAGTAACTTGTAAAACAGTCTCGAGTAAACAGACCTGTAAATTAACCTATGGATGCTAAAATGCTAATGCTAAATCTGGTCCCAGTTGCACTCTTGTCTTTCCTTAGTAGTTAGACTGAGTTAGAGTACGACTAAACTTGTCTTTGGACTACAGGTTGATGTGGGAGTGGATTTTGACTCCTCTCTCGGTCTATAGTTTAGAAAAAAGAAGAAATGCAGCAACAAATGTTTCTTTTCAGACCTGTTTTGCTTAAAATGTTTGCATTTTCAACCTCTGAAACGTCGCCATTTGTAATACCTTCACAGTACAAGAGCAGACTTGTGCAAAATGTAACCTACAGATGCTAACTAACATGATTCATTCTGGCCGCAAAAGTTGAATCCTCAGATCGCACTACGGTTTCGTCACAACGTGAAATATTGCCACGTTTTTTTACGCAGAGCACTTAGGCCAAATGATTGAGTGTTGTAAAAGCTTGGCACCCCCCTCCCCCCCCTCCCATGAGTTATAATTCATACAGCTAAACGATTGGAATTGGCGGAATATTGAGCGAGGAAGGCAACTTGTGAAATGGTCGTC
Source organism: Festucalex cinctus (assembly GCF_051991245.1). NCBI lineage: Eukaryota > Metazoa > Chordata > Actinopteri > Syngnathiformes > Syngnathidae > Festucalex > Festucalex cinctus. The sequence continues at coordinate 30,118,915 of NC_135418.1, read as the reverse complement.
ACGTCACGTCACGTAATCAACCTGTGGAGGTGGCTAAAGTACTCGAGACCCGTCCATGTTTGTTCTGCCTGACCAGACTGCAACATCGGATTGAATCTAAAACCTAACTGCAGTGGACTTAGCCTTTCTGTATTGATTTTTTTTTCTTTTCTTTTTTTTTTTTTGGCGGTGTTGTCATCTACAGAGGTTGAAAAAATGAAAAAAGCAAGTACAGGTTTCTGTTTTCAAATCAATAAACTGATTACACAACGATATTTTAAGCCCTTCCAACAGTTAACTATCGGCATATAATGATTAAATCTTACCTTTGACACTAGGGGTGTGAATTGCCGAGTACCTGACGATTCGATCCGTATCACGATTCATAGGTCACGATTCAATTCGATACCGATTAATCCCGATATGAATTTACAAGTCCATTGTTGTGATTTTTTTTATTTATTTAAATTTAGAAAATACTAATCAGTAAACTTGTACAGTGTAAGATTTGTATGAAAATGTATTATTTATCTGAAACTTCAGTCTTATACAGGTTGTAATCTGTTTCATTTTTGAACAGCAATAAAATAAAATATTAAGGCTTAGTGTTCCATTAATATAGCATTTTTCCATGCTTAAGGTGTGCACTCTAAGACGTTTTGGTAAATATTTTTCCATCAAAAATGGATATTTAGAAATCGATTCGGCCGCCTATTGAATCGATTCGAGAATTGCGTGATGTAATATCGCGATATATTGCTGAATCGATTTTTTTTAACACCTCTATTTGACACCATAGCGATGTAATTTTTTGTTTATGAAATATTAGGTGTTTTGCTGGTTAGTTTCCTAACGCGGAAGTAAAACCCCGCCTCTCCCCATGTTTGCCACGCCCCGGCGATCCGACTGCAGTAGCTCTGCGTTTGAGCAAACTGGCGGAAGCCAATTCTTCAATAAACATTTGAAACAAAATGGCTCCTTGCTGCAAGAAGTTGAGGTGGTGGAGGAGGGGAGGAGAGAGAGGAAAGGAGGAGGAAAAAAAAAATCCCGGGCTGGTTTTGAACCCGTGACTTGCTGCTTACAGAGGAAGCACTACCACTACACTATTAGTTCAATTAGGTTCAACAGTGCAAAAGTTTTTAATTGTAGTTTACACAAGTGTCAGCCAGAACCTTTTGTGGGATTTTAAGACAGCCAATTGTCATTGCACTTTGGCATTGCAGATGTGAAGGATAATTGATTGCTTTGAATTCATTTGGACAGAATGTTGACTGATGATGGCTACTTTTATCACTATCCCATGGAGGTCTCAGAGAAGAGAGTCCGCAGAGGTGGTGTGGGGGTGTGTCGGCACCTTATGATGTCATAAAGTGAGCACTGCTCGTTTTCTCAGGTTGGGGAGGGGCTGGTGCTTGCAGAGCAGAATAATGTAGAATTTCCTCAGAGTGGTGAATGGAGGAAAGCGCCACTTTCGTCTTTTTTTTTTGTGTGGAATTATCATTTTAACACAGCTAAAAGCTCCAAAAAGTTGATTTTCCATGTTGCTGTCTTTTTAAGCAAATGGCATAGTTGGCAAGTCATGTTTGAATATTTTCAGACGACGACAAAAAACAGTTTTTACCATGTACGTTTTGGTAACAGTGAGGTCAAAATGACCTTGGTAATTATTTAGGCTGATCAGGTAAAGTACTTCTGCCTGGGAAAAAAAATCTGCTTAACTGAATTAACAAAGTATTTGTACTTCATTTCTGACCGGGAAGAAGTGCTCCAGAAATAGACGAACGAAAGCTAGCCTAAAACTCATGAGCGTCGTCAATGTGTCTGCTGCGAGCATATTTCGAAGGTCCTGATCAAAGCGGATAAATTTGCCAATGAGAGAGTGAAAAACTTGGACCGGCTTCCAATTGGGAGGCTGCTGCTAGTTTCCATTGCGGTGTCGGCACAAGATTCCAGATGTCGGTGAGACCAAGGAGTTCCGTCACATGCTACTCTCAGCATGGGAATGACCCTGTCAGCCCCCACCCCCACCCGGAC